>NC_134211.1:76114102-76443789 GCF_965140235.1 Caretta caretta
TCAAATTTATTTAGGATATCTTTTTGTAAGCAGCTATTACTCTGTTTTAATGGTTCTTGTACTTTTGGAAAACGCATGGTGAAATAACAGTTTTTAGACAGCATTACAACATTACTTGAGCGAATCAAGTTTTTTTATTTAACCATAAGACAGCAAACCTTACTCATATATTATCATAATGAATTTTTCTTGACAGGTTTTCAAGCCCAGTATTCATACAAAAATTTTATCTTGATTTAGTAACTAGACAAAAAGGCTGGTTTCATTTGTACATACAGTTTTTTTCAAATATGTATGTACTTGGATGTCCTTAAACTCCCCAAGTAGAAAGATATGCTTCCACAGGGCTGCTTATTTCCAGTAACCCACATCAGAGCTGACACATGAAAAATGGTGAAATTACTGAAGGTAGTCCAGCCTGAATAAGGACTACCTTATTAGTTCAGGTACTTGCATCTCCCTAATTTTCATATTAATCATGTGTCCATCTTACTCTGAAATAGGGCCATCATGCTCCATGTCAGAATTTAGCATGTAAGTAAAATTCATAGTGCTTCAAATCTCACTTGAAAATATTTGTATGTAGAGACCAGTATGACTAATTTTATCATTCCTAACAAAAATGAGATTTTAATTTTTTTTTAAATGTAGCATTGTTCCAGTACATGTACAATGTAAAGATGTCTGCACATAATTTAAAAAATTTAAAAAGAGCCTTACAGATCCTCAAAAAAATAATATGGAACTGTTCTTATTCACCAGAGCTGCTATATACTGTAATGTACCTATGTAATATATTTCTCATCAATTTTTACAGTTTCCACTGATTAAATATATATTGACTCATAAAGTATTATCATTACATCAATTGTCAGCAGATGCAGGAGTATGTCATTTAAATATTAACTATCACATAAAAATGGCAGCTTGATTGTTTGGAAGCTGTAGTATGGTGCTGGTTATTGCCACATCTCCCAAATGCATTAGGCAGCAGTCACACACACACACACACACAAAACAAAAAAAACCCACCCAGCAGAAAACACTCCCTTTCTTATGCACCTTACTGTACAGCCAACAACAAATAAATTCTTTAAATAACTTCCCTTTCTCCATAATTTTTTATTTATTTCTTACCTAAAGAAAAAAAATGATCTGAATTGCAAAGGTGCCTTAGTACAGTATTGCTAAAGTATCGTTTCTAGATCAGAAATTATATTCATCATATCTAAGTGAATGGGAATATCATGGGTAGAAGAAGAAATGAAAACAAAATATATAAAATTAAGAGTACTAATACTGTATTACTTTGCTCTGATGAGGTGCTCTTTTGTGATAGTTCTCATGCAATATAGCAAACCCAGTTAATTTACCAAGAATTCTTACTAAACAATTATTTCTTTATTCAAATAGGACAGAATACATTTAAAGTCGGCTTTCAAAAATAGCAAAAAGGCATGCTTTGCCAATAATATGAGGTAAATCCCCTATTATATGTTAACTGTATCATCAGGGTGTGTAGACACTTCATAGACCATTTAAACCTTCTAGTAACTGATAGGTAATGGCTCATTTGCTGACTGCAGCAATGTACAAGAGACTGAAACTGAAAGAGAAGCCATCCTTTCTTGCTAATATAACATGTAGAACTTGCTGCTATTGCAACACTTAATGTTCATAGTGTCACATCATTTTTAATGCAAACACTCATTTTCTGCCTTACTCCTATGTTTCCTATTAAAGTGCAACACAAAAGCAGCATACATTTCATTCTATCCCTTTGAGAGTGCCACAAGCAGTTCCAAGTCAAATAGGTATTATATTGTTGTTATTATTGTAAATAAATATTTCAGAGTTTAAGGCAGAGGTGCCTCAAACTGTGGGGCATGGAGAAACATTTGCGGGGGGGGGGGGGGGGAAACGGCGATGCCAGGTGGCTTGTGGCAGCCCCACAGAGCAGGTTTCGGCCAGCCCCCAGAGGAGGTAGGGAGGGAGTGCCACCTTCACCCCCTGACTCCCTCAGCAGGCCAACCAGCCTGTGGGTCATTGTTAACATCTGCTGCAGCCGCAACAATTTCTGCTCCTGGCAGCCTCCACACCCAGCATTGGCTCCACCCCCAGAAATAGTCGCACATACCTTCCCCAACCCTGAAAATCTGAAGGGAGAGGGCCAGATACTGGCCCTGCCCTAGCGGTGAAGCCTGACTGCAAGGTAGAAGCAGCACACTGGTGAGGAAGACTTGGCTGTGCCATTGGTATCTGTGCATTTGAAACTTACAGGGTAGGTAATTTAATTAAAGCTGTGCTAAGGTCTCTGTTAGCCTACTCATAAACCTATCATGCATACTTTTGCATGTGCCTATTTTTGTCTGGGATGAGGGGCACAACCAAAAATTGTAATTCAAGGGGGGTTTAAGGGCTTGATATTTCATTTTTTCTAGTAGGCTCAATTACTACTATTATAAACTTTTTATATCTTCATTCAAAGTAACTATCGGAACACACTTTTTTAATGCAAACAACTCATTTCCCAAACAGATTCATACCATAGTTACCAAACAATATCAATACATTAGTTACTGTCTCGTTAAAGTAGGAAGTGTACCGAACTTCTGGTACACAAAGTTTTCTAAGATATTGATATATTGAGGGTTTAATTTGCTTAATTGCTTTATATTAATCTGTCTTCCTTAGCCATTCCACTAACTTGTATAAATGGAAATAAAAGAGTCAAGGAAATGAATTGCTTTTAACCCTTAACTATAAAATCACAGATTTGGAGGGGTGGGGGAACGGAGGAGAGAGTTTAAACAAGAACCTCTAATCATGATAGTAGTCTATATGTCTTTAATCAACATGTTTATTTTAAAAATAAACCAGGATGTTAAACAGCACTTATTTTACTCAGTTTCTCTAAAATTTTCAACAAAATAAAAATTCCAGAAGCCTCTTACAGATTTGCCTTGAAGTTAGAGACTAATTACATTAACTGATTTATTAATAAATGGGGCTCTTTGTCCAATTATTGGAAGTTCTAACAGACTTGGGAACAATTTCATATGTCTAATGTGCCTTGAAACCATTTTTTTAGGTTAATTACATTCCTAAGTAAAGTCACTATAGATATGCCCCTTAGGTTTTACACAGGAAGATTTAAAAAAATGATTACCTCATTGGCTAGCTCCAGTAGTACAGGGGCAGCTGCATTTTTCATCACCCCACTCAGGTACCTAGACAAGACAAAGCCAGGTAAATCTGCAGTGGCGAGAAAAGGCCATCTTCGACATGCTAGTGTCCCCTGTGTATTTCTTTCTCTTGGGCAAATGCCACACACAGCCTGGCTAGAAAACACTAGTTTGATTGTTTAAAATACTTATTTCTAAAAGATTCCCTATCATTAACTTTCCAGAGTTCAGTCCTGCAGATGTGTAAGATATATCAATCTCAGTTAAGTACTTATTAAAAATAAAATAAGTAAGCCAAGAAAATCATCTTTCAAAATTGTATTTTTGGCTGAACGCCATATAAACAAATTATATCTGTATTATTAAAACATGCATAACACAAGAAATCTCTACTATCCACAAAGAAGATTTGGGGCTCGACACTATCTTCAGATGCATAGGTATGCATCATGATGTAGCTACTGTGCATGTGGACAAAAATATGCAAATGTAACTACCGATTTTACCAGTTAGGCAGCAGTCTCAGCTGTGATGTACACTTTCTGTATTTAGATTTAACAATATAAAATGAATGCTACAAAAGGAAAAGAAAAAGACATTTTATGGTCAGGACTGTATGTTTGGGTGGTGAAGTTTCTGACCACCCCCACACGCTGACTAGACTGCCTTTTTGCCTCCTTACTATCATTACTGTTTGGTGTTTATATTGCAGTAGTGCCGAGAGGACTCCTTCAGGATTTGGTGGGAAGGAATTGTGTCACTGGCAGTTGTGAGCAGGCCAAATGGCGCTTAGTGGCTACACTTTAAAGGATGGGAGTGGGAGAAGTGTCATAAAAAGCAAAGTAGTATGCAACCTCTTCAGAAGATCATTTTTTTGACAACTGTCTCTCACACAACATCTAAAACTAGTTGGATAAACTGCCAGAACCTCCCATACTGGTAAATCAATCAATCAATCAATCAAATGAAATAAAGAAAATCTATGTCCAGGAAAAGCAGAAAAGTGGTTTCTAGTGGTTGGACAATGACAAAGTCAGGAAGTCTGAGATTTGTTGCCGACTCCAATAATAGCTTGCTATGAATGGGTCAAAATGTATTTATGCCTCAGTTTAACCATCTGTGAAATGGGTATAACAGGATTTACCTACAACTCCTCACAGGGGTATTGTGAGTTTTAGCATTTGTGAAGTATTTTGAGGTTGATTCATGACTGGAAAGACAGAAGATCATCTTATGGAAAAACATTTTCAGTTGCATGAACAACTACTTAAAAATTCCCCAGTAAACAGATGAACACATATAACTTGTTTTGGTGAAACAAACAAGAGTTCTCAAATTTTTAGCTCAGTAGCACTCACTGAACACTGACATCCTATAACTTCATACCTACCTGGTATGTCAGCAGTAGCTACTTTCTTTACTCTATTACAGGCCAAAAGCATCTCCAGCCCTGGTGTGTACTTTATTATGAACTTAGTGACTTCCTGTCTTGAAGATACACACTGTGCTGAGGTGGACGGCTTCATGATGCTGAAAAGCATCCTGGTCTTTCTGGTAAACAGCCTCCAATTTTGCCCACCTCCAAGATTACGTCAGGGTGCACGGAGTTGAGCACAAATCAACATCTACACTCAGCAGCACTATTACCTGTTCCCAGCAGCACCACTATTCCAAGCAACCAGCACTAGTAGCATTCCATCAATGGGAACCAATGATTATTACAGAGCAGTCTGCCATGCTACAAGGGTAAACCGTGGCAAATTTGTCTTCCAACACCAAGCCTACTCCTCTTAAACCTCAACCACATCGTTGGCAGATGTCAATCCTGGTTGCTTCTCCCAGTTCCCTCCTAGTTGGCAGGCAGATATTCACCCTATTGCAGGAAGAAGCAATTTGCCCCTGTAATTTACATAATGTATTATTTATAAAAAGAAAAAGCTGAAGTTCAGACAAGCCTTCCCCCCACACAAGGATGCAGAATGATTGTTCATGTCTTTCTTGAGACAAAGCAAGAACATCTCATAGAAGAAAGCCACCACAAACTACAACAACATTGAAATTAAGGTCCTTTGGGATGAAAATCGTGCTAATTGATTTTTGTACATGGCACTTCGGTATTATAGTAACTGTGGAGCATTAAAAAACACTATACTGAGATAAAAGTTTCTTCAAATCTTACATTAAAAAAGTGTAATATGTGCACCCTCATTTAAATTATTCTGCCAAGTATGCAAACTATCTCAGTCAGACAAATCTTTCCTTCCTTAGCCCAAAATATCCACATGGAATCTATTAAATTAGTAGATTAATAATTCTACTAAAACAGCTTGGTGAGTAATGGTAATTTAACTCAGATGCATAAAATACAAAACAAAATAATGGGAGAAAACATTTTTTTACATCATTTCCACTACCATTAAGCTTCATACATGTGAATTTGTTATGCACTACCATCATACTTGAGACTGTACAAAACATGAGGAAGATATGGGGCCAAATGAAAGCAGACTTTACTCACACCAACTGCCTTACTGACACCAATGCAACTACTGCTGCATACAAGGCAAGCAAGGTTTGGTTCCATGTTTCCTGCTCCAAGACACTTCTAATAAAAATAGACAAACACTACACTGGGTGATCTGGAGACACATTTATCACAAAAAGTGGTTCAAGTGCTCTAATAACTAACACTTCTAAGAACATGTTGAAACAGTCACAGTTAATGTATTGTTATTTATTGAAACTGTACTAGTGGAAAATTAATTAGAAACAATATTATGTAGTAATAGTGTGATTTTGAAAGATTTTTAACAAATATCCTTCCTCAAGAATCAAAACTGGGAAAGGCAAAATGTGACCAATGTAATATGATAAGGCAGTGCAACTATTTTTCAAAAGAAAATAACAAAATATGGTGTGTTAGATTTTCTTCCTTCATGTCTAATATTACGAGGTTGTCCTTAGTTCTAAATATGTGACTTTGCAGAAACATTGAGACTAGCTAATTGTTTATAAATGAAAGCTTTTTGTTTATTTTCCTCATTCATAAAGATAATATTAAAGCATAATACCAGACACCTATAATCACAATCTCACTTGCCATGAAAGCTCTTCAGATATGTCAGTCTACACAGAGATATACAATTAAAATATTACTACCAGTTATCAGTATGCCCCAATTATGTCATTGAGATGTCTAAAGAAAAGTCAGTAGAACTAAGACAAACTATAAGGTGTTAGCAATTACTATTTATTAACTCAAGATGCATACAATTGTAAAATTATTTTGTAAAATGACAAAGGTTTTCACTCCTTCTTAAAAGGTGTTGCTGACATTCATGTGGTTTTAACTTTTAGTTTACTCCTGTTTATGTTATATTGGTAAATACATTAAATTTAATATGCAATTTTTTACATAATAAAAAATGTCTGTAGCTTAAACAACACACACATTTGTAACTGAGCAGGCCCCCTCAATTTGGGTAGTTTTCTCTCAGCAATATAATTTACAATATCAACCGTGGCACGTAAATCTTATAGCTTTCAGTATAAGGCAATACATAACACTAACACACGTGCTCCAAGAGATATAATCTTGTCATCTTGTCTTTAAGCCTAGAAATTCTGCTGCTAAAACTGAAGAGAAGAATTCTGACTCAAGAATCTTTCACTAAAATGATTTTGGGGTACTTCCACCATCCTGATTCCAATTTGTTAATTTATTTTTATATGAAATTAGCTGAATAATCAGATTTACTCAATAATAATTGCAATTAGTAGGTACTACAATACCTTCTAATGGGATGGGAAGGTAGGTCATACCTTTGGTAGTAAGTTTCAATAGCCTCAGCAGTGTGATGCTTTGCATGTGTTCTTTTGATTTGTTTCTGAGAAGAAAGAAAAAACAAAACCAGAGACTTTTATGATGTATCACATCGGACATATGAAGCATGAATGTCTGAGTGCATGCTTTTTGGCCACCGTATTCAGCTTATAAGGAAAACTGAATTATATTTTGAGAATTCTATATAGAAATGGCTTTTCATCTATCTATTGAATAGAATGTCTTCAGACTATACTGCAATGTACCATATATGTAAAAGCCAGTAAGGTCATAGTAATTGAATCTAAATAAGTTTGTTGAGGGTTGCAAAGGGCAAAGAAAAACTTGTTCTCTCTTTCAACCTTTGTATTAATTTTCCCTCAATTCAATTCCATCTAAGTCCTCTGCACTCTAGTTTTACAATTCAATTGCCATTTTTAACCAGGAAGAGCATTGCTTAAAAACAACTTATTTGAAAAACCACAAAAAGTAATTCCACAGAGACTTGCCACTTGACTGACACCTGTCATCTCATGATAAATGACTCCATTTTCTGCCTCTCTTGCCTTCTGCCACTCCGGCAATGGTCATTTATCATCATCTCTGTCAGCAATGGAAAGCAGCACTGACAGTGCAAGTCAGCAAACATTTAGCACATGGAACCACGCAACACAGGGAAATTATTATTGTCAGAATAATAATGGTTTAGCATAATTTATTACAGGTCCACCAAATAAGCAAAGGCTAGATGTTATTAGACAGATGGATGGGTAGGCTTGGCAGCCATCCACTGAGACTCAGGCGGTGCTTGATGTGGAAAAGGGAACATCCTCCAAACCAATCAGAAAGCTGGCAGTTCAATTACAAAGAAATAAAGGGACATTCATCATTCAATTAGGCACCTGTCAACCCTCACAAAGGAGAAAACTTCTAACCTGGTACTCCTGGGAGAAGATGCTCAGCAGAGTGGACTGCGATTGACTGGAACAAATAAAAGAAGGACAAAGTTAATTACTGGAGTGCACTGCAAAGAAACAAAAGAGAAGGGAGCTTCAAAGGTAGGCCTGCTGCCCTGTAATCTAACAGAACATGAAAACAAGTGTGGAAAAGTTGTTCCAGATGAACACCTCAGACAAAGGCTTCCTGCTGCTAGGTCAAGGAGAGAAAGAGTATGAGGGAGGGGAGAAAAAAAAATATAGCAAGAATTTCAAAGCAAACTAACATTGTTTTGGTGATTCTTTTTCAGCTTCAGAACCCACAAAGTCATATCAGTAGCATGTAGTGGAGTTAAAAGGGAGGGGAAGAACGAAAACAAAGCAAAATTTCCATAAATAATTGATGGAGTTAAATTCCATTAGCAGTTGGGAACATGCCGCTTGTTCATTGGCAACATATTGAAATTCATTTTGTTAGCAGCAAGGGAACCTCTTCAGTAGCTGTCTCAAATTCAGGACAGAAACTTAGCTCTCTGTCAGAAGTAGCATATGGGACTACTGGAACATTCCCACTGAAACTGATGTGCTTTGAAAATAGAAACTTTCACAGCAGGAAGCCGAGATTCCCTGGAGTCGGTCATTTCCAAAGGCTGCCATAAGCTTCATTCATCTAAGGCGCCACTCAATGTCAAACACCTGGCAATGAAGCAACCTGGAAAACATTCTTCCCAAGTGGGAATTTTTCCCTCAGAATTGTTAACATTTAGAAATGGGACAAGATTTTTTCCTCTAAAAGGCAAATCAATACCACACTGCTACAGTCTTCAATTGTCCTCTGTGGATATATCCAGCTCATCACATCTTGAATACAATTAATTACTTCTGATATATTTTCCTACCAGATGCAACTTGAACAAATTACAGTTTCAATAAATCGAATTTTATAGTACAGCAAAGCAATATGAATAATTAACAGTTTTCCTTTCATGAATGCATCTATTAAGACATATCTTAGATTGTTCTGATATTCAGGAACAAAGACTGAAATCATATTCCTCTATCAGCTCATTCATACAGTTCACTACACAAGAATTTAACAATAGCATTATGTCTGTCTTGCTACTGTGTTTTGCATTGCTGACCCTAACATGCTACAAACTTAAATGCTCTATTTAGATACTTACATAGCCCTACTATGGTAGTATTTAAATGCCTCACGAACAGCTAAAGATAATGAAGTATTATCACCATTTTATAGATGGAGAACTGAGGCACAGAGAGATTAAATGGTGTGTCTAAAATTCACACCAAGTGTGAGGTAGAACTAGGAGTAAAGTCCAGATCTCCCGGCTTTTACTACAAGATCATCGTTCCTCTACCTGCCCCAGTCATATAAGTATATGTTAGTATTAGAATTGTAGATGGATATTAGTCTAATATACAGATTTACAGAATACTACTGAATAGAATTATAGAAAAAAATAACAGTTACAAGACGTCAAATGATGCAAATAAATGCATATGAAAATTTCAAATTTAACTTATTACTCTTTATATTAAGGCAGAGCCTATAAGGTCCAAACAGGATCAGAGTGTCATGTTGCTAGGAGACTGGTTTGTGGATATGGTTAGAACAACAGGCAAGGATGATGAATTTAGCAGCAACGATTTGAATGGATATGAAGGAGATGAGAGCGGTCTCAGAAAGATCTATGAGGAGTTTGCAGTAGTCAAGATGGGAGATGATGATGGCCTGCACAAGACTTTTGATGGTGTAGACATACAGAAATGTTGAAGCAGGGATCTCAAGCATGTTATGAAGGAAGCAGCAGCAGCAAGATTTGGGCACCATCTGGATGTGCAGAGCTAAAGTTTGTGGAGTCCAACATGACACACAGATTATGGGCCAGGGGAGGCTGTGAGTGAAAGGGAGGATAGTTGTGTTGTCTACCATGACAGAGAAAAGGAAAGATTGGGAGGGAAGACAAGGAGTAAAGATTTCTCTTTAAAATTTTAAGCTGATAAATCCTATTTTTCTTTAAACAAAGAGGCTAAAGTGACAAGTCATTCATGTTTCTACAGTATGGAGGATATGTACATAAATTAAAAGCAGTAAAGACTAATATAACAGATGGAACAGGAAGCCTCATCGCCACAAATTATTTCAAAACATTGTAGGCAGAAACCTTAAATCAGCTTCAACATCTTATTAAAATAAAATCATGATTTTATTAACCCCCCAACATATTACAAGAGCTGAACTTTATGATCCATTATTTATTTTTCTTAAAAAAAAAAAAAGTATCTGTCACACAATTTAAATAAGAGAATTGTTTCTCCTTGCTTTTCTTGATTGCATGCTCAACATAAGATTTCTCTTTGATTAGTTCTGATTACATTCTACATCTCTTAGGGTATGTCTACACTATGAAATTAGGTCGAATTTATAGAAGTCTTTTTTTAGAAATCGTTTTTATATAATCGATTGTGTGTGTCCCCACACAATATGCTCTAAGTGCATTAACTCGGCGGAGTGCTTCCACAGTACCAACGCTAGCGTCGACTTCCGGAGCGTTGCACTGTGGGTAGCTATCCCACAGATCCTGCAGTCTCTGACGCCCATTGGAATTCTGGGTTGAGATCCCAATGCCTAATGGGGCAAAAACATTGTCGTGGATGGTTCTGGGTACACGTCGTCAGGCCCTCCCTCACTCCCTCCGTGAAAGCAACAGCAGACAATCGTTTTGCGCCTTTTTTCCTGGGTTACCTGTGCAGATGCCATACCACGGCAAGCATGGAGCCCGCTCAGCTCACTGTCACTGAACGTCTCCTGGGTGCTGGCAGATGCGGTACTGCATTGCTACACAGCAGCAGCTCATTGCCTTGTGGCAGCAGATGGTGCAATAAGCCTGATAACCATCGTCATCATGTCCTAGGTGCTCTTGGCTGCCTCGGTAAGGTCGGTCAGGAGCGCCTGGGCAGATATGGGCACAGGGACTGAAATAGGAGTAACTCGACCAGGTCATTCTCTTTAGTCCTGCCGGCAGTCGTATTGCACCGTCTTCTGGCAAGCAGCCAGGAGATGAGGATGGCTAGCAGTCCTATTGCATGGTCTGCTGCCAGCCAAAGATGTAAAAGATAGATGGAGTGGATCAAAACAAGAAATAGACCAGATTTGTTTTGTATTAATTTGCTCCCCCCTCCCTCCGTGAAATCAATGGCCGACAATCATTTTGGTGAGGTCTGTCAGGGGCACTTTGAAAAGTTTAATGGAGATTCAGTCCTGGACTACTGGGGAGGAGGGATAGCTCAATGGGTTGAACATTGGCCTGCTAAACCCAGGGTTTTGAGTTCAATCCTTGAGGGGGCCATTCCGTGTGACAGTTGTTTTTGTTTCTTCTTGATATACAGCCACCCCCTTTGTTGATTTTAATTCCCTGTAAGCCAACCCTGTAAGCCATGTCATCAGTCATCCCCCCCTCCTTCAAAGCTACGGCAGAGAATCATTCCGCGCCTTTTTTCCGTGCAGACGCCATACCACGGCAAGCATGGAGCCCACTCAGATCACTTTGGCAATCAGGAGCACATTAAACACCACGCGCATTTTCCAGCAGTATATGCAGCACCAGAACCTGCCAAAGCAAAACCGGGTGAGTAGGCAAATTCAGCGCAGTGACGAGAGCGATGAGGACATAGACACAGACTTCTCTCAAAGCACGAGCCCTGGCAATGTGGGCATCATGGTGCTAATGGGGCAGGTTCAGTCCTGCCCCATTAGCAGATTCTGGGCCCGGGAAACAAGCACAGATTCGTGGAACCACATAGTGTTGCAGGTCTGGGACGATTCCCAGTGACTGTGAAACGTTCGCATGTGTAAGGGCACTTTCATGGAACTTTGTGACTTGCTTTCCCCTGCCCTGCAGCACCAGAATCCCAAGATGAGAGCAGCCCTCACAGTTGAGAAGTGAGTGGCAATAGCCCTGTGGAACCTTGCAATGCCAAACAGCTACCGGTCATTCTGGAATCACTTTGGAGTGGGCAAATCTACTGTGGGGGCTGCTGTGATGTAAGTAGCCCACGCAATCAAAGATCTGCTGATATGAAGGGCAGTGAGTCTGGGAAATGTGCAAGTCATAGCGAATGGCTTTGCTGCAATGGGATTCCCCAGCTGTGGTGGGGCCACAGAGGGAACCCATATCCCTATCTTGGTACCGGAGCACCAAGCCAGCGAGTACATAAACCGCAAGGGGTACTTTTCAATAGTGCTGCAAGCACTGGTGGATCACAAGGGACGTTTCACCAACATCAGCGTGGGATGACCGGGAAAGGTTCATGACGCTCGCATCTTCAGGAACTCTGATCTGTTTCAAAAGCTACAAGAAGGGACTTTCTTCCCAGACCAGAAAATAACCATTGGGGATGTTGAAATGCCTATAGTTATCCTTGGGGACCCAGCCTAATGCCATGGCTCATGAAGCCATACACAGGCAGCCTGGACAGTAGTCAGGAGCTGTTCAACTACAGGCTGAGCAAGTGCAGAATGGTGGTAGAATGTGCATTTGGACGTTTAAAAGCACGCTGGTGCAGTTTACTGACTCGCAAAATCAATGTTCCCATTGTTATTACTGCTTGCTCTGCGCTCCACAATATCTGTGAGAGTAAGGGGGAGACATTTATGGTGGGGTGGGAGGTTGAGGCAAATAGCCTGGCCACTGGTTATGTGCAGCCACACACCAGGGTGGTTACAAGAGCACAGGAGGGCGCGCTGTGCATCAGAGAAGCTTTGAAAACCGGTTTCATGACTGGCCAGGCTATGGTGTGAAAGTTCTGTTTGTTTTTCCTTGATGAAACTCCCCACCCTTGGTTCACTCTACTTCCATGCAAGCTCACCCCCCCCCCCCTTTGATCACCGCTTACGGAAGCAATAAAGTCATTGTTGCTTCACATTCATGCGTTCTTTATTAATTTATCACACAAATAGGTGGATAACTGCCAAGGTAGCCTGGGAGGGGTGGTGGAGGAGGGAAGGACAAGGCCATACAGCACTTTAAAACTTATGGAATGCCAGCCTTCTGTTTTTTGGGCAATCCTCTGGGGTGGAGTGGCTGGGTGGCCGGAGGCCCCCCAACCGCTTTCTTGGGCGTCTGGGTAAGGAGGCTATGGAATTTGGGGAGGAGGGCGATTGATTACACAGGGGCTGTAGCGACAGTCTGTGCTCCAGCTGCCTTTCCTGCAGCTCAACCATACGCTGGAGTATATTAGTTTGATCCTCCAGCAGCCTCAGCATTGAATTCTGCCTCTTCTGATCACGCTGCCGCCACCTATCATCTTCAGCCCGCCACCTCTCCTCACGTTCATTTTGTGCTTTCCTGCACTCTGACATTGTCTGCCTCCGTGCATCCGTCTCTGCTCTGTCAGTGTGGGAGGACAGCATAAGGTCAGAGAACATTTCATCGCGAGTGCTTTTTTTTCTCGCCTTCTAATCTTCACTAGCCTCTGGGAAGGAGAAGATCCTGTGATCATTTAAACACATGCAGCTGGTGGAGGAAAAAAAAAGGGACAGTGATATTTAATAAGACACATTTTATAGAACAATGGATACACTCTTTCACAGTAAACCTTGCTGTTAACATTACATACAAAGCACATGTGCTTTCGTTACAAGGTTGCATTTTGCCTTCCCCCACCGCGTGGCTAACCCCTCACCCCACCACATGGCTAACAGCAGGAACATTTCTGTTCAGCCACAGGCAAACAGCCCAGCAGAAACAGGCACCTCTGAATGTCCCCTTAAAAAAAGCACCCTATTTCAACTAGGTGACCATGAATGATATCACTCTCCTGAGGATAACACAGAGAGATAAAGAACAGATGTTTGAACACCAGCAAACATATACTGCCATGCTTTGTTATGCAATGATTCCAGACTACTTGCTGCTGGCCTGCCATGGTAAAGTGTCCTACCATGGAGGACGGAATAAGGCTGCCCTCCCCAGAAACCTTTTGCTAAGGCTTTGGGAGTACATCCAGGAGAGCTTCATGGAGATGTCCCTGGAGGATTTCCGCTCCATCCCCAGACACATTAACAGACTTTTCCAGTAGCTATACTGGCCGCGAATGCCAGCGCAAATTAATAATTAAACACGCCTACTTTTAAACCATTTATACTATTTAAAAAGGTACACTCACCAGAGGTCCCTTCTACGCCGGGCGGGTCCAGGAGGCAGCCTTGGATGGGTTCGAGGAGTACTGGCTCCAGGTCCAGGGTGAGAAACAGTTCCTGGCTGTTGAGAAAACCAGTTTCTCCGCTTGCTTGCTGTGAGCTATCTACAACCTCATCATCTTCCTCATCCCCAAAACCTGCTTCCGTGTTGCCTCCCTCTCCATTGACAGAGTCAAAGCACATGGTTGGGGTAGTGGTGGCTGAACCCTCTAAAACGGCATGCAGCTCATCATAGAAGCGGTATGTTTGGGGCTCTGACCCGGAGCGGCCATTTGCCTCTCTGGTTTTCTGGTAGGCTTGCCTCAGCTCTTTAAGTTTCATGCGGCACTGCTTCGGGTCCCTGTTATGGCCTCTGTCCTTCATGCCTTGGGAGATTTTGACAAAGGTTTTGGCATTTTGAAAACTGGAACAGAGTTCTGATAGCATGGATTCCTCTCCCCATACAGCCATCAGATCCCGTCCCTCCCGTTAGGTCCATGCTGGAGCTCTTTTGCGATTCTGGGACTACATCATGGTCACCTCTGCTGATGAGCTCTGCACTCACCCGCAGCTCGCTATGCTGGCCAAACAGGAAATGAGATTCAAAAATTCATGGGCCTTTTCCTGTCTACCTGGTCAGTGCATCTGAGTTGAGAGTGCTGTCCAGAGCAGTCACAATGGAGCACTCTGGGATAGCTCCCAGAGGCCAGTACCATCGAATTGCATCCACACTACCCCAAATTCGACCCGATTTCAGCGCTAATCCTCTTGTCGGGGGTGGAGTAAAGAAATCGATTTTAAGAGCCCTTTAAGTAAAAAAAAAAGGGCTTAGTCGTGTGGACGGGTGCAGGGTTAAATCGATTTAACACTGCTAAATTCGACCTCAACTCCTAGTGTAGACCAGGAGTAAGTGTCTTTAATTGACCTGCTTCCTCTCCTAATCCCCAATTTTCTTCTACTAGTTCCCTTCCTCCTATCCATGTTATCCCAAGTACTGTACTTTCCTGTTTGTTCCCTCTCAGTCTTTATTCTGACTACTGTACTTTCTGGTATAATAAGCATTAAGATTTTTATTCCAAACCATAGTCCGGATGTTTCCTCAGATGTCCTTGATTTCTGTGTTTGCAATTTATTTATTTTGATTTGCCTGGCTCTATTCTTCTGGATTCCTGTCTTCTCAGCTCATATAAAACATACCATGACACTACAAAATTTAAAAATCTTCAGTAACTGAATAGTTGGTATACTGTATTGGACTGACTGCAATAAAACCAATGCAACACAAACCACAAGACTTCAGTTGTATCAGCCAAGAAACTTCCATTCCCTCAACCACCTAAAAACCTGCATCTTTCACAACCTCCTCCAAAAAGAGGTGCAATATTCTCCTGGTTTGGATTTTCCCCAAATTCTTGAACCTTGTGAAGTTAACTTAATTTCCCTATCTAACAATGTAATCCCTTTTTCCTCACACTGCTGGGGATTTTTCCATGGAAGATAAGATAACACTAACTGTGCCAGCACTGTGCCCCTTTATATTGTGAGCTCAACAACAAGGTTTGGGGAATCTACTGGTGAGGTGGTAATGGCAGCACAACAATCAGCTTGTTTTCTCTGTGTGCACTCACACATGTACGTGGACGGAGGGGAAAGGAGAACACATAGAAATCATGGGTTGACACTGAGTCTCCACAGGACATTAGAGTGATTGGAGGGTTTCATCCTCTGACCACTCTGCTGGAATAGAGTGACTCATTATCACCACTTTCAGAGTAACAGCCGTGTTAGTCTGTATTCGCAAAAAGAAAAGGAGTACTTGTGGCACCTTAAAGACTAACCAATTTATTTGAGCATGAGCTGTAGCTCACGAAAGCTCATGCTCAAATAAATTGGTTAGTCTTTAAGGTGCCACAAGTACTCCTTTTCTTATTATCACCACTCAAACTGATGTAAATAAAATTCCAGAAGTTGAAACTCTAGTCCCTATTCTGATGTTCCTATATAGGATTTCAAAGTTGAATGCAGTGGCTGCACTGGCAAAAAGCATGTAAACTGTCAAACACATATACATGCCCACACAAATCAGTAATTGTACATGCAGCTGAGGAATTTAAGAACTTGAACTCCCTTATTGCAATCTTGCAAATATAGAGGGTTTATTAAAAATAATTTAGTAATAGTGTATTGCTGGGGCTAAAAATAAAAAAATAAAACAATAAAAAGTTACCGCCGCTCGCGGAGACTGGAGTAATTAAGCCAACAGCAGAGCTCTCCTGTCGGCTTACAATGGCTACTGTAGGGTTTCTAGTGTAGCCAGAGCCTTAGTCTTTTGCTAAATACTATATTCAGCCAGGTTTCAAAACAAAAAAAGAAACCCCTTTGAACCTATGTGGCCAATAGTTGCAGATAATTTCTAGTAAATTGATTACACTTTGTAATATTTATTTTTAAATGTATACCACACACAGCATTTTAGTGAATATACAATTTACACTTTGTCAGGGCTTGTCTACATTACCTGCAGGATCAACAGGCAGCATTCGATCCAGCAGGGGTCGATTTATCACATCTAGTCTTTATCACGTCGACTCCGGTATTCCACCGGAGTGAGAGATGCAGGCGGAGTCGACGGGAGCACCAGCTGTTGACTCACCGCAGTGAAGACACCGTATTCACGTAGCTGAAGTTGCTTAACTTAGATCGATCCCCCCACCCAGTGTAGACCAAGCCTTGGTTAATTTTTTCAGATTTTGGGAACTGTACACACTCAGGGCATAAATCAAGCTTACCCTTGGAGAGACTGATTTTAAAACTGATTCTGCCTCTATCCATCCTACACCCCTCTCCCCCATGTGTGTTTCACTTAAGTCAGTGAAGCCAAAAATTCAGCTTCATGTTTTATGAATTTAACCATGATACATAAAGGAAAACACCAATTCAGCATGGATTGGGTGGCCAGAAAGCAGTGGCTGCTGGCCAGGCATCCAGCACTGAAAGCAGAACCCCACAAGCAGCAGCACAGAAGTTAGGGTGGCAATACCAAACCATGCATCACACTGCTGTTGGTGGCGACACTCTCTTTAGAACTGGGCTCCTAGACAGCAACTCCAGTTGCTCAGCTCTGATGGCAGTGACGCAGTGCAGAAGTAAGGGTGGCAATACTGTGACCTCCCTACACTAATCTTGCAACACCCCCCAAAACACCATTTTGGGTCAGGGCCCCTATAGGTACAACACAGTGAAATTTCAGATTTAAAATACTTGAAATAATGAAATTTACAGTTTTTTAAATACTATGACCGTGAAATTGACCAAAATGGACTGTGAATTAGGTAGGGCCCTACCAATAATTAGTCATCAAACATATGCATAAGAAACCAGCAAAAAGCAAAGTGCATCATAGGACAACAATGATAAAACTTGGGGGGCGGGGGGGGAGGAGAGAAGATTTGTGCTACGTATAACAGACTAAAATAAAACATTCAAATGGTCTTTTTTATTTTGTTTTAACAGAAGACATTCATTTCCATCTACAAGAGAAGTTACTTTCATGTTATAAAAAAGCATGTTCCATTTCATTAAGAACACAAAAGTACAGGGTAAACGTTCATTTAGGAGATGTTTGAGCATTTAACGAACAAACAAGACCACATTTACAAAAAACAAGAAGCTATTGTTTTTGAAGACCCAAGCAACCTTTTCAGATTTCATAACACACACACATAGTGGGTCAACATTATAGGAGTTCAAGTAGGATATTTCTCTCTCTCAAACTCTCCTGCATAGGACATGTACTGTAAGTCACAGTCTAGCATAAAAGCAGATAGCAAGCAGATAAGCAAGTCTCATTTGGTATATAGTAATTTCTTTATGATGTTTTCCTATATAAAATAGTTTGTGAACACTGTTGCAAATCTTCAGTTTAATCTTCAAAATAGACCCGTACCGGTTATATATTCACGTTGTTCCTGTTCCCAGACTAGTTGATTTAACTAATCAACCAGGTGGCAATTTTGAATTTTGTAACTGAACAATCGGAAATTCATTTTAATCAAACATTAGCATTTGAGGTTAAAATTCACTGTTTGCAATTATTCATATCAGTAGAATGCCGGTCACTCAGCTCTAACACTTACCTACTTAGTGAAGTGCTTTGAGATCATTGGATGAAGTGCTACTAGGTAAGTGCTAGCTACTACCACTATCATCCTGAAAGTATGTTTGTTCAAACAATCAGGGTGGATTTGATTTAAATCAGCCAAGGAACTTTGATTTAAATCAGCCACCTAAAAACCTGCATCTTTCACAACAACCTCCAAAAAGAGGTGCAGATTGTATATTCTCCTGGTTTGAATTTTCCCCAAATTCTTGAACCTTGTGAAGTTAATTTCAAATTGATTTAAATCATGATTTAAATCCCAAATCAGGAAGACTAGATTTAATCATGAATTTCTACATAAAAGTACATTCTTGTTGGTTATAACCTTAATACATATTCTTCACAACTCAGAGACAGATGTAGGTTTCATTTTTAGAAGGGACACACTATATATATTTTTAAGTGATTTATTTTGAAAACTTTTCAAATTAGTTTTACAGCTATCTCAGAAAATGAATGATTGGTTATTTATCAAAGGTAATTGAAGCAGATTTTTATGAAGTCATTGGGAGGTGAACTATCTCCAATTCAACAGGTTAATCAATATTTGGAGGATTTTCTTGCCATGCTGTATTATGAGGAGTACATCACCAGACAGACATTTAAATTGTTTTATTTAACTAAAACAACGTTATATATTTTTTGTTCAACAGAAAAAATAACATCAGCAATGGATTTTAACCCTTCAACCTTCATTTTCCTGTTTGTTCATAATCTGGAAAAGAAAAACAAGCTTTCCTGCTTTTTCGGGTCCCAAACAATTTCTCAATTTGGAATGAATTAGTCCAAAGGAAGAAAATATTCTTTCTACTGTGGCAGAAGAAGCCACTGCTGCTAAAAGTGAGATTATCACTTCGACAGTCTCTGAATCCAAATGCTTAAGTGACTTCCACCAGTTAACTGGTGTGACTTTCCTTAAAACATCATCATCAAACGTATATTTCTTGAATGGTTCACCCTAGCTCTGAAGTTTATTATAGTTGGCATTATGGAGGGATGATTGCTGGATGTCCATGTCATAGCCAACTCCTCTTCTTCAGCAGTTAAGGTTTGATCCTGGTACCAAGTATTGAGAATATTAATGAGCTGCAGATAGTGCTTGTCCCATTTGTTTTATTAATGCTTGTAATTTAACTCTGTCATTGCATATTTCTCTTTTTAAGATCTCACTCAGTTCCTTCCAAATTTCAACAGTGTCAGCAGCAAAACAGCTATTTCCCTGCATTTTGTTCAAGGCTACAGAAATAGACTTCAGGGACTCAACCTATGTTCAACATTTCGCTTAAGCCCAATGTTGAGAACTTTGGCTGTGACAGTGCCATCTATTTTTCACAATTTTGTTCAAACTGTCATCAGATCAGGCCTGTTCTCGATACAGCGCTCAAAACAGTCCACTACCGAGTTCTATGTCTTGTGGAAGAGTAAGCTTGGTTCCTCCCACTTTTTTTCAGAGCAGCTGCTGCAAAGTGGTTGTTATGGAAGTATTTTGCAATTTCAGCAACATTAGTCTTTATTTCTGGAAGACTGAAGTCTTTGGCTAGGAGGTGCATCAAATGAGCCCTGTAACTGTATGTTATTATCTTGGGGCTCATCACTCTCTTCTAAATAATTTCTTCTCATCTTGGATACATTTGCAGCGTTGTCTGTGACCAGCTGCGTACTATACATTTGAATTTTTTTTCAGTTTGTTATAGCTTTGACTGCTACTTCTTGTAAGTATTCTGCTGTGCGCGCGCATTTCCTGATGTATCAATTGTTTCTGTAAGGAAGACATTTCCTCCTTCTGTTGTCACACAAGCACGTACAACAGGATTATTGTGGACATTGCTCCGTCCATCAAGACTCAGGTTAACAATTTTACTATCTAGACCTTTTGCAGACTGCTCAGTTTCTCTTTCATAAACTTTATCCAGCAATCTGTTTGCGACGTCTGCTCTGCTGGGTGGACTGTATCCTGGTCTTAATGACTGAACCATGGGTTCTCAATCATACAGAAAGGAAAGTTTGTTGCATAAACAACCAGGCAATTTTTTCATCAATTACCTCTTTTTGTTATCCGCTGGTTCTTATCACAAAATTATCTATGGTTGTTTCTGGATGATGGAGATTTTTCTTCTTTTTGCTACAGATAATATACTGTGGCTATGTGACAAACACTATCATTGGCAGATAACTCTGATAGGATAGAAAATGATGGTGATCTTGAAGGTGGATAGTTTTCAGAATCCTGTATGTTGAGGATGGATTCTCCCAAACAAAATAAGTCAATGCAGTTATTTAATTACTATTACCATACTGCTCATTTACTACTACTCATTGCATTCACTGACACTCAGTACTACTTTAAAGGTGAAATTGTAAAAGGAAGATCTGCCTATTTCAGCTATTTATTTTTTAGTTCAACTGCATTTAAAATGATAGTACCATAGAGTAACAACTATATTTTTTGCTCAAACATGAGAATTCAAGAATAGTCCAGAAGGAAGACAGGCAGTCCTTAAGAAAGAAGTATGAAATAAAGTTTACCAACCTGAAGATTCTTCATGGTCAGACATGTTCCTTCTCAGGAAAAAGCTGCGTTGAAGATGATGAAAGGAACACTTCTCATGATGTTGTTCCATCCGTGTAACCAGGCCTGACATTTCTTTGTTACACTGTTTGTATTTTGCATGCTTGCCTGTCTTACCCACAGGCAGAGGAACTTCATTAAAATATTCTCAAATTGGGTCTCTTTTACGGCCTATTGCCATAATAGGTTTTCCCTTCTAGGGAGAGAATGGTATGGTAGGTCTCAAATCAATGATGGCTATGTTCAGAAAGACCTCAAGACTTCTAGAATATGCTGCTCAAACAAACAGTTTCACTTTTGTTTCTACTGCCTGTCGCTCCCTTCTCACATTTATCTCCAGACTTCTTCTCCTTATCCAGATCTATTCCGCCCCCAATAATCTTCTATTCATTGAACTTTTTGAAACTTTTCACTTTTAGAGAGAGGTAAGGGATTGACTCTGTGTACACAAATTTGCAGAGGGACTATAGGGTTTGTCTGTTATTTCTCACCTCTATATATTTATTTTTGCTGTTAACAAGCATGTTATTTCTGAAGACACAAACCCAGTTTTAAAATTGCAAAACTAAGCATCTCTGATGGTATCTTCTAGACTGAGCACTGAGTCCCATTGGGTAGACAGAAAGATTAACCTAAATAATCTATACAGAAGCCCCTGGAACCTTATAAGATTGGGTCCCTAATCGATTAACTATTGGAATTCATTTACAAAACTTTTCTTAAACATTACATGAATATATTATCTCATACTATATAATTGGAATTTATAATCCCTATTCCATGATGAGATATTGTTGAGCTATAATGTATCTTAATTAATACTATCTTTAGATAAAATATTTTTTGAGGAAAAAACCTATCCAAAAAATCTGATTTAAATACAAAAAAGTTGATTTTTTAAAAAAAATCATTGATTTTTATTCACCCTGCAAACAATACTATTGCTATACTGTAAATCTTATGTACAGTGGAAAATTTCATAGGCACTCATTTTGAAAGGTAACATTACTGTAGTAACAATAGGCCAAATAATTTCTTCCATAGGAATAAAAAACCCTGAACAGGAAACCAAGTTTTGATTTGCAGAGTTTGATAAATCATCCTCAATTTGAGTATAAGCAGGGGAAGAAGTGGCTCTGAGAATTTTGTAGAAGCCCACAACAAACCTGCACAGCTGCAGTGGGTGAGGAGGGAAGAGTGGGGCAATCACTTGAGCTCTGCTTAGAGACACTCACCAGCAATCTCACAAGTCTCCCTTATCTTATCTGAATCACTTTCCCCTCCAAGGGAGTATTCATGTATAGAAGGGGTTGCTGCATTTAACATAACTTTACAAGGTCAAGATTATCGTGCATGGTAAATTCTTGCTGATTATGAGGAGGATATCCCATGCTTGTACATGAACTGAACATAAATTCATGGAAGGGGCTGGTAAAGGATGGGTAAAATTCAGTTTCTAATGTGCATAATTTTGAGTAAATACTATCCATTTTTCCTTTAAGTATTTCTCAAAGGAATAACTTGACCCCAGGAGGAAATTTTCACAGTTATTTATATTTCTTTAACATTTCCTGAGAGCTGATCTATATTAGAGAAATTGCACCAATATGTCTTAGCCACTATTATGTCTTTCTTTTAGACTGTCGTTTCTCTGGAGCAGGGACTGTCATTTTCTATACATTTGCACAGTGCCCATCACAATGGGCCCTCCACTTGCTTAGCCTCTAGAAATCCCTGCAATATAAATATCAATAAAACAATTTTAAAATAGGCCTTGTTACACTGGTTCAGTGGGGGAGGAAGGTGTTTCATAGCCAGCCCAGATTGTAGGATGGAGGCTAAGAGTCAGCAGATTTACACGCCTGGGTGGCCTATAATAGCTGCCAGTCCACAGTGGTACTCCTAGGTGAGAGAGGCTTTACAGAACTACTTTCAGGTGCTGGAACTGGCTAGCCTGTCCATAAAAGAGCAGAAAGAGGCCTTTTGTTGATCTGTCATTGGCTACTGCAGAAATCTAGATGGGGCCCTGAGCTGTGGTCAGGCTTAGGAATAAGGCAGGCCCAGCATATGCTATGATGCTCTACATTTGTGAACTAAGAAAAGCGTAGGGAAGCCACTGACAGCTGTGCGTGGCAGGGCCTTACCCATCTTTTTGCTGCTGCTTTTAGGAAATACACTAAAGGTTTAATACATTTGTGACCCCCTGACAAAAAACAAACAAACAAAAACAAACACCCTGAAAACTAGTTCTTGTCCAAGTTCTTATTTGCCAGTTATTATTATTGCCAAACTCACCTGTATTGATTTAAGCTAAATCAATTTAAGCAAGGTTTAAACCAGTTTCAGTGTCCAAATGAAGGATTTGCAACTTTTCTAAAACAGACCAGCACTTAGAGATTTTCTCCAAAGCATGAAATAGTTTAACAAAATCTGAATACCAGAGCATAAGAAGTTTTGGTATGATGAAATATCATTAGTAGACAATACTTTGGCTTTCTAATTCCCAACAAAGACAGTGCTATTTGAAAAATACACGTCTTATAATTGTATTATAGCATTAAAACAACATATATTATTTGTCCGGAACCACTTGCTGCAGCCTGGTATGGTACTTTCAGTATTAGCTTATATTAAATTTAAAATCAAGATAAGGTTTAAACTCAGCTATTCATCTGCAAAACTAAAAGTATCACTCCATTCTGAAATTCACCAAAATTAGCTTCATTAAAACACACAGTAGCTTAATTCAAAGGTTTCAGAGTAACAGCCGTGTTAGTCTGTATTCGCAAAAAGAAAAGGAGTATTTGTGGCACCTTAGAGACTAATCAATTTATTTGAGCATGAGCTCACGAAAGCACATGCTCAAATAAATTGGTTAGTCTCTAAGGTGCCACAAGTACTCCTTTTCTTAATTCAAAGGATATTTTATCAAGCACTTCTAATTATGCAACTGTTATAAATGTTTCTGTGAATTGAGCACTAATAGATTCTATAGCTCTGGTAGGGATGATAACCTGACTTGCATGAATTAAAATAGTTTGACAAAAACATACCCAACACTGTAGCCTCATACTATTCAATAAAAGCAGCAAACTCTGTGTGGGTGTGTGCGCGCGCATGCATGTAATCTTACTGCTTATATCCAATAGTGTGAGGCTAACCCTATGACAAAGCTCTGAGAAGGATATTTGCAAACAGATATCACTCCTATAACCTTGACACTGAAGTTGGTCTAACAACTTCTATACAATTTAGTGATGTGTGAAAACAGATAATGGTCCAAAACATAGAAATGGCAGCATTTAAAATTCATAGTACCACAAGGCCATTAGTTTCCCCACTGGGCCACTTGAACTTTAATAACGTCTGACCTGGTTGGCCAATAAGTTCTAACTGAAGACAGAGGAAAATTGCCAGTATTAGATACTGTTTGAATGATTTTTCATTTAGAAAGATTTTAGAAATTCCTCCAGAGCACCAATTCTTCCTGTGGACAGCTCATTTTTTTTGGTGTCTTCTTTAAATGGACAATATATTTTAAGGCAACTCCAATATGAACAGTCTTTATCAAATACAAATAAAGAAAATAAAATGCAGATCTAAAATTGCCGGAGTAAATGCAGATTATCAGCAGAGGCAGTGAACAGGTAACATAATGCTAGTTCTCCTGTGTTATATTCCAAGAAGCCCTTGAGGAATTCCACCACGATTTCAACAATTTCCATCCCACCACCAACCTCAGCCTGGTCCAGTCCACACAAGAGATCCACTTCCTGGACACTACAGTGCTAATAAACAATGGCCACATAAACACCACCCTATACCGGAAACCTACTGACCGCTATTCCTACCTGCATGCCTCCAGCTTTCACCCTGACCACACCACACGATCCATCGTCTACAGCCAAGCTCTGCGATACAACCGCATTTGCTCCAACCCCTCAGACAGAGACAAACACCTACAAGATCTCTGTCAAGCTTTCTTACAACTACAATACCCACCTGCAGAAGTAAAGAAACAGATTGATAGAGCCAGAAGAGTTCCCAGAAGTTACCTACTACAGGACAGGCCTAACAAAGAAAATAACAGAACGCCACTAGCCATCACCTTCAGCCCCCAACTAAAACCCCTCCAACGCATTATTAAGGATCTACAACCTATCCTAAAGGATGACCCAACACTCTCACAAGTCTTGGGAGACAGGCCAGTCCTTGCCTACAGACAGCCCCGCAACCTGAAGCAAATACTCACCAACAACCACATACCACACAACAGAACCACTAACCCAGGAACTTATCCTTGCAACAAAGCCCGTTGCCAATTGTGCCCACATATCTATTCAGGGGACACCATCACAGGGCCTAATAACATCAGCCACACTATCAGAGGCTCGTTCACCTGCACATCCACCAATGTGATATATGCCATCATGTGCCAGCAATGCCCCTCTGCCATGTACATTGGTCAAACTGGACAGTCTCTACGTAAAAGAATAAATGGACACAAATCAGATGTCAAGAATTATAACATTCATAAACCAGTCGGAGAACACTTCAATCTCTCTGGTCACGCAATCACAGACATGAAGGTCGCTATCTTAAAACAAAAAAACTTCAAATCCAGACTCCAGCGAGAAACTGCTGAATTGGAATTCATTTGCAAATTGGATACTATTAATTTAGGCTTAAATAGAGACTGGGAGTGGCTAAGTCATTATGCAAGGTAGCCTGTTTCTTCTTGTTTTTTCCTACCCCCCCCCCCCAGATGTTCTGGTTTAACTTGGATTTAAACTTGGAGAGTGGTCAGTTTAGATGAGCTATTACCAGCAGGAGAGTGAGTTTGTGTGTGTATGGGGGTGGGGGGGATGTGAGAAAACCTGGATCTATGCAGAAAATAGCCCGACTTGATTATGTAAAGAGTTGTCACTTTGGATGGGCTAGCACCAGCAGGAGAGTGAATTTGTGTGGGGGGTGGAGGGTGAGAAAACCTGGATTTGTGCTGGAAATGGCCCACCTGTTGATCACTTTAGATAAGCTATTACCAGCAGGACAGTGGGGTGGGAGGAGGTATTGTTTCATATTCTCTGTGTGTATATAAAGTCTGCTGCAGTTTCCACGGTAAACATCTGATGAAGTGAGCTGTAGCTCACGAAAGCTCATGCTCAAATAAATTGGTTAGTCTCTAAGGTGCCACAAGTACTCCTTTTCTTTTTGCGAATACAGACTAACACGGCTGTTCCTCTGAAACCTATCACAAGAAATGATGTTCAGGATTACCATTCAACAGTCACAGTAAAAGAACTGTAAACTTAAAAACATACAAGATTATAACTCACTGAGGTATTTTGTAATCTCCAAAAAAAGGGAAAAAACGGCAAGTCATCAAGAGAAGATGTAATTTTATGTGCATGTTTGCATACACATGCGTGCATGGAGACAAGAGTAGTATTTCATAGAACACACAGTTAGACGCTAAATGAAAAGGATAAACACCAATTAAAAGTACAATTAAAAATGCAATTGTGAAAACAGACAAGAAAGTCACACAAACAGAATATAATATTGTGTAACTTCTTAAGTGAATGGACTTGCCGGCCTATTTTTGATAATGCGTGCTGAAAATAGAAATATAATTTTGGTAGACCTTATCAAAGTTAAATGGTAGGCTATTTGTTGAATATACATTTAGAACATGGAAATCATGAAGAGGTTTTTTGCAGTAATTGCTCTTTCATCAAATTTTTAAGTAAAACCTCTCTCCTTTCAGCTAATCCCCACCTAACAAAATCCCATCCTAAAATTGGGAGGGGGAAGGGTGGAGAAGTCATGGAACTAACCTGAGATTAGTAAATCATCATACTGTTCACATGTTATATCCTTTCTCCTCAGCCCTTTGTCTACCATGTCTATTTTGACTGTAAACTCTTCAGGACAGAGACTGTCTCTTACACTATGTGTGTACAATGCCTTATACAATAGGATCCTGATCTTAGTTGAGGTTCCTAGGCTCCACAATAATAGAATTATTAAATATTCCAATATAGAGTGGGTAAATATGCTTGACTATTGCAGCACTATGAAGCCATAAGAGTGAGAAATCAGTATCCCTATGAAATCCCACGTCTGTGTGTTTAAATATGAAACTAGCAAACAGTTTTCCCAATATTCAGATTGTTTAAAAGTTACAGTGGAAACAGGTTTGTGTGTGACTTATACATATGTGCTCAGTATTTGGAATCCAGTTTTGGGCTGCGCCATAATAATACTACCACCAGAAATGGCAGCAGAGTATTGAGGGACAAAGCTGACAAGCATTTTTCATCAACAGAACATAAAGTGTTTTACAAAGTTGGGTACGCATTTATACCCTCATTTTAGAGATGGTGTAATGGAGATAAACAGGTTTTCTGACTTGCCCAAGGTACAGACAAACTCAGAGACAGAGCTGGGCACAGTTGCCTTACACCCAGCTCCATGTCCAATCCACTACACCCACTATGCCTGCAGGAAGACATTAAATTGATTAAAATACAGGAAGTCATTGTCCAAACTCAGCATAGGACAGAAATAAATAAACAGCATAAGCAATTTTTTTTAATTACAGTTTTATATCTTGACATTGTAATCTGCCAATCGACTGAGAGTATGGCTCCAAAAGTGCATGATCAACTGATGCACATTAGTCCTACCTATTCCGTCAACATTTGTATTTCTATCCTCAACTTGACCAGCACTTAATTTTAGTATTTCCTTCTGAAGATTTGTTTTAAAATGGCAGTGAAATAAAAAAATCATTGCCATCTGATGATGGGTATTCAGTGGTCTGTGTGAACAGAGTTTGGTGGTCTTATTTCAGCTTCCAGGTTGTCTTGCAGCATAAAGACTATAATTACAATGAACACTAAGTGGCAGTTAAAGCAGAGTAGCCAAAGACTGAATGTTCAGGGAGATTGAGTTACTCTCAGGACATATCTCCACTGCAATCAAAGACAGCGGCGGATGGCCCAGGTCAGCTGAGTCAGGCTCATGGGGCTCGGGCTGCAGAGCTATAAAATTGTAGTGTAGTTAGACACTGGAATCTGGGCTCTGAAATCGTGCAAGAAGGGTAGGTCTCAGAGCCTGGGCTCGAGCCCAAGCATTTACATAGGAATTTTATAATCCCGCAGCCCAAACGCCATGAGCTCGAGTCAGCTGATACAGGCTCAGAGACTTGTAGCATTGTGTTTTTTATGGCAGTGGTGACCATCTTCCAGGTCAGAGTTGAGGCCTATAAATTACAGTAATGGGACCACATTGTACTCAGATTGTGATTGCGAGAATCATTTGACAGAATCTTCCCATGTTTTCATTTCCATCTATCTGTTAGGGCAATTATATGGCTCCCTCAACAGCACAGTTTCAGATCACGATATCTCAGCCCATCTGATAAGGACTATTGGAGATTTGTGATAATATATAGACTTAATTTGCTTTATGCAAAATGAGAAAGTAATTTCACTTGATAGATAGTCTCCCTTACTTTTTTCCCTTTAAATCTGATCTGAGCACATAACCTATTATTTTTCCTCCTTTTCTTCAGCCATAGCTATACTAGCCACCAAAATGATAAATGCACCAGTTTTCAGAAGCATATTTTTCCTTTCATACTTATTAACTTCAACTCTAAAGATAATTGGACCTTACATTTAAATTTAAAAATTAGAAAAATACTTTGGCCTGTATAAAAACATATGTGCCAATTAAAAATCCTTAAAAATAACCCCAAAACACATTTGCTATAAGTACATAATCACATTTAGAAAACTATAAATTATTTTTAAATTTAGTATTTACAAGCAATTAATTATAAAAACAGCCAGGTGGCTTTCATTATATAAATGACTATTAATGTCATTGGCCTCCTGCTGCTACCGTATTTAACATTTGCATGTGTTACATAACTATCTCCAGGTACAAATGAACACCTAAAAAGTCATCAAAGTTTTTAATGACACCATTATAAGCAGTTAATTTTAAAAAGTTAATGTTTTACTGATGGTTTCTATAAAAGATGATAATCTTCAGTATATAATTAAAATAATATGTAGTTCTAACCAAGTCTGGAAGTTATTTTTTCCCCATTGCTGTGTATAACACAAGTACAATTTTAAGTCATGTCTATTTTATAAAGTTAAATATTTAAAGAAAGAAAACCATGTTTACAGCTGAAAATTTAGGATTACAAAGCTAACCATATATTAAATTTAATTAATTAATACCTCCTCACAAACTGCTAGAGCAGTGTGATATTTTGCTACTTTATTTTTATATTACCCCTTTACAGTGTGTTACCTTACAGATGTAGGAAGAGCATACACTTTAGAAAGTTTGCTTCCACCTCCACAAGCAGGGATAAGAAACTGAATCCCACAACACTTCCTTCCCACTAAAAATGTGGCAGATAATATGAAGTTGTGCAGGAGGTTGGACTAGATGATCATAATGGTCCCTTCTGACCTTAATACCTATTAATCTATGAAGAATAAGAGGTCGTAAAATCCAAATTGTTCCTTAGACCTGCATTATATATTTTTAAAATGTCACTTTCACACAAGCTACACACCTAGCAGTAAGAATTTACAGAGAACATCCGAGAAAGTGATTCATGACATGATACAACTCTCCCCTGCAGTTTTTATTTCATTTTATTTCCAACCCCCAATCTAAAAAACCCTAAGATGTATACACTTCTTAAAGCACTCCTGAGTACCCTTTGCACGCCTCTCTTTAAAGTGACATGATCACAGTACTTTCCCCCTATGTAAGGGTGCAAAAGAATAAGAATTCTATTGGAAACCTAATCCATGGACTAGATGAAAGAAGTTACCCTGAATGCAAGTATTTTCTAACTTCACGTGGAGGCCAGCCATGCTACCTGTCTGAACTGCCAGAATTCCACTAACCCAAGAATAGGTGGCTGAGTGGGTAAGCTGACTGACTACAACCCAGAAGGCTGTGGGGTTTGAGTCTTGCATGATAGAACACTGAAAGGAAATCTCAATTTCATCCAGATGCAAAATGCCCTATGGTCTATCAGGCTAGGGCACTCAAAGGTGATCAGATGTGATGCTGGCCACATTGCTCTCTTGTGCACTGTTGGCTATGAAACGGTCTGCCTTAATTGCTTCAGTCTGATGAGCCACTGGCTTGGGGGAATTTTGAACTTTGAAGAAGCAAGAGGCAAAGGCAGTGTTGAAAGAAAGAGGGGGCGGAGACAGGGACAAGGGAAACCTAACATCCAAAATTACTGTTAAACATGGGATTAGCTCAATTTACAATACTCAAGTCACATGATTGTTCAAATTTTATAATTTGATAGTGGAATTGTCAAAATACAGTCAAAAGTCTATGCATGGGTTGTTTTGTTTTAAGTGCGTACACAGAGGCTACGATTTTCAAATGGAGCCTAAAGAAGGTGGGCACTCAAAATTAACTGAAAATCAGTGGGACCTGGACACCTAACTTCTATATACTCCTTTGCAAAAATCATAAGATGGTTTTAAAACTTAGCCATTTTACACTTATAAAGGTGACCCACAGAGAAATAAAAGTGATTGTGGCCTTAGTTGCTTTATGATGTATAAAAGACCTGAAAAGTTGTTATTTTTTCGGTTTGTTCTTTACATTAGAAATATCAGGTCTTAATATGCTACAAGACTCTTGGAAAAACTGCAGAATTAGAGAGACCATGACATCACAAAAGGCAGGAGACTGGAAAATGAGAATTCAGAGAAGGGATTTTTGGTCAGACTATTTGAATTTCTCTGTGTTACTGATAACTAAGTTAACTCATTTCTCCTGTTAAACACTTATGGGAAAGTACTCTGTGAAATTCAATACCTCTGCTTCTTAAATTGAGACTTTCAATCCAGTTCTCCAGTAAAAACAGGGATGTCAAAAATGGTGTTTTGTTTTTAAGCAGCAATTTGAAAATTGCAGGAATGAAAAGGGACATTTAAAAATCTGTTAACTGTAGTGGAAATAAACATGAAACTCAATTTTTCTTGGTACCAAAGTACTTTGTTAATGTACCAGTTTTCACTAAACCAATCACAAAAAAATCTTTATGTTAAAGTTGACTGTTTATATGTAATCTGTTACCTGGAAAAAAACAGAAGGACTCTCTAGCCACCTAATCACCATATCAATGACACATGCCACAACAGAGAAGCACTAGTTTATTTGATTGATCATGGTAGATAAACTCCAAATAACAGAGAAATTAACAAATGCTTGACATTTGCTCAACATCCATTATTCTGACACTGCTTTCAGAATTTCAAAGCCTGGGAGTATGCTTAATCAACATTCATATTCCCTAATGAGCTACAGGCACCATATTGCGCCCCGCCTTAGTACTGATGAAAACTGCATATTGGCCATTTCCAAAATGTTCTGGGACTCCACATAGGGCCCCTTCTCTCTCTTGTTCCTGTTCTGCAGTTTTCTTTTAAACACTTCCAAGACAAAAGCATCTGCCAGTTTTTTCTCTCTGGGGATGTATGCAAAATGAACTTAACAGTTTTAAGGCAGGAGAAACCCTCACATCTAAATTCATTCATAGGACAGAAAAGGGCCTAAGAGGCCTCTCCAGGGACAAAACCCTGCTGAAACGTTCCCCGACAACAGTGGGAGCTTTATAAAATCTAAGTCCAGACAATTTCCAATTCAAATGCCCAGCATAGCATGACCTTTGTCAGATCTATGAGTCCTAGATGCACCCACTATTTTTTTATTCTAACCAGCACAGACATTAGACAGGGCACTACAGCTAAGCAGGAGGTTCAATATTTGCATGCTCTTCTATTGTGAAAATGTAACAGTGACAGCACTGTGTCGAATTCTTTTCCCTCTAGAACTTTAACTCCATAGGAGAGGCATAGCTGACAGATGACTCTCCCAACATCTGTGTTATGTACACTGCACAGCTGAGGAACCTTGGATCACTGTCATACCATCTTGGAGATGACCTACAACTTTCTTATATCTACCCATTATCTGAAAAAAAAATATACCATTTGAAAATACACTACGATTTTAACAAAAAGTAAATATGGCAAGAAAGATTAACATAATTTATAATCATTAAGCTGTTCACACAGCAGCTCAACATGTTGTATAAACATCATATACAAAATGATTTATCAGAACTGACATGGTGCACATCATATTGTATTATTGAATAAGCTTACTAAAATTTCATGGATCAAGCTCCACTTCTGAAAGCACTAGAAAGCCCTAGAAAAATATTTGTTCATGATTTATTTTGATTACCTTTTACAGCTACATGACAAAGTGGAACTCACAAAATTACAAGGTTAAAGTTTACACAGTTATTGCTTCATATACTAAAACATAACAAATGGTTTCCATGTCTGTGTAGTGTTTTACTTGCATTTAGTAGTCAGCAGCACACTATGCTAAGCACTTAGTTTTCTGCTGAATATTTTAATGATTTTAAATAGCGCTTACAATAAACATCCTGACCCACGGTAAAAATGTTAGTGAGACTTTGTATATGGATTATTTTTGGTAAGGAAAGACAGACAAGCAATGAATTCTATAAATTAAACCGAATCTATTGTTATCAATATGTAGTAAATATTGAGAGGAAAAACAAATAAAAAATCTAACCAACTATGAAGAGGAAGAATTTTCAGATGTCACTAGAGGAGTTCAGAGTGATTCCAGGTTCCTAGTGTAAATTTTAAACATATAGTTTGATCTTCTGTCTTAGCAGGAAGGTCAGAAATTGTATGCACTGGATGGCCAACAGGACTCCTGCCTATGAAAAGGATAAACCCAGAGGACACACTGGACTACTAGAAAAATTATTTAAACTAAACAGAGATCTTTTCTATAAAAGCCTATCATTCTCTCATAGATTGCCGATGACAAAGAAATTCAACAGAGATACGTGAAAAACAGTGCCACCGCCTCCCTCTACCCCTCCATTTTTGGGGAATTAAATTTAATGATTAAGAGGTTGCATTTCTAATCTGAAAACAGAATAATGTATAAACATATTTCTCATGTAAGTATCAGTTTATTTGTCAGACTGAAAACACAAACTATCCAGGTACTCCAACCACTAGAGTGTCTGCCAAGTATTTAAAAATACAAATCCCTTTCTTCTTAGCCTGTAGGAGAAATAGCTTGATTAGTTTACAGGTTTTCATTTCTTTATATCATCTGTGTTTTTCATTTAGCTCTTAAAATATCCAGAGTTCTATGACCATAGAATCATAGAAATGTAAGGCTGGAAGGTGCCTCAAGAAATCATCAAGTCCATACCCTGAGCAGGATGAAGTAAACGTAAACCATCCCAGACATGCATTTGTCCAACCTGTTTTTAAAAGCTTCTAATGATGGAGACTTTACAATCTCCCTTGGAAGCCTATTCCAGAGATTCACTACTCTTATCATGAGAAAGTTTTTCCTAATATCTATTTTAAACCTCCCTTGCTACAGATTAAGCCCATTACTTCTTGTCCTACCTTCAGTGGAGATGGAGAACAATTGATATCTGTCCTCTTTGGAACAGCGCTTAACATATTGGAAGACTTATCAGGTCCCCCCTCATTCTTTTTAAACATGAGTTTCTTTTAACATTTCTAAACCTATTTTATCATTTTTGTTGCTCTCCTCTGGACTCCCTCCAATTTCTCCACATCCTTCCTAAATTTACTGCCCAGAGCTGGACACAATACTTCAGCTGAGGCCTCACCAGTGCTGAGTAAAGGACGACAATTACCTCCTATGACTTACATACAACCCTCCTGTTAATACACCCCAGAATCATATTAGCCTTTTTTGCAGCTTGTCTTTTGCAGGAGTTCCATAGTCTAGGTCAGGGGTGGGCAAACTTTTTGGCCCAAGGGCCACATCCGGGTTGCGAAATGGTATGGAGGGCTGTGTAGGTAAGGCTGTGCTTCCCCAAACAGCCTGGCCCCCGCCCTCTATCCGTCCCCTCCCACTTCCTGCCCCCTGACTGCTCCCCCCAGAACCCCCGACCCATCCAAGCCCCCTGCTCCTTGTCCCGACTGCCCCCTCCCAGGACCCCATCCCTTATCCAAACCCCCTGACCGTCCCCCCCCCCCCCCAAACCTCCACCCCATCCAACTGCTCCCTGTCCCAACGGCCCCCCAGGACCTTCTGCTCCTTACCCAACCGCCCTCCCCACGCCCTCTTACCAGAGCGGCAGAACAGGCTTATGGGAAAGCCTGGGAGGTGGGCGGGCGCAAGTTGTGCTGCCCACGCGGCAGCACAACTGCAGAAGAGGGGGGGACAGCAGGGGAGGGGTCCAGGGCTAGCCTCCCCGGCCGGGAGCTCAAGGGCCAGGAAGGACGGGCCCATGGGCCACAGTTTGCCCACCTATGATCTAGGGACAGCTCCTGCAAAAGTTCTGTCTCCTGCATTCATGAGCCTCTCTTTATTGACTGACAGTTTCATTGTTCCAGTGGAACATAGTGCAGTAGGAAGCCATGGAAAGTGGGAGAGAGACAATTTCATAGACGATTCTGAATCTCAGAAGTTGACATGAAATTCCTTCCATGGGGAGCCAGTGCAAGGAGCAGATCACTAGTCTGATGTGTTCATGACCACCTATTCTAAGCAGATGAGCTGTAGCATCTCTACCAACTTTAGCTTTATCAGAATATGTAATTTCACTCCTATAAAGAGTCGCAATAATAAAACAAACGTGAAAAAACTCATTAGCGGGTTTGCATCTGATAGGATGGTGTGCAGTCTAGCCAGCACAGATAGAAGCGGGTGCTTTGTCTCACCATTGCTAGTTGGGCATCCTACTGCAATGATGAGTTCATGAAATAATATGAGTGAAAACGCTCATCACTATGACTGAAGGCATTATTTGCATGCTGCTGGCACTTTTGTTCATGTTGTCTCACCAGTTCTCCAAACAGTTTTATATGTGTTGTGAAACATGGGGAATTTGATTAAGCCAGTAGGATGCCGCAGGTGAAGGAATAAGTTGCCCCTATCACCACCTTGGACTGCCTGAGAAAGACCTGTGCCATTTCAGGGCATTTTTGTTCATTCCTGCTGTTTCTTGGAGGCAGGGCAGGAATGTCTGGTGACCAATGGTACCAAATGCTACTGAGACACCTGACAGAGGCTGGGTATGGATGTATTTTCCTTTTCTATGTATAAGAGGAGGTCATCCACCAGAGCCTAGTCCAAGAAAGTGGCATTGGTGATTGTTTATTGCTAGCTTCTAAATTTATCTTGCTTAGAAAAGGGAGACTGGATACTGGGTGGTAGCTCAAGAGATCTCCAGCATAAAGCAATGTTTTCTGTAGTACTGGTTGGACTACTAAATGGTACTTTAGGGTGGGTGGTAGATTCCCCTCATAAAAAGGTGGCCAGCTTTTAGAACAGGTCCCAGGTATTCTGTACTCTCTTCCCACTCAAGGAGAGGGGTCAAACCAAAAAAATGAGAGAATGTCTTCACAGGACCAATAAGAGGTTGTAGTTGCTAAAAGCCAAAAAAACATGGTAGAACTTAATATATAGGGTGAAATCTTGGCCCCACTCAAGTCAATGGTAGTTTTGCCATCATCTCTAAAGGGACCAAAATTTCATCTTCAGTGTGCAGGAGTTGATCAGATGTGCTAGTAACACTGACTCTAAGTAAGATATTGTTTCCTCAAACTTTCTTCTGGTGGATTGCCACTAAAATAATAAGGTAAAAGTGGAAATAGAGAAAAAAAAAGTTACTGTATTATAAATTCTCACTGAAATCCTTACCAACTATTCCTTAACATGAAATACAATTTAGCTTTCTAAGATTATTTTCAGGTTGCAGACTATTATGCTGCTTTCACTGAATAGGACACTTAGAAGGATAAACAATTACAAAAACGACTGTCACAAGAGCATACATTTTATTTTACTTAGTGATATGATAAGCTTAGGAGCATATATCAAGACCAAAATGGTCTTGGTCATTAATTTAGGCAATAAATCATAGGTCTTGCCAACCATGATGGCAAACAGATGCTAACAAGGAAATGTATTATTTAATATTGCCATGTGTTATAAAAATGTAAGTGTATTTAAGACGTCTTAAATTTTTATAATAATTGCGTTTAATACATTACTGTTTTGACACATACAGGAATAAAATTTATAGATCCCAGTCTGTAGATGTTTCCTCTTCTGTGAATATGGAGTATATTCCAGAGAATTTAAAAAAAAAAAAAAAAAGCAAGCGGGAAAATAATATCTTATAGTTTTGTAGTGAACACTGTCAGCACTGAAATTCATTAGATGAACAAGACTACTACACGTGTACTTTACATAAATAGCAGTTTTTCCTCAAAATTCCCAGGAAACACAAATAGCAATGAGATTTTAAACATTTAAATTCTGAACCGTAGTAACCAGGTATTTTTCTAATCTACGGGATAGCAAAGAGCCCAGTGTTTGGTACAAGGTTAACATGGACTTAAAAATTTGCCAAGTTACCTACATAAATTGCAAGGTTTATCATGGATCATTTAAAATATTGACCTTTTATATTTTTTTTATCCTACTACTCAACTTGCTTCTCCCTGCACATTAGTTTAATTCTTCCAGTGCTATGGTAAAATGTTCATCAACAAGATTCTTTGAAGAATCATTAAAAACAAAATCTCTTCCAATACTTCTCACATACACCCATCATCTTCCACAGAGCATTGCCCTTTGGTTCAAGTACTAAAATCTGAAAGCTCAAGGAAAGCTGTCCTGATTTTTAGTCAGGCCAGCCACACTAGAAACAGAACCATTGTGCACATCTCTCTCTCTTTCCACCTCTATATCGCTCCCTCCAGTACAGCAGGCCATGGTCTCCTAGCAGGTAGAGCAGATAAGACTATGTTGACTTTTTCAAACAATCATTTTTGTTTCACTGTAACATGACCGCTCAGTTAATGACTTATTTTGTTTGTATATCATTTTGTTTAACTTTCCTTTTCAATCAGCTCTCCCAGGTATCAACACAGTTCCCTTTCTTGCAAGTGCTACAGTCAATGCTTTAAAACACTTGAGGAAGCAGTGATCAGTGTATGGAAACTAAATTCTCTTCATTAAATCTACTGAAGCAGATATTAAAAATGCATTTAATATACTGGCAATGGTTTGTGGGCATCACTGACTGTGACAGGCCAGTTACTGATGAGCTGCTGTCAGACGGCCTTCTCAGCAGGAATCTGTCTAAGACTGCTGAAGGACAGCAATATCTTCCCTTGTGTGTAAGCTCTATTCATCTCCCAAGTATTTACTAAATCACAGGCCTCTGCACACAAACCCTGCGTTTCAGCACATGCTAACAAATGATGGATGGCCTAGTCAATTCGTTATGTCCTGAAAGCGTGATTTCCTGCCATTCCAATCATCAAACCTCTAGAGCCTTCAGAGCTGATCAGTCCTGGAAAATATATTTTGCAGGCTCTATTAAAGGAGTAGAGGTTCCTTCCATTAGAGTCTCAAACTTTTTTTTCCTCCTGGCTGATTTAAAAAAAACAAAACAAGAAACACACCACCACCACACAAAACCATCACTATTATCTGTGTAAAGTATTCAATGTTCGGGGTGTACATCATTAGCGTATTAGTAAGATAGGACTCTCCTAGAATATTAGTAGTGGATTTAATTTGGCTAAATAAAATAAAAACAATTCTCATTTTTACAGTAAACACATATATACCATTTTATAGATATGGCCTCTTTATTATGTAACCTACAGAGCGTCTAAAACTTTTTCTTGTATAATGGCGCTCATTTGAACAAATACCTTCTAGAGGAATAGAGCACTCACAAGGACACATTCCCTTTGTATTATTCAATCCCTGTGAAATATATCAACACAACTCCTTTAATTGAATTTCTGCTAAAGGGAAAAGCCATTTAGGAATAAACTTCATGTGTTCCAAAGATAGGCTGGCTGTCAAAGGAATAAAGTTTTTTTTTTATTCAATAAGGTAATATCTGACACCTTCTTTTCTACATGCTATGAGAACATTGTATATTTAGCTTTGCTAGTCAATGACATATCAGAGCAAAACACACATATCTCATACCTTTTACTCAGACAAACAATTGAACAAGTTGGTCTACTGCAGCTAGAGTGTCAGCTGTGCTTAGATACATTTTGGTTCATGGTAGAGAACAGAGCTGAGCTAACAAAGTAAATAACCATCTGGTGATCCTAAAAACTAAGATTTCTATTCCTCTGCTTGCTAGGTATGATCCATCCAGACCCAGCACAAGCTTTTCCACATTGCCCTGCCATTCACCTCTACCTTGACCTGGAGATTAAGCTCACTTTTATTGCACACAGAGGTCATCTGTATTAGGTCAAAATTCAAAGTCCCTTGTCAGCTAAGGTTGATATATTCCAACCTTTCCTACTCTAATGCATCAAATTTTTCATGGTGAGGTCATATTCAGTAGACAGTGTATTCAGCAATTTATTGTGCCATTGTAATATAGCTTAGACTATGATTGTCCACAAAGCTATCACATGAATAGAATATTTTTCACTATGAGGTACCAAATCTCTTCTTCCCGTAAAACTCTTAACCTGAACTTGTTTTCAGACATCAGAAGAATGATACCATAAGTAATTGTCCCTGAAGTACAATCAGAATTACCATTTTTACCATTATAGTCCTTCGCTACACAAAATATGACTATAACAATAGCCCAAAATCCATGAGTCAATTAAAAAAAAATCACATATGGTCAGTGTTAAATCTTCCATGCCATCCCTACTCAACAGCCACAATAATCTGGCCTTTAAATCTACAGACATCTGTTTGTCTTTCAGAGGACACCAAAGTTGCTACACGATGAAATATCGCAAAGGACAAAAGTGCTACAACAGTCATATTACTATACTACTAAATATGATTACTACAACATATATATAACTTTACAAAGCATTACATTAAAGTATGTTGTGACCACCAAAAAGAGCCTAATTAGTCTATTCCTTTAACAAGTTTATTCTTTCCTTCGTATTTAAGATAAGTGCACCTATTTTGAAGTATAGCACATTTCTAGGGAATTTATTTCCAGATATGCTTCAACAAGATACTGTTGTCTTTATACTTCACCATTAAATCCCACCAATTTCAATGGGCTTTGAATAAAGGCATGAGCTGATTTTAACACATTTGTTATTGTACAAATTCCTCAGGACAAGAAAGACTCGCTCTTTACCTAGCCAATATGACTGCTACAATTCAGATGCTTCCCCACGTGACAGTTCCTGCTCCATAGCCGTCATAGTTGAACATTTCACTATTGTAACAAGCACTGCTCTTTGCAGAGATGAACTAGCAAAAGAAATAAGCTATAGATGTCACATCTCAGCTATAACAACCCTGCATACATCTCAGAATAGACAGAGAGAGGAAAATAAAATAAAAAGTCTTCAACCCAATGTTCTTACCCCCTTCAAGTATGGGCAAATCTACGCCACAAATGTAAAAGCAAAAAACAAACAAACCTTTAAGAGAAAAAATTCATACTTCACCCAAAAAATAAGCCTTCAAGCTTTCTTCTTCCTCATTAACTCTTCTAGAGTGAGGTAAGCACAACTTTCATTTTGGCTGTGTACCACTGCAGTCTCACATGGATTTTGGTCATTTCCATGAAACTTGTCTTGCATATGTAGTAAAAAGTTCAGGTTAAGTCTTGAAAAGAGACTTTGCATTTTAGCATTAAACACAAATTGTATGCACACTTGTGCAGGGTTACTTATATACAATAGCTATTGGGAAGCCATATCCCACCTTGCTGAATAAGTTTCACTTAGAGTCACATTCTCAGTCATACATATATTCTACTTCATGGCTAAAATGTAGATTAAAACACCCTCCCAGATTCAAGTCAGCATTCAGCCTTTTAACAAAAGGCTTCTTTATAACAAAAGTTACAATTTCCACATTGCAACTTACTCAAGTAATTGGGGACTTATATTCTAATTCACTTCCTATAAAGTTATTTTGACTGTAATAGAGTTCATTGTAATTGGTTGTTACGACATACAAGATTTCAGTAAGTTTATCCAGAATTTTTCAAGCCTCCAACTGTCTAAGACCTCATCCCATATTCTCAGGCCATCTACGTGCTTAGCTAAATGTAGCTTGAAGTGCAAGTTACATTTTAAATTATATTAGCTTTTGCTCCAAATACTATTGGCAAAGCAAAACAGTAGTCAGGCTTCAGAGTAGCAGCCATGTTAATCTGTATTCACAAAAAGAAAAGGAGTACTTGTGGCACCTTAGAGACTAACAAATTGTCACCCATAAATGATGGTATTGAGTTTGAAGGCTCACAGATAGAAAAAAATTAAAACCTCTCAAGGAAACTAGTATTTGTGTAGGCTGCTGGAGATGGTATATATTCCAAATAAATTGGTGCACTACTGCAAAGAGTTGCCACTTTTAAAGATAGAATTGAAACATATAATGACTGCTTAGGTTTACATATCTACCGGAGGGCCGAATCCTGCTTTTTCCTCAAGAGTGAGTAGTCCCATTGAAATCAATGACATCATTTGTGTAAACAAGGCATGAAAAATTCACTCACTAAGAGCCACCAGGAAAATGTCCCCAGCAAGTGGTAAGGAGGAGCAGAGAAGGAGGGGGTTTTAGCTATGAATTTTTCCTGTCATTTAAAATTTCATATTTTAATAACAATGCTTATAAGTCCTTACAAATGCCAAGACTGCCTTCCAAGTGCAAGCACAAACTGTTATGCTGCTGTTTTCTTAAATCTGAAAACAAACAGCCCACTACCTCTACAACTTATCAAGCTTTCCCAATCTCCCCCCAACCCCCTCACTTTCACTTTCTGCTACTATTCAGAAACCCATGGGTAGCGGTGAAACTGACAAGAATCATGTCAATTTTACTCTGCTGTTGCTTAGAACTTTCCCAGGCAGCAAATGACCCAGGGACTGATGCTACTCATGAGAAAGACAACACTCCTCATTTCTTCCTTTACAAAATAAAAGGAGGCTGGGAGAGGTAAAACAACAGGAACCCTCACCCTCCCATCGCAAAACAGCGAGAAAGCTCTGGGTGGTAGTGATGATGCTGGAAAAAGAGGAGGAGAGTGTACTAACTTGATTTATATATATTTTAATGAGATGACAAATGTGGTTGATAGAGGTAATAGCGCTGATGTATACCTACGCATATGACTTGGCACCGCTTGACATTTTAATTAAGAAACTAGAGGACCACAAAAATCAACATGGCATACATTAACTGGATTAAAAAGTAGCTATCAGGGTCTCAACATTTAATTGTAAACAGGGAATCATCATTGAGCATGTGTGTTTCTAGTGGAATCTCACAGGGAATGTTTCTTAGACATATTCTTTTTACCATTTTTATCAATAATCTGAAAGAAAAGATAAAATAATCACTGATAAAATTTGCAGATGACAAAAAGATTGGGGGAACTGGTAAATAATGAAGAGGGTAGATCACTAATACAGAGAAATCTGGATTATTAAGTAATCTGGGCACATACAAACAATATGCATTTCAGTATAGACAAATGTCTATCCTGGAAAGCAGAGACTGAAAAAGATTTGGGATCATGGTGGATAATCAGATGAATATGAGCTCCCAGAGCAAATGCTGCCTAAAAACTAATGTGATCTTTGAATACAAAAAGAAGAGACTGTCGAGTAGGAGAAGGGAGGTTATATTATCTCTGTGTTTGGCACTGGTATGTCCACTACTGGAATACTGTACCCATTTCTGGTGTCCACAATTCAAGAAGGATATTGAAAAATTGGAGAGGATTCAAAGAAGAGTCACAAGAATCATCTATGGATCCATGCCTTATAGTAAAAGTTCCAAGGAGCTCAATTTATTTTTCTTAATCAAGAAAAGGTTAAGGGGTGATTTTTTTTATTGGCGATTACCTTGGCTTGTTGGATTTTTGAATTAAGGACATAGTCTATGGAACGGCAGCACTGCACCCTCCACTCTAACAAAATGGAGTGTAATTGGCAATTTAAACATAAAAGTTAACTGCATCGTTTTACTAGAAGTAGTACTACTTGTAGTAATCATTGTCTTTTACAGATAGAAAAGACTTATCAGTTCATAGAATATCAGGATTGGAAGGGACCTCAGAAGGTCATCTAGTCCAACCCCCTGCTCAAAGCAGGACCAATCCCTCAATTTTTGCCCCAGATCCCTAAATGCCCCCCTTAAGGATTGAACTCACAACCGTGGGTTTAGCAGGCCAACACTCAAACCACTGAGCTATCCCTCTCCCCCCATGCTGTAGTATGCAACTCATGACACCCCCATTGCACATATATAGATTTGTAGGATCAAAGTACCTGGTAAATGATATGTGGGGAGGTGAACAGAAAGTTCCTGAATGTGTTTGAAAGTCTGTGTGATGTTAAACCAACATGTTAAACCAGTGCAATTTTGTGTATGAACATTCATAACAGATTAGACAGTCCACAATCCAAATTGCATCAGTTTACCTAAAGGTGTGATGTTAAACTGATTTAATTAAATTGGTGCAAGTTGTGTGCACAGACCAGGTCTGGGATGATCCAGGGTTTTGTAAATAGATGAAAGGGAAAGCTTGTTGAAGGTTGAGGGCTGGTGTACACTGAAACTTTACATCAGCATAGCTACTTCTTTCAGAGGTGTGAAATATCCACACCCCTGAGAGACATAGCTATGCCAGCCTAACCTCCAGTGTAGACAGTACTAAGTCAATGGAAGAATTCTTCCATCAGCCTAGCTACTTCCTCTCGGGGATGTGGATTCACTACAGTGACAGGAGAATCCCTCCCATTGCTGTAATCTGTGTCCACACTAAAGTGCTACAGTGGTGCAGCTACAGCTGTGCCACTGTAGCGTTTTAAGTGTAGACATTCCCTCATTCTACAACTAACTCTACAAGGGGTATGTCAGCACTAGAATGCTATAGCGGCACAGCTGTAGTGGCGCTGCTGTAATGCAGACACAACAGCAACAGAATTTTTTCATCAATTTAGCCATGTCTATACCAGGGGCTTAATTTGACTTAATTACATCACACAGGGCATGACATTTTTCACAACCCCTGAGTGACATACTTAAGCCAAGCTAACGTTTTAATGTAGACCAGACCTAGTGGGCTAAGTGGACTCCAATCTCTACAAAAGCCTGCAGCTACTTCGGGGGTCTCAAATGCTGAAAAACTATTTTCATTTATTTTTAAATATTAAATTTGGGAGGGAGGTGGGATCTTGCTTTGTAACTGAAATGGAAGCCAGATATTTGAAAGTCCTCTCATGGAATTTTCAGTTGAATGATTTTCCCAACTTCCAGCTTGGTGATTAATAAATCCCAGTAGACAGCTGTCATCGTCACAAAAAAATGCAACCCAATGTGCATTTTTACTTGCTACCTCAGCAGAGGTTAATGAGAGAATGAGAAGGGAGGTTGAACTACCCTCTTACTCATAGAGGTAGTCCATCCAGCTCAGTGTTGAAGCATATTGGTAGAGAGGTTCAGAGAAGTTGGCGTTGCACAATTTATTTTCTGCAGAGAAATACATTTAGGCCAGGGAAAGATCATTACTTTGGAGTAATTCACCAACACTAAGGCTTGGTCTACACTAGGAACTTATGTCAGTATAACTACATTGCTCAGGTGCGTCTAAAATCCCCATCCCATAGTGACGTAGTTATACTGACCTATTCCCCAGTTTAGATAGTGCTGTGTCAATGGGAGGACTTCTCCTGTCCATATAGCTGCCACCTCTCAGGGAGGTGGAGTACCCTCGCCGACGGGAGAAGCTCTCCACAACAGGTACCATCTTCACAAAAACAGCAAATTGTAAACCACCCCCCCAACAAACGTTATGCCTACATAAAGCACTGAGAATATAGTCCTAAATATCCAGAAAGCATAAGTAAATCCCACATGGCTGTCACTATCACCTCATATCATCAACCCCCTTCCCAAAAGCCTGGGACAGGAGATGAGCTTTGCAGCCTCCTGAATGTTAACAAACATGACCTCTATCATAGCTAACAGAAAGTAAATGCAAGAAATGAGGCCCAACTCGTATCATCCATACTCTTCAGTTTTATCCAAGTAGGTATTTACCTGACTGTGTTGGTGATCTTAACTGCAGCAATATCAGAAGGTGAGATTGGTTAATGCTCATCTAAGCAGGTGATCCTTGACTGGGCCTTCAACCAACCCAACAGTGGCATGATGTGTAGAGAAAAGTTACAGCAGGGTCTGCTGGCCATTCCTGTCCCTGTACTAGAAGGGAAGGGAAATAGCATCCCAAGTAGGATTCTGCCTCAATTCCCCCCAAGTCAGGGATCAAGGCAATGATAGCTCACTCAGGCAATTGGATCCATCTGGAGTTTGGGGGTTCACATAGGGTAACAGAGGCCTCTTATTTGGGGGGCATCCTTTATTTTGTTCCCCCATCAGCTCACACAAGACAGACATTACCCCCTAGATGACTGTATGCTGCACGATGGGGTGTGTGTGTGTGTGTGTGTGTGTGATTTTGAACCATGTAGAATTTTGTACCACGCAGAAAACCACCATGCAGGGCTGCCCTTAGAAACAAGATCTAGCTCCTATAACCCACGCATGGAGATTGCAGGCCACCCCATAAGCCCAGAGGAGTGGGGGCTGTACTGGCACAGGGTGGCAGTCCAGGGCTGTGGAGTGGAGGCAGACTTACCTAGGGAATCTCTCCTTCAGCTTCCTCAGGCTCTGTCTGGTGGGCTGCACGTGCCCCAGGAACTGGGCTATTTCATCATACTGGGCTTTACTCAGCTTCATGCCTCGCACTCAGGAACCTCCCAATCATACAACGCAGGGCTGCAGCAGCCAGAAGGGAGGAGGGGGGCGCGCCCGCTCTAATCCTAGGGGATGGGGAAAGAGGAGAATGGCGCTGCTGCCGCAGCAAGGCTCTGACACCCCGCGCGAGCGCCCAGCGTTGAAAAAGCCCAGCGCCCATGCGCGACAGTTACCGGCTCCTGCCGCCCCGCCCTTGAGGAATAAGGAGGTGGGGGGGAGAACGAGCGGCGGCGGCGGCGGTTGGGAGGAGTTAACGCTTGAGGGCGGGGCTGCGCCACGCCACGCCGCAGGCTCTTCCGCGCGGTGGGCAGGCTCTGGCTATGCCTGAGCAGGTAGTCGGTTGCTGCGGCCATCTGGCTACTCTAGTCCCACGGTGCGCCTCCTTTCCGGCCGCTGGTGCAAAGGGAGTGGAGAGCTGTGCCTGCCCCCCCCGCCGCCCCAGCTAAGTGGAGCGGTTACTCTGTGGTTGCTGCCCTCACTGGTTGCATACCGTAGTGCTGTTCTTTGCCCCTGCCATGGGAGGTGGAAGTGCAGCTTCCGGAAGGACCAGTTTGGGGAGGGCCAGGGGGGAAAAGCATCCCTTGAGAGGGATAAAAAAAAATGGGGGTACTTGTCCCGTGACTCGCTTCCTTCCCTGGCCTGCATCTTTGCACGGACCAGGAAGTGGCTCACAGTGCCAAGAGTGTGAGTAAAGGCCTCATACAAGCTGTGTAGCCATTGAGGGATACAGGGGGGCAAGGTTTGGGAAGGACAAGAGTTGGCACCCTGTGTGAGTATGCCCAGAGATCTATGGATCCTAAAACTGTTACTGGGAGGTCAGGCCTCCTGACCCACTCTGTTACCTTTAATCCCCCTCTCCCTTAGTCCTTTCGCCTTTTCTGCCTTCAATAAGACACTGATGTGCCACTCCAGTCCCTTGTTTCAACTTTTGTAGTATTTTTAAACTAAATTACTTTTCACCGTTGTCACTGTTTGTTTATTTGGTTCTGTCAGTTTCAACAGAATAAATATACTGGTCAATGTCATGTTTGTTTCTAGCTAGCATCTTCCTCTCATACACTGTACTTTTGGAATTGCAAACTCAGTACAGTAAGGTTAGTGTACCTAGCAATAATTTAACCTCCAAATAAACATTAAAATAGGATTTTATAAAATATAATTTTAAGAAAAGTATTCCTATTATGGATTTTATTTTAGTGCTGTGTATTTAAAAATTGTCTAGAAATACCTGGATGATAGGAGCTCCTTTTTAATAAATAATTGTATGTTGTTACCCCCTTCTTGATCCCTCTTAGACAGTTTACAGGCTCTTATGGGTTGTTTTGGTTAGGAGGAGAAAAGATGATGGAGTCAGGGATTTCTTTGATGCACTCTTGTTTATTTACAAAGCCTTGGTTCCGGGAACACAGTAGAAACCAAATATAAGATAGCTTCTTTGCTTACAGTTCCAGTCCTCTTTAAAAAGCCAGCACTTTATCAAAAGCTCTCTCTCAGCTTTTTCTTCGGGCGAGTCATGCTCCATAGCTTTCTGGGGCTACTTTACGCCCTCTCTGTTTCTGTGGTGTTTCTGCCCCTTCTCTCTCACATACACCCCTGCTATCAATCCCTTGTCCCTGCCTTTACATTCTGTCCACATAATTCAGATTCCTGAATGGCTTTACATATGGCCGGTGTTTTAGGTGGTGGCTCGTATTGTTTCAGATATTGCTAAACAAAGGGGCATTTAATTGTTCCCTCATGTAGCCTGAATGGAAGGCATCCATTATGCCCACCAGCTTCACCAACACCCAGAATAACAATATAAACTTGAGGCCTTAACTGCAAAAAATTATACATGTACTTCATGTTACATATGCTAAGCCAATGGGACTACTTGCATTTTGTAAAGTTAAGTACATCTATAAAGTCGCAGTGCCAATACCATGTTTTTAGATATAGTGAGTCAATCCACAAATATCTTTGAAACTGACTTAGAAATCATGAGAGATTAAAAAAATAATATTTGAGATCTTTGTGTTTGCCTCCTGGTTTTGAGCCTTTAAACATTGGCGTAGTTTGACTTCTATATTGGGGGTGGAGGAGCAGCTCAAGTCAGGCCAATGGGGCTGCACACGGGGGCAGCAAATTCTGCACCTGCCCAACCCTTGCAGTTTGCAGGGGAATGCCCCCACTCCCAAACTATGCTCATGCCTTTATGGATCACATTTTCAAGTTTTTTGCTACCATGAGAGCTAGAAATTTGCTTATAAGAGAAAAGAAAGCTGATATTCTCACAGGGGTTGTAAGAGATGGGGCTTTAAGAAAAACACCAAAGATTTCAAAACTTGTGATAAATTTTCGCTTTTAGGCAACAACAGGATATGTGCTGAAATGTTTGAAGGAAAGGAAGTAATTAACACTCCAGTCCCACAGTTAACTGTGGGCAGGGTACTCTGGTGTGTCTGCACAGAGTCCCCTTAACTTCAGTGGGGCTGTGTTTGCACCCAAAAGTCTTCCCGTGGCCTAAAGAAACAAAAACATATTTTTAAGTTTCAGTGAAAACAGTGATTCGTTTTCACCTCAAAATTCCCATGCAGAAATTGCAACCAATCTGGTACATTTCACATAGTGGTTGAGAAACAAAAAGTGAAACTGGCTAGAAATAAACATGAAATAAATCAGTCTATTTTTCACAGTCTTTGCTGAGAGAAGGAACAAACAGCATTATTGGTGGAAAGTAAACTATTTTTTTTAAAACAAGTTTAATGATCTAAAGTAAGAAAGAGAGCAAACAGTTTGTATTTACACATTTACATACACATTTTAACCTAACAGTAGATCTTTAACTTTTCTTTTTCCATAGAAGTGGAGAACTTGGCCCCATACTAGCAAGATTCTATTTGTCCACTGATTACTTTTGGAACAGAAAAGGTAAGTTAAATTTGTAAATGAAAAAATAATAATATAGTATCCACTTCTTCAAGTTGTTCCATACAGGCAGTCCTCGTGAAAGAACCCGTGCAGAAGTTCTTGAAACCAATGAGGCTCTACCCATGTGAGACAAAATGCAGGATTGATGATTTACTTCCAATTTTTAAAATATGAATTAGGCCCTGATGCTACAAAGGCTAGTTACGTGTGTAACTTACTGATGCAAGTAACCTCATTGAGTTCAATGGGATTAGCCATGTGAGTCAACTTCTATGCAGACATATGTCCTTGTAGGATGAAAACCTAAATATAATAAAAATAATAAAATAGCGTTATGATTAAAGGCAGCCGTGCCAGCGATTTGTTTGCATTTGTAATGACATATTGTCTGTTCAACTCTATTTTTAAAATGTGGACTGAGGATTCCAATCAAAAATACACTGATTTTTGTTACAATGTGGCTTTTTTAAAAAAGGCTTGTTTTGTTGTTTTTTAAAACATTGGTCAGTACCAGGACACCAGCATATACCCCAATCTCCATAAAGTGTGAGCTGTCCAGGACACTTCAATACAGAGATGTCACAGATACATTTGATAGAAATTGAGAAAGATCCCTATTTTAAAGGTGGCTTGTGTCTGAGATCAGTATCTGTGTCTGAAGGTTAGCGTTTAAGTACTGTGCTTGTTTACCTGAAGAAACCCAAAGAAATGAGAGAAAAATAAGAGAGCATAATTTAAATAATTTCTCTGCAAACGTTACTAACTATTCTACAAAAATATTACAAAGAAAATTCAGTAGTTCTATTCAAAATTATTGTTTTTAAAATTTGGAGGCTAATTTCAGTTATTAAGACACGAAGCAGGGATTTTGATCCTTTTTTACGACCAACACAGTCTTAATTATGGATTTGCTATTGAGGCCTCCATAAAATGTGTTTGCATATATGTATTTGTATATGTATGTATTTATGTCTATATAGCATCTCTAAGAGCTTAGAACAAAAGGAAGTATGTATATCTATATATAATCCTTAAGTAGGTGGCTTTTGCCATGTTTATTTTATAAAATCCAGGGTATGGTTTCTAGATTTAAAAAATGAAATTTGTGGTGGGCAAAACTTAGAATAAACATTGATCTTACTGTTCCTGGAAACTTAGTAAGAGTAATGAAGGAAACACATTTGAATAACAGACGGATTGATCACAAGTTCACAGGTGGAGTTTGTTTCTTACTGAACTAAATACCACTTTGTGGTCATTTTCCCCCCTACATTCTCTTAGTAGCAACAGAAATTGTAGCACTGAAAAGAATGGGAATCATACACGCATTCTCTTTCTCTCTTTTTGTCTCTTGTGCCTCCACTATAACTATACATCCCCTTCCTCAGAGACCAAATACACAAAAATGATACAAGATCTTTCCTTAAAGCAGAAATAATCATATTAAATATAAAAAGATTTTATTTTCTTTAGCTCTGAAAAGTAATATCTTCTTTCTTTAATATTACAACATGCTGGGGAAAACCCTTTTCAGTATGATATCCATTTTAAGCCCCATGAGGGTGTAATTTTCCTCGGCTCCAGAAAGGCTCATTTTCCCCTTTCTTGCCAAAGATTAGAATTACCTGTACTGCTTCTTCCGGAAATGGAAGTTTTATAATAATTACCTGCTCCTTCCTCACTGCTACTTCTTTATAAACAAATAAATTATGCTCTTAAAAAAAAGTCTTGCTGTCTTCTTTGTAGGATAATTTCCATTGAAAGTGATTTTTAAATTGTAATGTTACGTTCTGTAACTTGTAGATTTATCTGTGTACATTTCCCAGGTTCAGTACTAAATGTTCTTGAATTTTTTTTAACGAATGTTACTTCATCTTACAAATCACAAAAATGGGATAGATTAGAACAGGGATGTTAGATTGCCAGTCCACAGACCAGACTGGGCTTATTATTTATTAGGTCCTCATAACACACTGTGATTCTGTGAAATTCCAGATTTTATTTAAAAATAATAATAAAAAAAACTTTCTGGCTCTTATGGTCATTAAGAAAATCTAACAAACATCAACCAGTGTAGTATGGTCTCTGAGTGAAGCAACAGCTTTGAGAGATGTGAAATCCCCCCATTTATCTAAATGACATGTTAACTTTGAAGCCAGGGCCTGAATTGCTAAAAACATAAATGGGACAATTCAGCATGCAAAATGTACGTGTCCTTGCACACCCAATTTACATGGGTAATTATTGCAATTACATGTGCAAATAGCCAAGGAAACAACAGCAGAAACAGAGGTAGTCCTTCCAGAAATAGTCCCCTGCATAATTTTTTCCCATTGAGTAATGCTAACTGCAACAATAATTCTACCAACTAAAAGTTTAGTTACTAAATAAGAGCCTTAAGCCTACCCTTGATCTCAGGACAAACTATCCATTGTTATCAGTGGGAGATCTGCGGTGGATAGAGTATAATATATGGCCCTAACTTGTATCCCTGGGCCACAGACCATAATTAAAACTGCAGTTCATCACTTTCCACAAAAGGAATTTAACACCCCCTTTGTTTTGAATGGAAATGGGAATGGTATGTGGTATCTTTGGTAGACAACATACAGGACATATTAGAAACTAATTTTCAACTGTCTACTATGCTGAAGGCATAAGTGTATATATCCTTTCTGATGCATTTGATCCATAGATCCATAGATCAAATCCTTTGAACTTCAAGAAGAGGATAAAGATTCTGTTATTAATGAAACGGCCATAAAATCAGATACAACTGGCATAAATTCTACCATCCTTTCTTTTTATTTGTTTGAGTAGATGATAAAATAATATGTCACATATGCAGGTGGGTAAAGAAGTAAAAAGGCCCAGATTACACTGCGTTCATATGTGTCATAACAAACATACCAATATATGTTTCTTTATAATATGAAATATAACATGAACACAAGTTTCAGTGTAATATATTTGTCCCTGTCTTGAAAGTTGGGTTTAAAACCTGGTTTAAAAAATAGTCCATATTCCCTTTGTAGGGTAAAACTCACCTTCCTGAAAGGTCATATATAAATCAAAATTCTGTACTTGTAACGTTGACTCCAGCTAAGTACAAGTTTTTATCTGGGAAACTTTTTCTTAAATAGTCCTAATGTCATGGTTCTAAACAGATTTTTTTTTAATGGGAGTAGGCTGAGGAAAGGGGATCTCTTTCCCTATTTGTGACTTCCTGCGTGTCTGGAGGAGCAGAATCCCTTTCACTCCTAAAGTACTGGTCTGGGGAGCCCATCATGAGAACATTAGGAGGTGTGTAATAGAGGAAATCCCCTTCCTGAAGGATCTTAGGAAATGTGCAGGGCTGGAGTAATGAGAAAAGCAATGGGATCAGAAAGGAGCAGAACAGCAGATATGGGGGCATTTCACCTCTCCTCTCCTATGGATAGACTAGGAGTACTTGTGGCACCTTAGAGACTAACCAATTTATTTGAGCATAAGCTTTCGTGAGCTACAGCTCACTTCATTGGATGTATACTGTGGAAAGTGTAGAAGATCTTTTATACACACAAAGCATGAAAAAATACCTCCCCCCACCCCACTCTCCTGCTGGCAATAGTTTATCTAAAGTGATCACTCTCCTTACAATCTGTATGATAATCAAGGTGGGCCATTTCCAGCTCAAATCCAGGGTTTAACAAGAACATCGATGGATAGACTGAAATACACAGGAAAAGAGCCCCATTCCTGTAGAGCTCAGGAGATTCACATATCCTGGCAAACCCCTATTTATTTGCATCAGCTCCCAGGTGACCATTAGGGGGCCTGTTCTGACTCCTTCCTCACATAGGCTTCAGGCACTCTTTGTCACCTGCCCAACTCCACCAGGTTGTGTGAACCCTCAATCCTTTCTTTTTCTGAGAGTATGGCCTTTCAAGTTGGATGATGCTCTTCGGAGCCCAAACAGCTTGTCTGATTAATTTTAATCAGAGGAAGGAAAAAAACTTTTTTTTTCATTGACAAGCCTTCATCAGTCATTTGACCACCTAGTTTAAAGTCTTTGGAGCTGACAAGGCAATCTGATGTCACTATTTAATATCTAAATGGCTTTTAAAATTAAAGTTTAATCAAGTAAGTTTGTTCCTGAGCACTAGATCAGTTATAACTAATGTAACTAAGTTTTATCTTTCTTATTCTTTCTGGAGTTTTTGCTACAAAATGGTTTTAAAAGGTAGACATCTTTTCCAGTTCTGGTCAACACCTGTATTTTTAGGTTGTCATCATTCAACTACCCTTTGTCCAATTTACTTCAAATTAGGTAGAAAAATTCTACCTTGATCAAAGAACAGATTATCAATTGAGTTACAGGGATCGGCAGCCTTTCAGAAGTGGTGTGCTGAGTCTTCATTTATTCACTCTAATTTAAGGTTTTGCGTGCCATTTATACCTTTTAATATTTTTAGAAGGTCTCTTTCTAGAAGTCTATAATATATAACTAAACTATTGTTGTATGTAAAGTAAACAAGGTTTTTAAAATGTTTCAGAAGCTTCATTTAAAATTAAATTAAAATGCAGAGCCCCCCGGACTGGTGGCCAGGACCCGGGAAGTATGAGTGCCACTAAAAATCAGCTCACCTGCTGCCTTTGGCACGCATGCCATAGGTTGCCTACCCTGAGTTAGATATTCCTTCCTTTACAGATTTTAAAGTGGGAGACAAAATGAGGCTTAAAATAGAAGTTCATTTGCAACTATCACAATAATGTGGCTACTAGTATTCCCTAATGCCCACAGCAAACATAGTTATCTCATCCTCTTTTTTCCACCCATCTGTTCATATATGTTGTTTCGAACTATTTCAGCTTTTGTTCCTGTTTAATTTAAAAAAAGGCTTCTTTTTTGGCCCATGTCTGAAATATATTTACTCTCATTAGACACTCCAGTACCATAGAAAAATCTAGAGCATGCTTCCAGATAACTTAATAATAACTATATCTGTTATGCCTTCACAGGATATAGTTATTACCTCATAAACAAGAAGCACCCTCAATTTATCATTTAATTTACATCCATATGTTCTAATGATCTTAGTGAAAGTAATTATATCGTGGAACATACCGCAATGATATGTTCAATTTGTGGGTTTTTTTTTAAAAGGGGGGCAGGAGATAAAATAATTTAAAGAGGAAATCATAACAACTGAGCCATACATCACTGTTAAATATTGACTATTTTGCCAATTCTCACACTGATAGTTCACTGTACATTTCTATTTTTTTTTCTTAAAAGTATTCTGATGATTGCTTGATATCACAACAATAAGAAGAACTTGCCAATGATGGAACAATTATATGTAGTAGAATGTCAACTCAGAGAGGCATTCATTGTTCATTTTTCTTCTAAATGTTCAAGATAGTTATTCACACTAGCAGAAATTGTTGATGCAAATTAACATATCCATTATCATAGACTATCAGGGTTGGAAGAGACCTCAGGAGGTCATCTAGTCTAACCCCCTGCTTAAAGCAGGGCCAATCCCCAATTTTTGCCCTAGATCCCTACATGGCCCCCTCAAGGATTGAACTGACAACCCTGGGTTTAGCAGGCCAATGCTCAAACCACTGAGCTATACCTCCATCCTCGAGTGATCTACACTCCTTAAATATATTTTTTTTGCTTTCAAAATAAATTATTTAAACATTATATATGCATTTATGCAACATATTTAAAACATTACTTATGCATTTAGGGCCTGATCCAAAGCCCATTAAAATCAGAGGACAGTCTTTCAGTGACTTCAGTAAGCTTTGGATCAGACTCTTATTACAGATGTGCGTACCTGTATTTTACGTAACAAGTATACAACAGTATAAGAATTTTGAAAAATTTATTATTTAGAATCTGGTAAGATATGACTGATCACTGTTCTTTCTACTGCCCTTAAGAGACAATTATTGGCTGTGGACTGCACTATGGCTGCTTTACATGTGCAAAGCAGCTCTGAATCTATTGGATATGGTCCCTGGAGGATTTCCCCTATGTAGTGTGTAGGGGCATCCTCAGCTGGAGTAGAGCTCCCATAGTGACAACCCTCTTGCAGCTGGAAGAGTCCAAGGCTTTCCTTGCTGCTGAAATGGCCTTGGGGATTGTTTGGTAGCTCGCACAGATTAGAGTGCCTGAAGGAAGATATGCCTGGCAGAGTGTCCCAAGGCATCTTTGTGCCTTCCTTTCCTCCTCTTCAGTTGCAGGTATGGATCAGGCCCTAAGACCGGGACATGAGCCATTTTGTCTGATTCCAGCAAGGCTACTAGCTCATGACAGATGTGGTGGGTTTTTTATTTTAGAATGTGTGTACTTGACAAGTAGGTATTGGACGGAGACTAGCATGTAAATATTTCAAAAACTGCTATTTCTGTTTTACTTTCTTGCCTAACACTTACTATTATAAGACCCTTATTATATATTTATATATATTTGCCAAATTTTAACTGTTCAGGCTGGAATTTTCCATTCCTAGTGTCTGCTTCAGGCTGAATTTTTTGGAAAACACAAATACAAATGTTTCTGCTATTTATGAGCACAAGGTTTGGGGGGAAACCATTGTTTTGCCCATATTAAAAAAAATGTTACAACCTTGTTTGTTGAGAAGTTCTAGCATATCCATGCTTTGGAGTATGGACTTGAAATTTGGCATAAGGGTAGCTCTGGGATCAGTGTTGCCTTCTGCTGCTCCCATGAAAATGCACACTGACATGAAAAAATTATAAACTACTGAAAATCTTCATTTGTATTTGCTCAGTAGAAGTTAGAGGTTGGCAACAAAATTATCTGAACATCCTGTCTGTAATCAACATGCTTCACTTCCATAATGCTCTGTGCCAACCACACTGAGCATGTTCCACCCACCCACCCACCCACCTCGGGATCATTGAGCATGCTCTAGTCTGGGGCCGAGCAAACCTTTTCATGCAATTGCTCTTTCCTGCTCCAGAGGGCCACTGTGGCACCAGAACTGGAAAAGGGAGACTGTTTCTCCTGTACGGGAAATGCTCTCCCTAGGCAGAGTGGAGAACGAGGAATAAGCCTGATTTGAATGTTGAGGAGTAAAGAGCAGGAGAGGAGATGTGTGGAAAGACTGGGGTGTTCAGGCTATGCGGGAACAGGAGCAGGAAGGACAGAAACCAAAGAGGGCAGGTCATGGGGGTATGTAACCAGAAGAGAGCACTTACAGAACCTGGTATTGAACTCAGAATTTCTGAGTCTCAACATATATCTGCGGTCAGCAAATACTTTCATCGAATGTATGTCTCATTTCTCTTGAGTGGCTGCTCTCCTACTACTTATGCCAGCTTTTCAGTTAGCTCAAGTGGCACAGGTCTGTGATGGATTTTTTTTTTTCAGTTTTCATTTTATAAACACTCAGACAATTATATGCAAAACCTTTAAAATAAAATATCTTTACAGTTGCAAAATCAAGTACCTAAAAAGTGAGAAGATTCCAGAAGGGCTGTCTGCACAATGTTAATTTGGCCCCTCTATGTGTATGTGTTTATGATAAACTCTTTACTTTCATGATCACATACAGTTTTTTCTGAAGGATTCCTGCACAGGGAATGCATTGGGATTGTTCTCTGTAGGACCCCTGCCACAGTTGTTTCAGAAGTTAGAACGTTTATAGTGAATGAGGCAGGAAACTGCAGGGAGAAAAAGGATGGTCTCATGTTTAAAGCAATTGAATGCTGCTCTGGAGAACTGGATATTATGCATGCCTCTGCTGCTGTGTGGTGCTGGGCAAGTCACTTGAATCAAAATTTTCACTTTGTTTTCCTCACTTTCTGAAACCCCACATTGAGACACCTGGGGACTTGATTTACAGAAATGCTGAGCACTCACAATGCAACTGAAGTTGATGGGCACTGTGGTTTGAACATATCAAGTGAAAAAAATCAAGCCCTAGGAATCTCATATTGCATACCCCAAATTAGTGGACACTTCTGACAATTTTGGCCTTAATCTTTCTGGTTTACATTTATTATGGTTTATGAAACAGTCATTGTGACACTTCTCAGAGTGCCCAGAACTGTGAGCCACCTGTCACTCCCCTCCCTCTAGCATGAGAGAGTCTTGCCTATGCCTGGCTGGTTGTCAGCTCTCTAACACCACTAGCCTTTCAGATACTCAAACACTTACCTGTGGGCTATGCCCGCCCTGTCTTCAGGCAAGTCTACACTACAAAATTAAGTTAATCTAAGTTACATTGATGTATAGCCATCACAGTAATTAAATCGCTTTTGCATGTCCACAGTACAGTCCTTGTGTCATTGGAGTGCATCCTCACCAGAAACACTTGCACTAATTTAACTGTCAGCGTGGGGCATTGTGGGACAGCTTCTGAAAGGCAGCAACAGTCAATGTAAGCAATGCAGTGTCTATGCTTCTACCGCGTCAATCTAACTACATTGACCTATGTGCTTTGACTCTCGTGGAGGTGAAGTTATTAAGTTGATGTAATGGGCAGTTACATCGGTGGGAGCTACATTTTAGTATAGACTCTTACAGAGTTAGGTAAGCTGCCTTACGTTGACTAGGGCTTCATCTTGCAGATTAACAAGAGGTGCATCCCAGTCCCCAAGATCTTTGAATCATTCCCCTGTGTTATCCAGCCCTGACACTGGCTACTCACAGGAATCCTGGATCCTCTGCCCCCAAATCCTCTGAATCATTGGCCAAACAGGTTGGAGTGACAGTTCCCTTCTATCTGAATGGGCCATCACTGGTATACAATATCCTCTGGTGACTAAGGGTCTAAACTTAAAACACTGCAGCTTTAGCTTTACCGCTGTAGCACTTCAGTGTAGACACTAGCTACACTGATGGGAGGTGTTCTCCAGTCAGCATAGGTGCTTCACCTCCCCGAGAGGTGTTAGTTCGACGGAAGAATTCTTCCCTCGACCTAGCGTTGTCTATGCCGGGGGTTAGGTCGGTATAACTGCATCTCTCAGGGGTGAGGATTTTTCATATCTGTGAGAGACATAGCTATACTGATGTAAGTTCCTTGGGTAGACCAGGCCTAATTTTTATTCCAAGTCCATAAAACATACTTTCAATATAAATACATTATTCCTTAAATATTACCCATACATACATTATGCAATTATGACGAATCTTGGCAAGTTACGAGCTTTCTGTAGATACCTTACATGTTACTCTTTTTGGATAAATATCTTGTAAGACATGTTTTTGGTATAGTGAGTTTGTCAGGTCTGACCTGAGAGTTGTTTGCAAAGAACAGGGGACCTTTTGCTAAGGAGCCTCTTTGATAGAGTAATGAATCATAAAATCATAGATTGATCGTAGATCATAAAAAAGCTCATTAGGAAAATTAGTAATTTTGTATTCAGTGTAGGGTTTGGGTGTAGGGATGGTGTGCAGTAAATAATGTGCAAGATCACACTATGAATGATGAGAATAATAAAGAAATACTTAATGGTTACCCAAATGATGGACATTGTCTGTCCTGTGCACTGAATGAGGCAGGTGTTCTGTGGGAAAAAAATAATAATTAAGGACCATATCAAAAATAAGGCTAAGATATTTTCATGGTTATTTTTAGTAAAAGTCACGGACAGGTCACAGGCAGCAAACAAAAATTCACGGAAGCCATAACCTGGCTGTGACTTTTGCTGTTGCAGCTCCATAGTTTCCCCTGCAACTGTGGTGCCTGGGAGCTGCAATATTCTCTCCCCCACAATCCCTGCGAGGCTGTTCCCCAGTCCTCGCTGAAACCCTGAGGAGGCTGTCACCTGTCGCTGGAACCTGCAGGGAAACCTTAAGGAGGCTGTCGCCTGTTGCTGGAACCCTGCCAGGTCCCCGCTGGCTGCCAGCTCCAGTTCCGCAGCCCCATGGATTGAAGCAGAAAATGCCATGGAGATCTCTGGACCTTCATAACATAAACGTAGCCTTACTCATAATGCATATGTGCTACAGGGCTGAATCAAGGTTTTGCAGACAAGTTAATACCCTAGGGACAACCATCAGAGCTGCCCCTAGGGTATGGCAAATCAGGGCAACCATCCCGGGCCCTGTGCTTTGGAGGACCTTGCACTTCCTGAGAAGGCAGGTTGGGAGGTGAGGCAGGAGTTGGCAGGTGGGTGGGGGGAGGCAAGGAGGAACCACCCTACCAACCTCCCCCTCCCCCCAGTGCTTCCTGCCCGCCGGCAGGCCCTGCCAATCAACATTCCCCTCCCCAACCCCCCAGCGCCTACTGCCGATCAGCTTTTCGTGGCAACTGGACTCGGTACTGGGCAGGAGGAGAGAGGGGCAAGGCCACAGTGCGCTGGGGCGGGGGAGGAACTGGATGGGGAAGAGGCAGGGCAGAGGCAGAACGGGGGTGGGAAGAGGCGGGGTGGGGGTGGGGCCTTAGGGGAAGGGGTGGAGTGGGGGCGGAGTCGGGGGGAGCACCCCCCGGTAGATAAAAACTGGGCCCCACACCCCCTTAAGGACGGCCCTGACTACCATTGCCTAACTTTTGAGTGGTTGACATTGCAACGTTAACATTCTTTTAATGTTTTTCTATATATAGTTTAATGTAGTATTCTATGTGTAATTATAAGTAATTAAAACAAAGCTACACTTTCAATTAAATAAACATATATCTTGTGAAGTATTTGCCTCGTGATTTTTTATTTGTTTAGTTTTTTCCTAATTTGCAAAATTCAGTGACTTCCAATGAGTTTTCTAGAGAGACAAGGTGAGGAAATATTGTTTATTGGACCAACTTCTGTTGGTGAGAGAGACAAGCTTTTGAAGCACACAGCGCTCTTCTCCCGATCTGGGAAAGTTTCTCCCAGCATCATAGCTAGTCAAAGCCTAAATGCAAAGTGGAACAGATTGCTTAGCATAAGTAGTTAGCCCATATTGTAAGGAACCATTCAAACTAGAGTGGCCCGTTAATATCTCTGCAATCATAGGACAAAAAGAGGGGGTTAGTAGGTTACAGATTGAAGCAATAAGCCATAAATCTAGTGTCTCTTTCTAGTCGTTACTGTGAACTAGCAAGGATCTACTGTATTGCCCAAATTGTTTTTCTTAATTTAGTGAAGACATTATATCTCAGGGTGGCTAAGTGGCCTCTGTTTCTATTTTCTGGTAACAAAGAAATATTTAAAATGGAAATATAAATACTTTATAATCCTTGTTTAAATTCAATAATTTCTGCTTTATTGCTTTTCAGCAAAGTCACTGAAATGGGCACAAATAATAATGTGAAAACTTTTAAGTTATAGATAAGATTATAGCCCAGTTCTTCACTGCCAATGCATTGATGTCAATCAATGTTCTTAACAGCATATGAATAAACTTTTGGATGTGCCCACTCATTTTCGGTGCCTCAGTTCTTTAGCATCTAATAGAAACAACTAAGGCTTGATCGCTATAAGTGTTAGTCACTGGATGTGTCATTTGACTTAAATAGGAGCGTCAGGTGATCAGCACATCTGAAAATTAGGCCATTGGTGTCTCAGAGTAGTTACCCCAAATTAAGGGACTAATTTAAAAATTTAGGCAATAATTTCTCCAGGAGATGCTGCATCATTTTTGAGCATGGATACATGTTTCCAGACTTTTCTCCTGTAGTCCCATGCAGTGGGTGAAATCCTGGCTTTGATGAAAGTCAGTGGCAAAATTTCCAGTGATTTATATGAGGTTATGATTTCACCCAATAAGTTTTTTCATTGAGTGATAAGGTTTCCTTTCAAAATGTATTAATGGATTATGTATTTGCATAAAAATTCCCCATCCGGTCATCACACACCCAGTTTTTTCATTGCTGAAGAGTTGAATTCTTGAGTAAGATTGCTCAAAAATCATATAAACATTGGATAGTTAAAGGCTATTTGCTATGTTAGGTCAGAGGGGTAGCAGTATTAAGTGAAAGCATACTATGTATAGTATAACGTGGGGAGACATAACCAAATAACTAGAAAGTCACGTTGAGAGAGCGGGAGATTTGTCCTTTATTATTCAAAACATACATAGATAAATGAAGAAATTAAATGAAATATTAACATATGCATAGTATGTGGTGCAAAATCTTCTCATTTTACATTTTTTGAGATTATATGAATAATAGTACAAACAGTTTCTTGTGGATCTTCATTTTCTGCTTATACCCACTTTTACAGTCTTTTTCAACACATGTAAAGCATATTTGACATTTATAATAATGGAATGATTAGGCATGTTACTGACATCAGGGTTTAAGGGACTAGGTGACATAAGGAATTTATGTTCCACTTTAATCCATTTGTCAACCTCCTCTGGGACCTGTTTTTATATCTAACTCAAGCCATACTGATTGAAAAAAAAAACCAGCCAAATCCAACAGCCTGAAAAAATACTAGATATTTTCATTCACTCTTTAAAGTCTACATTAAAAAGAAGAAAGAGAAATGTTGTTGTTTTTCATATTGATAGTCTCACCAGAATCATATGGCTAGTTATTCTGATCTACTTTCTTTTCAATCCAACAATCGAAATAAACCAAAATACCACAGGTGGATTTTTGGAGGCACTAAATACATGAAGATTTATAAAAGTATGTAATTCCCTAAGGTCCTTATGTTCCACATCAAGTCAATTTTCATTTTAGTTACGTGGAAAAAAATCATCTTTGTGGACTGACAATGATTTTTCTCGTCAGCAAGGAAAGTTTGAGTGTTCCTTGCATCATTGTTCAAGCATATGTAGTAGCAGCAGCAAATAGAACATCAGAAGTGGCAGTGTAAGGTGCATCATCATAAACAACTGTCCTGAAACAATTGTAAGAAATTGTAAGAAAACTAGTTTCTGTCGTATCTGTCTCATCAACTCCAAACGAACTGCCGCTGTGTTAGTAATAAGGTATATAGGGTCTGATTCTGCTCTAACTTATCCCAATGTAAACCAGAAATAACTCCATTAGAGTCATGTAAGTATGATCTGAACCAAGCACCTAGTAAAACTTACATTGATGTATTGTGTACAATTCACATTGATTTTGTGTCTTGTTACCTATATACTGAAATGTATAGTCAAAAGAAGAATTGTTACTGTGCTTGATATTTGACATCAGCATTCACGCACATATTTGGATAAACTGAACTCAAGTGTTAATACATGGGTCTGTATATTTTACACATTCGTTCTGATATAATGTGCTTCCCACCAAGGCACCAATCTTGGGGTTTAGATATGATAAAAATATGCTGATATTAATCAAATATTTATGAGCTGAACCCAGTATGTTTAAATCTCATTGACCTTTAGTACAGTTATGGCATATATATCATCACTTGGTTGTCCTTACCATTGATTTGGTCTGGAAAAAGTAAAACAAGAGGTTAAGTAGCCCCTAAGGGTAAGTGAAAAATGTAGATTATTGCCATGTTATATTGCTTTAGTATACTTTTTGCCTTTCACAGCCGAGCAATAAGATTGTTCAAAGCAGTAAAATAACATGATGTAATGCTGTATAAGTAATGTTAGTTTTAAAAGTACTGTACATTTATTGTGGCTGTATTATGCATCTTGATGTTCTAAACCAGATGTTCCCAAATTGTGGTACATGTACCACTGGCGGTACCTAAGCTTGTTGGAAGTGGTACACCAAAATCTTTTATTTTAAAAAAAAAATTAGTTTAAAAGAAACATTGGTTGCATACCTTGCAGTGCACCAGAAAATGCCCAAGAAACAAAATGCAATCTCCTGGCTGATTTCAGACATAATGGTGAATAAAACTTGCTAACTATGCCAGCATAGTAGTTTTATTTGTATACTGTGGCTGTGTAGATCGGCGCTGTACTCTCATCTGGTGCGCAGGTGGCTGGCTTTCTGTTAGTCCTAGCGTTCAGCTTCTGCCAAGCCACATGGCTCCAGCTACTGAGGCAAACTTGCAAAATATCACACTGCTGGAGCGCCTCTCTTCCAAAAAGACCCAGGCAGATCAGAGTGGCTGTAAAACCTGCAGCTGCAGGGAACCCACAAGATCAACGGTGTCAAGCTGTCTAAAGTAGCTCACGAGCATGAGTGCCAACCTCAGGGTAGACTGTCAAGCAACAGGTCACTAATCCCTAACTGGTTGTATGATCTATAATTAGCCAAGTAACAAGTGTGAACTCCTAAAGTACTGTAACTGCTTTAACATTGAGTCACAGACAGTCCCCTTGGGCACTCCAGTCTACCTTGACACCCAGACAAGTCTGCTTTTGTGGTAGATGGTCCCTTACACCAAAAATCACAACAATATTCAGGTTACTTCCAGTCCTAAAGGACCAGTCATTACCCCAGGTCAATTGTACCTCAGATCAAACCAAAGACACTTGTAACCAATTCTATAATACTAACTAAAGATTTATTAAAAAAGAAAAAGAAATGAGAGTTATTTACAAGGTTAAAGTAGGTAAAAACATGCACACGCACAAATGAGATACAGTCTTAGGTTCCAAAAGGTAACAGTAGCTGCTATATTTGCAAGTTCTATATATCGTTTAGGGCTAACCCAACCCAAACACCTTGGGGATCCCTTATGCTTAGAAATTTTGCCCTCCAAATTCCATTCAGTATAATGATAACACTTTTGTTGGGGAAGAGATCACACCTCTTGTGGTAAACTAGTATTTCACACTTGGTAATGCTTCTCCCCTGATTCTGGGGTTTTACATTTTTAGCAAACATTTTTATGGTTACAGAGCAAACTCTTAAATATTGCCTTGTAACATGGGATACAGATCTGATAAGTCTAGATTAAAACATGCAACATCCTACACGCATTTCATAAAGTTTAAACACATTCTTATAACTCTAATATCTGTTTTAACAATACTAACTAACAGGTGAGCCAGAAAGGTTTCCAGCTATGCATTTGTCAGGGGTCAGTGAGGCCTAGGGGTTTTGGCATAAGCTGGCACCTGGTCTGCTAGTGTCACAAAAGGGTGACCATGCAGGAAGTTGCTGCAGAGTGGGAGCTTCTTTTGCGCACTCTCTGCTGCAGCCTGGTTCCAGCTGGGCTGGGACGGAGGAGGCTTATAGGCATGGGCGGTGGGTGGAGCCCCCATCTGGGGAGGCTAGCCTCTGGCTAGGCCCCTTTTGCCCATGCCCTCCCCCTGCCCAGAGGAGCCCCGGGCTGGCCAAAGCCACAATCCCCACCCCCTCTACCTGTCCGGAGAAGCCCCAGGCCAGCCACAGTCCGGAGTGCCCGCCCTGCCACATCCTCGGCTCGAGGAGCCCTGGACTAGCCGCGGCGTTTTTCCCCTCCCCGGACCCAACCCAGCCAGGGGAAAAGCGTCTGTTAAAAGACGCTTTGGATATGCCCCATGCAGGTTCCGGGGCGGCCGAGGAGGCAGTATGTGCCTGGGGCATAATAAAGCAAAAACTTTGCCACCAAACACCGCTACTGGGGGTCCAGCGGCCGCGGCAGCGCCCGGCGAGGCATAGCCTTCCCTGGCCTAATATACCTGCTGCCCATGCTTATAGGGAATTCCCTCCTGTCTTCTCAAGGAAGTTGGGATCTGGGGGTGGTAGTATTGCCAACTTCATGCATTCAAAAATCATGAAAGATTCCAAAAATCATGAGATTTAAAAAAAAAAATGTTGGGTTCTTTTTATTTACTTCTGGTTTCTGAGCTATCAGTTTGCACTGCTTCACATTTTAAAGTTTTTCTCTACAATCATGAAGGCTAGAAACATACACTGGTAAAAACTGAGCCTTATTTCCGGTCTGAAGTGCTCTACAGCTTTATCCAGGATTCTAGCATTTGAACTTTCCTTTTGGTGACTCAACAGAAGAGTTCTGTGTTCCTGTGTAAAATTCCACTCCAGCCCTCTCCTCCCACCCCTGAAATGCCCTTCATCAGGGTGAAAACATTTTTAACAGAGGTATGTTTCTAATGTTTTTAAACATTTTCCCCATTATAGGCCATGCTAAAACCTGTATGTATCAGGGTTATGTGTGCTCTTAGAGAGGAGGACTGAGGGATTTTGACCTCTGTTACTTTGTTTTCTCAATCAAATAAAGTGTTTTCTTATGGCAAGGGAGAAGGCAGCACCAGCGGGTAAATAAACTTCTATTTGGCAACAAAGTCCTTCAAAGACTGAGTATATGAATAGGATTGCACAGTACTGTGTAACTTGAATGAGGTTAAGTGGGGTGAAGATTTTTGGAGGGGGTCTGGGTTGTTAAGACAGTGCCTTGCCCCCATCAGTGGATAAGATGTTAATAAAAATCTTGTTTACTATTACAGGATTTAGCAGCTAAGTGTGGTCTGGGATTTCATGTCAAATTACTGCTGGCTTACTCCCATTCTAGTTACCAATATTACAAATCTCTTTAACCTTTTATTAAAGACATTTAAACAAACAAGCAAGGAGTTAAAGCATTTGAAACTTAAAGTATTTAGCAAATGTTTTAACAATTTCCTTATTTTTAACTGCATAGAGTCTTTTACAGGGATAAACACATCTTCAAAAGTCTATTTAGATATTGTTAATTATTCTTTTTGTGGGAAAAGAGAAAAAGGGAGAAAGTTAGGCCATGTCTACACGCCCACTTATGTTGGCAAAACTTAGGTCGCTCAGGGGTGTGAAAAAAACACCTCCCTGAGCAACATAAATTATGCCAGCGTAAAGTGGTCGTGTGCACAGTGGTATGGTGGCAGGAGAAGCTCTTCCGCCGACATAGTTACTGGCAGTCGTTGGGGGTGGTTTAATTATGTCGATGGGAAAGCGCTCTCGTGTCGGGATAGAGCTATACAACAGATCTGATTGCACCTGGAAATCCTGCACCTTCAAGACCAGGAGCAACAGTACCAGCACGAGGAACACAAGTGCAGTACGAAAGAGAAGAGAAGGGACACCTGTACAAGGAGCACCAGCATATCATCTTGAAATGGAGAGACTGCACCAGCAAAATCCTCATCTAGTAGGTGAAGACAGACCCCATGTACCTGTGCCAGTGGGTGGCATAGACACCAAATAATTTTCTCACTTTAGGGCGGAGTCTAACATGGACATTTTTCTAAATGCATTTGAAGTGGGATGTAAATTGAACAAGGTGGGGGAGGAGGAGATGATACAGTATCTGGCTCCACTACTCTGATGGACAAAGGCTTCAGATGTTTTCACCCTTAGGGACAGAGACATCTATTAAGATTATGAGCAGTGTAAACAAGCTCTGTTGCCTATTTTTATGAGGAATTGCAACCCTGCCACAACTCCTTTTTAGGCCAGGACCCCTATAACTACAACACCGTGAAATTTCAGATTTAAATAGCTGAAATAATTAAATTTATTATTTTTAAATTCCTATGACTGTGAAACTGATCAAAATGGACAGTGAATTTGGTAGGGCCCTAGTCATGTCCCCCTTTTTTTGAACTCCCTGAAACTTCTCCGATACCCTTCAGGGATCACTCTGTCTACAGCACAGATTTCTATACAGACCAAGGAAGGGTCAGGGACACTAGTTGTAGGTATATTGTCAGATATCCTATATTGTTTACTTTTGGGGAATGATATTATGGCTTTAAAAGCAGAAGAGGTAAATTAGACCCCCTCGGTTAGCTCCAGACCTTCAAGGGACCATGTTAGCCAAAGTACAAATGTAGTAGCTGACAGGGAGGGAAAGCGGTGCACTTCAGTGGTATCCAAAAGGAATCAAGTTACCTTCCTAGTATACACAGACACTTACCTGCGGAAGGTGAGTGTGAGACAGTCTCCTGTTCCAGGGAAGTGAGCAGACCTGCTGACTTGAAGGGAAATTCTCTGAGTCCTGAAGTCCAGGCCAGGGAAATAAGCCTCCTGCTCCCCTTACCAGAGAACCAGGGGCAATACAGAGCTTAGTAATGACAGTGTCTCCCACAAAAAGTAGGGACAGACTGAGGCAGCTGCAATGCATTGCCAAGGGTGGGAAATGCCCAAATAAAGTGTATAATAGCTGATTGGGAGATGGCAAAAGTAACTACAGCTAGGAAGGAGGGGGAATATCTTTTCACAGTCTGCCTACATTATGGTCTGTAGAATGTAAAGGACCCTAAGATGGATGTGAGAGGAAATTCTAATCACCTTCACTAAGTGTGTAGGGAACAAAAGGCCACCCCAATAGGGTGGGATATCAGTAGTCTTCTGCTCTCTTCCCCACCCCCAAAGTAGCTGAGGTTAGGCCTCTGGGGCCACTCTGAGGAGGTGGGGCAGAGAAAGGAATTTGGCTATGGGTGAGGTCTGAAGAATCTCCCTTGCCCAACCCCTCTGCTGTTAAAAGCAGTGCATTGTTGATTCCTACTTCACAAGGAGGCAGCCCTCCCTAAAAAAACAGTTGGAAGCTGTGAGTGAGAAGTCCTGATCTCAAGTTTTCACTCAAAAGTTTTGGGATAACCAGGATATGAAGGAGCATATGAGAGCTCCACCCCATAGGTTTAAAGAAAGAAATTATATTGTATGGTTGGCAAATGACTCTGTATGCATTTTTGAAGGATGTATGCTGGCTTGCTAACAGAATGTTTATTTGAATAGTTAAAATTATGAAAAGTAAAGGCAAAAACACCATCCAGGGAATAATCCTATCCAGGAAATGCATCAATGGATTCCCCGTGGATGTCACTTAAGCACCCTAGTTACACCCACCTTTTTAGATGGGGGAGATGTGACAGATATGGCAATTTCCCACAGTATCCTTGAAAAATCATATTAAATTAAGTATCTTCGGAGTCTATGGTATTAAATGCCTCTAGGCCTGGCTTGACATGAGTAATTGGACATGGGTGAGTCCTCATTCCTTGGGAGACAGGATTAGGGAGGCAAGTGGATTAGCAAATTGGAAACAATATCTGTACTAAGGTAAAATAAGGGGGAACACAGAGGGAGCCATTTATAGTGGACAACATAACAATAATAAGATAAACCTGGAATATAAAATAAGGTAAAGAGTAAGTTGTATATGGACTAGTGTATGTTGTACAGGGATTGGTTCCTACACAGTGACCAAGCCATCTGTATTTTAAAATCATTTATAGGTCACTTTAAATAAGTGGTATGAGAAAATCACTTTTTCCTACCTGGTAGGGTATGTCTACACTGCACACTTGTTATGGTGGTGGGTAGAGTACATACACTACACACACACCCTAGCATGGATGTAAATAGTTGTATAGATGGTGAGGCACTGCTTAGGCAAGTAAAGGCATGCCTAAACCCTGTACGTTATTCTCTACGCAGCTCTCTATATAGCCAAGTAGTGCCTTTCCCATCTACATTGCTAGTTTTGGTAGTATAGTATCCTTTTGCCTCAGCCTTTTCCTCACCACAGGGAAATGCTCCTGCAGTGGGGAAAGGCTCCAGAAGAGAGGAGGCAGCTGCCTGAGCCTTTCCCCACCACCTCCCCTCTGCCAGAGGTTTTCACTGACGTGCAGCTACACAGCGCAGTGTGGATGCAGCCTGATTTTCACTGCTATGTGTATCTACACATGTGTACCCTACACACCTCCAGCAGTAATATACAGTGTAGATGTAGCCCTAATCTTTCTGTACTTCCTCTAATAAGTGGAAAGCTATGTGCACTGTCAAAGGATAGGAAATTTACTTTGCCATGTATTTCATGCTGCCTATATATGAGAGTTCAGGTTTCTTAAGAAAACAATGCAGAAAAATGATAAGCATTACATGCAATATTTATTGTTATTTTAGTCTTTCCATTGACTTCCTAAAACACACAACAAATTGCCCTTGTGCAAGCTTGAACAGAAAGCAGTATTCCTGCTACTTTTCAGAATGATTATTTGAGCAATGAAAATCTGCTGATCACTTGGGGCTGAATATTTGGGCTGTAGGCCTTATTTCCTCTTTTTCAAGTAAAATACCCATTGAATTTAGTGGAAATCTTAAAGATTGAGTAAAGTCTGCAAGATCTAGCCTTTAAATGATGCTGGCCTGAGTTTTAGAAGGGTGGATGTGATACAGACATGCCCAGGCATGTATTTAACTCCTGTGTCCTACCAGCTTCTCAGTATGTCACCAAAAGGGGACATGTGTGGTCTCTGCTGAAAGCTAAGAACTAGATGATTGTCATGGTTATTGTTAGATGTTTATATGGGAAATGGTTTAAGAAATATATAAAATGTAGAATATTGGGTTTCAAAATTGTTGAAGTGAGATTTGTTACCTGAGGCGAGGCAGGGTATCAGGGCAGTCTCACTCAACACTGAGAACAGGGACATATGTGGAGACCGTCTATGCTCACTGACTTGACTAGATGCAGGCTTGAGGATTTACCAAAACAAAACGCCAAGAAAAGTTGCCAACTAGGTGACCCCCTATGATAAGAGACAATAGTCTGAAACTGCATAAGAAGAGGAAAGGGCACAAGATTTTATCCATTACAGAGGAGAAAATCTGCCAGCAAGGGTGTCTCATGAAAGGTGGATCCCAGCTTTTTGTACTAGACAAGCACTGTAAGAATTGATCATTCTGTGAGAAATACCTTATTAGACAGCAAAGTAACTTGTTAATAAGTATAGCTTATGTACAGCATTTTATGTTTTTCTTTTACCTGTGACCTTACATGTCCAAATCCTTTTACTTGCATTTATTTGACTCTCTCTTTCAAACTCTGTTAAATTCGGTTTGGTTTTTCTGTAGTCATGTCTAAGTATCTTAGATCCTTTCACTAGCCCACTTCACCGGGGTAGTGCAGAAGCCAGGAAAGTTCCCCACAGTAGCGGGACTATTCCCTCGCTTACATGGGCAGAGACCTGCATCATGCTCCCTCCTGCCAAGGGGCTTTAGCTTGCAGCTCACTGCAGTATACTGTGTTTTCCCAGCAGGGCTAACTAAGAGTCCAGCCTAACTGCTTTGCTTTCTCTCAGAGGGCTATGAACAGCAGTTACAAGTAACCTAACAGCTCTTTTAAAGTAGAGTACATTAATTTAAGGACAGAAGCGTACAGAGAAAACAACAATAAAAAGGTGTAAACACATATCAAATATACCAGAAGTAGCCCATCTTCTGGGTAGGGGAATCTGGCCATTCAAAGTCCTTCTAACCCTTTAGTAGGGGTTGCCCTCTCCCCTTTCCCATCCTTTGATTAAAGGAACACGTCTGTTCATTGGATCAAAATACAGTATCCCCAGTAAGGTTAAACACAGCCTTTTATACCAAAAGCCCTTCTTTATCTCCTTGAATCTGATCTGAACTGGTTTATGCAAGCCACCCCAAGGAGTGACATTTCTCTGAAGCTGTTTACATCCCAGGGATGCAATAATTACCCTCCCTTGGGGAGCAAAGTGGAAGAGCACCAGGGTGAAAAAGGAGCTCATGCAGGAAGGAACTTGGTAACCCTCCCCAACCAGCCAGCATACAAACTTTGACTCACAGAGATATAGATAACATGTACCAATAGTATTCATAAAGCTAAGACAAGGGTCCTCAATGATATTGCATGTGGGTGCAAAATCTGTCACAGGTAGGACAAGAGATGATGCTCTCACAGAATAATATGGGTACATAGAAAGTGAACAAGATGCACATACAGTTTCTGCCTGTTTCTCTTTTGCTTTTATAGAGGAAAAATCCTCTCACCTCTGTATCCTGTAAGTAGATGCAATCCATGATACTATATAGATAGATATATAGACAGAGCTCAAGCCCAAAGAGAAGGCAGTGCCAGAGAACTAGGGCATGATTCTGACTATTTGAAGTGAGCATGTTGAAGGTGAGCAGGCTTCTGTCATCCATATAGTACAGACCTGCTCCCCTCTTGTCTTAGCTGAAAACCATAGTGCTCCTGGACAACCCCATGTATTCATAGTTCCTTGGTGGAGCCTGGATGGGGCTGCAACTGACATCTGCAACTGACATCTGCTCCTTACAGTTCAACTCATAGATGTGGTACTCCAAGAAGTACGTTTGGCTACCTCACTCCCATGGTGCTTAGCCGATAGGGAGTGATTTTGGTGTCCTTCCTCTCTGTCTGCCAAATGATGAGGATTTGTTTGTTGTTTTGTTTTGATTTTTAATGTTGAGCTTTGGTGACCACATACAGAATACTAGACCATATGGCTAAAATTTTCAGAAGAGTTCGTTAATATTGAGCTTATGGATTGTGTATGCCCAACTTGAGAGCCATAGGGCTTCATTTTTAGGTCTGCTGATCTGCAAGTTGCTTTGACATCAGTGGGAGCTTCAGGTCCCTATGAAAATCATGCCTAAAATGTTCTAAGTCACTCAGATTTAAAGGACATCTGTGTAAATTTTGGCCTCAGTGTCCAGAGTTTTAATTTTCATTTCTCTTTGGATGCATGCACTATAGTTTAGAGGCTTAATAGAACAACCAAACAAATACAACCCTCACCCTTTTTCAATGATTTTAAAATCTTGTTAATTATGCAGAAATTTCTGATACGTCAATGCAAATACAAAATTACTGGACTAGATTCAGTTTCACCAACAGGCATTTGAAATTTAAACAGATTGAGTTTGATCATACAGTCCTCACAAAAGCAAAACTCCCATTGATTCCAGGTGTTTTGCCTGTGTGACTACAGAAGAATTGGGTTCATAATGTAGGAATCCTGCATATTTGCTATTAATTGTCAAGTGTTTTTACCTTTAAAAGCCCTCCAAATAAAAAAAACACTACAGAATTTTGATTTTCTGATTATTTTTTTCTTCATGCAAGTATTTTTAGTAAATACAGACCTTGCAAATGTATGGAGGGAAAAGCTGTAATCATTAGTTGTACAACTGCATGATATATTTTTCCACTATATCATCTAGGGAAATTCAAAAAATAGAATGACAGGTTTCAGAGGAACAGCCGTGTTAGTCTGTATTCGCAAAAAGAAAAGGAGTACTTGTGGCACCTTAGAGACTAACCAATTTATTTGAGCATGAGCTTTCGTGAGCTACAGCTCACTTCATCAGATGCATATCGTGGAAACTGCAGCAGACTTTATATACACACAGAGAATATGAAACAATACCTCCTCCCACCCCACTGTCCTGCTGGTAATAGCTTATCTAAAGTGATCAACAGGTGGGCCATTTCCAGCACAAATCCAGGTTTTCTCACCCTCCACCCCCCCACACAAATTCACTCTCCTGCTGGTGCTAGCCCATCCAAAGTGACAACTCTTTACATAATCAAGTCGGGCTATTTCCTGCATAGATCCAGGTTTTCTCACATCCCCCCCACCCCCATACACACACAAACTCACTCTCCTGCTGGTAATAGCTCATCTAAACTGACCACTCTCCAAGTTTAAATCCAAGTTAAACCAGAACATCTGGGGGAGGGGGGGGGGGGGTAGGAAAAAACAAGAGGAAACAGGCTACCTTGCATAATGACTTAGCCACTCCCAGTCTCTATTTAAGCCTAAATTAATAGTATCCAATTTGCAAATGAATTCCAATTCAGCAGTTTCTCGCTGGAGTCTGGATTTGAAGTTTTTTTGTTTTAAGATAGCGACCTTCATGTCTGTGATTGCGTGACCAGAGAGATTGAAGTGTTCTCCGACTGGTTTATGAATGTTATAATTCTTGACATCTGATTTGTGTCCATTTATTCTTTTACGTAGAGACTGTCCAGTTTGACCAATGTACATGGCAGAGGGGCATTGCTGGCACATGATGGCATATATCACATTGGTGGATGTGCAGGTGAACGAGCCTCTGATAGTGTGGCTGATGTTATTAGGCCCTGTGATGGTGTCCCCTGAATAGATATGTGGGCACAATTGGCAACGGGCTTTGTTGCAAGGATAAGTTCCTGGGTTAGTGGTTCTGTTGTGTGGTATGTGGTTGTTGGTGAGTATTTGCTTCAGGTTGCGGGGCTGTCTGTAGGCAAGGACTGGCCTGTCTCCCAAGACTTGTGAGAGTGTTGGGTCATCCTTTAGGATAGGTTGTAGATCCTTAATAATGCGTTGGAGGGGTTTTAGTTGGGGGCTGAAGGTGACCGCTAGTGGCGTTCTGTTATTTTCTTTGTTAGGCCTGTCCTGTAGTAGGTAACTTCTGGGAACTCTTCTGGCTCTATCAATCTGTTTCTTTACTTCTGCAGGTGGGTATTGTAGTTGTAAGAAAGCTTGACAGAGATCTTGTAGGTGTTTGTCTCTGTCTGAGGGGTTGGAGCAAATGCGGTTGTATCGCAGAGCTTGGCTGTAGACGATGGATCGTGTGGTGTGGTCAGGGTGAAAGCTGGAGGCATGCAGGTAGGAATAGCGGTCAGTAGGTTTCCGGTATAGGGTGGTGTTTATGTGGCCATTGTTTATTAGCACTGTAGTGTCCAGGAAGTGGATCTCTTGTGTGGACTGGACTAGGCTGAGGTTGGTGGTGGGATGGAAATTGTTGAAATCGTGGTGGAATTCCTCAAGGGCTTCTTTTCCATGGGTCCAGATGATGAAGATGTCATCAATATAGCGCAAGTAGAGTAGGGGCTTTAGGGGACGAGAGCTGAGGAACCGTTGTTCTAAATCAGCCATAAAAATGTTGGCATACTGTGGGGCCATGCAGGTACCCATAGCAGTGCCGCTGATCTGAAGGTATACATTGTCCCCAAATGTGAAATAGTTATGGGTAAGGACAAAGTCACAAAGTTCAGCCACCAGGTTAGCCGTGACATTATCGGGGATAGTGTTCTTGATGGCTTGTAGTCCATCTTTGTGTGGAATGTTGGTGTAGAGGGCTTCTACATCCATAGTAGCCAGGATGGTGTTATCAGGAAGATCACCGATGGATTGAAGTTTCCTCAGGAAGTCAGTGGTGTCTCGAAGGTAGCTGGGAGTGCTGGTAGCGTAGGGCCTGAGGAGGGAGTCTACATAGCCAGACAATCCTGCTGTCAGGGTGCCAATGCCTGAGATGATGGGGCGCCCAGGATTTCCAGGTTTATGGATCTTGGGTAGTAGGTAGAATATCCCAGGTAGGGGTTCCAGGGGTGTGTCTGTGCGGATTTGATCTTGTGCTTTTTCAGGAAGTTTCTTGAGCAAATGCTGTAGTTGCTTTTGGTAACTCTCAGTGGGATCATAGGGTAATGGCTTGTAGAAACTCGTGTTGGAGAGCTGCCGAGCAGCCTCTTGTTCATATTCCGACCTATTCATGATGACAACAGCACCTCCTTTGTCAGCCTTTTTGATTATGATGTCAGAGTTGTTTCTGAGGCTGTGGATGGCATTGCGTTCCGCATGGCTGAGGTTATGGGGCAAGTGATGCTGCTTTTCCACAATTTCAGCCCGTGCACGTCGGCGGAAGCACTCTATGTAGAAGTCCAGTCTGCTGTTTCGACCTTCAGGAGGAGTCAAAAGGATGACCCAACACTCTCACAAGTCTTGGGAGACAGGCCAGTCCTTGCCTACAGACAGCCCCGCAACCTGAAGCAAATACTCACCAACAACCACATACCACACAACAGAACCACTAACCCAGGAACTTATCCTTGCAACAAAGCCCGTTGCCAATTGTGCCCACATATCTATTCAGGGGACACCATCACAGGGCCTAATAACATCAGCCACACTATCAGAGGCTCGTTCACCTGCACATCCACCAATGTGATATATGCCATCATGTGCCAGCAATGCCCCTCTGCCATGTACATTGGTCAAACTGGACAGTCTCTACGTAAAAGAATAAATGGACACAAATCAGATGTCAAGAATTATAACATTCATAAACCAGTCGGAGAACACTTCAATCTCTCTGGTCACGCAATCACAGACATGAAGGTCGCTATCTTAAAACAAAAAAACTTCAAATCCAGACTCCAGCGAGAAACTGCTGAATTGGAATTCATTTGCAAATTGGATACTATTAATTTAGGCTTAAATAGAGACTGGGAGTGGCTAAGTCATTATGCAAGGTAGCCTGTTTCCTCTTGTTTTTTCCTACCCCCCCCCCCTCCCCCAGATGTTCTGGTTTAACTTGGATTTAAACTTGGAGAGTGGTCAGTTTAGATGAGCTATTACCAGCAGGAGAGTGAGTTTGTGTGTGTATGGGGGTGGGGGGGATGTGAGAAAACCTGGATCTATGCAGGAAATAGCCCGACTTGATTATGTAAAGAGTTGTCACTTTGGATGGGCTAGCACCAGCAGGAGAGTGAATTTGTGTGGGGGGGTGGAGGGTGAGAAAACCTGGATTTGTGCTGGAAATGGCCCACCTGTTGATCACTTTAGATAAGCTATTACCAGCAGGACAGTGGGGTGGAAGGAGGTACTGTTTCACATTCTCTGTGTATATATAAAGTCTGCTGCGGTTTCCACGGTATGCATCTGATGAAGTGAGCTGTAGCTCACAAAAGCTCATGCTCAAATAAATTGGTTAGTCTCTAAGGTGCCACAAGTACTCCTTTTTTAAAAAAAATAGAATGTCGTTGTTCATTATGACTACTAAAATCACCAAGTTTGAAAATTTCTTTACAAGCCTGAAGATCAGCTTGGGTTTGTTAAAGCATTCTGAATCTTTGGAGTGACCCTGGGCTAATTTATGGTTTTATGATAAAATTGTGCAAAATTTGTGGTTTTGTATAATTCTAGTAAGAAATGAGGGAAAACTGTTTTTTGTTAGAGTTTTGATTTTAATTTTTGGTCTGTGTGACCTCAAAATGAAACTTAGGGGGTATGAATCCATATGCAAGGCTACAGACTAGGGACCGAATGGCTAAGCAGCAGTTCTGCAGAAAAGAACCTAGGGGTTACAGTGGACGAGAAGCTGGAGATGAGTCAACAGTGTGCCCTTGTTGCCAAGAAGGCTAACTGCATTTTGGGCTGTATAAGTAGGGGCATTGCCAGCAGATCGAGGGACGTGATCGTTCCCCTCTATTCGACATTGGTGAGGCCTCATCATAGAATCATAGAATATCAGGGTTGGAAGGGACCTCAGGAGGTCATCTAGTCCAACCCCCTGCTCAAAGCAGGACCAATCCCCAACTAAATCATCCCAGACAGGGCTTTGTCAAGCCTGACCTTAAAAACTTCTAAGGAAGGAGATTCCACCACTTCCCTAGGTAACGCATTCCAGTGTTTCACCACCCTCCTAGGGAAAAAGTTTTTCCTAATATCCAACCTAAAACTCCCCAGTTGCAACTTGAGACCATTACTCCTCGTTCTGTCATCTGCTACCACTGAGAACAGTCTAGATCCATCCTCTTTGGAACTCCCTTTCAGGTAGTTGAAAGCAGCTATCAAATCCCCCCTCATTCTTCTCTTCTGCAGACTAAACAATCCCAATTCCTTCAGCCTCTCCTCATAAGTCATGTGTTCCAGTCCCCTAATCATTTTTGTTGCCCTCCGCTGGACGTTTTCCAATTTTTCCACATCCTTCTTGTAGTGTGGGGCCCAAAACTGGACACAGTACTCCAGATGAGGCCTCACCAATGTTGAATAGAGGGGAATGATCACGTCCCTCGATCTGCTGGCAATGCCCCTACTTATACATCCCAAAATGCCATTGGCCTTCTTGGCAACAACGGCACACTGTTGACTCATATCCAGCTTCTCGTCCACCGTAACCCCTTGGTCCTTTTCTGCAGAACTGCTGCCTAGCCATTCGGACCCTAGTCTGCAGCGGTGCATGGGATTTTTCAATCCTAAATGCAGGACTTGTTGAACCTAATCAGATTTCTTTTGGCCCAATCCTCTAATTTGTCTAGGGCCCTCTGTATCCTATCCATACCCTCCAGTGTATCTACCGCTCCTCCCAATTTAGTGTCATCTGCAAACTTGCTGAGGGTGCAATCCACACCATCCTCCAGATCATTTATGAAGATATTGAACAAAACCGGCCCCTGGACCAACCCTTGGGGCACTCCATTTGATACCGGCTGCCAACTAGACATGGAACCATTGATCATTACCCTTTGAGCCCGACAATCTAGCCAGCTTTCTATCCACCTTATCGTCCATTCATCCAGCCCATACTTCCTTAACTTGCTGTCAAGAACACTGTGGGAGACCGTGTCAAAAGCTTTGCTAAGGTCAAGGAACAACACATCCTCTGCTTTCCTCTCATCCACAGAGCCAGTTATCTCGTCATAGAAGGCAATTAGATTAGTCAGGCATGATCACTTTCCTCTCCTCTAAGTGCTTCAGAATTGATTCCTTGAGGACCTGCTCCATGATTTTTCCAGGGCCTGAGGTGAGGCTGACTGGCCTGTAGTTCCCAGGATCCTCCTTCTTCCCTTTTTTAAAGATGGGCACTACATTAGCCTTTTTCCAGTCGTCCAGGACCTCCCCCGATCGCCATGAGTTTTCAAAGATAATGGCCAATGGCTCTGCAATCACATCCGCCAACTCCTTTAGCACTCTCGGATGCAGTGCATCCGGCCCCATGGACTTGTGCTCATCCAGCTTTTCTAAATAGTCCTGAACCACTTCTTTCTTCACAGAGGACTGGTCACCTCCTCCCCATGCTGTGCTGCCCAGTGCAGTAGTCTGGGAGATGACCTTGTTCATGAAGACAGAGGCAAAAAAAGCATTGAGTACATTAGCTTTTTCCACATCCTCTGTCACTAGGTTGCCTCTCTCATTCAGTAAGGGGCCCACACTTTCCTTGACTTTCTTCTTGTTGCTAACATACCTGAAGAAACCCTTCTTGTTACTCTTAGCATCTCTTGCTAGCTGCAACTCCAGGTGTGATTTGGACTTCCTGATTTCACTCCTGCATCCCTGAGCAATATTTTTATACTCATCCCTCGTCATTTGTCCAATCTTCCACATCTTGTAAGCTTCTTTTTTGTGTTCAAGATCAGCAAGGATTTCACTGTTAAGCCAAGCTGGTCACCTGCCATATTTACTATTCTTTCTACACATTGGGATGGTTTGTCCCTGTAACCTCAATAAGGATTCTTTAAAATACAGCCAGCTCTCCTGGACTCTCTTCCCCCTCAGGTTATTCTCCCAGGGGATCCTGCCCATCAGTTCCCTGAGGTTGTCAAAGTCTGCTTTTCTGAAGTCCAGGGTCTGTATTCTGCTGCTCTCCTTTCTTCCTTTTGTCAGGATCCTGAACTCAATCATCTTATGGTCACTGCCTCCCCAGTTCCCACCCACTTTTGCTTCCCCTACTAATTCTTCCTGGTTTGTGAGCAGCAGGTCAAGAAGAGCTCTGCCCCTAGTTGGTTCCTCCAGCACTTGCACCAGGAAATTGCCCCCTACACTTTCCAAAAAGTTCCTGGATTGTCTGTGCACTGCTGTATTGCTATCCAGCAGATATCAGGGTGATTGAGGTCTCCCATGAGAAGCAGAGCCTGCGATCTAGTAACTTTCGTTAGTTGCCGGAAGAAAGCCTCGTCCACCTCATCCCCCTGGTCCAATGGTCTATAGCAGACTCCCACCACGACATCACCCTTATTGCTCACACTTCTAAACTTAATCCAGAGACTGTAAGGTTTTTCTGCAGTTTCATACTGGAGCTCTGAGCAGTCATATTGCTCACTTACATACAATGCAAGTCCCCCACCTTTTCTGCCCTTCCTGTCCTTCCTGAACAGTTTATATCCATCCATGACAGTACTCCAGTCATGTGAGTTATCCCACCAAGTCTCTGTTATTCCAATCACATCATAATTCCTTGACTGTGCCAGGACTTCCAGTTCTCCCTGCTTGTTTCCCAGGCTTCTTGCATTTGTGTAGAAGCATTTGAGATAACTTGCTGTTTGTCCTGCTTTCTTAGTATGAGGCAGGAGCCCTCCCTTCTCGTGCTCTCCTGCTCATGCTTCCTCCCAGTATCCCATGTCCCCACTTACCTCAGGGCTTTGGTCTCCTTCCCCCGGTGAACCTAGTTTAAAGCCCTCCTCACTAGGTTAGCCAGCTCTTCCCTCTCTTTGTTAGGTGGAGCCCGTCTCTGCCTAGCACTCCTCCTTCTTGGAACACCATCCCATGGTCAAAGAATCCAAAGCCTTCTCTCCAACACCACCTGCGTAGCCATTCGTTGACTTCCACGATTTGACGGTCTCTACCCAGGCCTTTTCCTTCCACGGGGAGGATGGATGAGAACACCACTTGCGCCTGAAACTCCTTTATCCTTCTTCCCAGAGCCACGTAGTCTGCAGTGATCCGCTCAAGGTCATTCTTGGCAGTATCATTGGTGCCCACGTGGAGATGCAGGAAGGGGTAGCGATCTGAGGGCTTGATGAGTCTCTGCAGTCTCTCCATCACATCGTGAATCCTAGCTCCTGGTAAGCAGCAGACGTCTCGGTTTTCCTGGTCGGGGAGGCAGATCGATGACTCAGTCCCCCTGAGGAGAGAGTCCCCGACCACCACCACCTGCCTCCTTTTCTTGGGAGCGGTGGTTGTGGAACCCCCATCCCTAGGACAGTGCATCTCATGCCTTCCAATCGGCGGAGTCTCCTTCTGTTCCCTTCCCTCAGGTGTATCATCTAGTCCACTCTCCGCATTAGTACCTGTGGAGAGAACATGAAAACGGTTGCTTACCTGTGTCTGAGTTGCTAGTACATGGATGCTCCCCTTTCTTCTTCTGGAGGTCACATGCTGCCAAATTTCTTAACCGTTCTTCTATCCCCGCTGCGCAACCTGCTCTGAATCTTCAGAACATTGTGTCCATAGAAGCATATCCTGATGTCTGTCCAGGAAATCTTCAGTTTCTCTTATGCAACACAGGGTCGATATTTGTTTCTCCAGACTTTGAACCTTCTCTTCCAATATGGAGACCAGCTTGTACTTTGTACAGACAAAGTCGCTTCTGTCCTGTGGAAGAAAGACAAACATGGCACATCCAGTGTAGGTCACAACAGCTGAACACTCCCCATCTATTTACTTTCCTTCTACGAGCTTCCTCAGGAGTTGTAGTAACTACTCAGAGAAGCCGGCAAGATGTAAGCCTCAGTAGGCTCTCCCCAGGCGAACTCCCAGGCAAACTCCCTCTGTTTGCCGCTCAGCTGGTTCGCAGCTGACTGGCTTTTTATAACAGTCAGGCCTGCTCAAGGCTCACCTGGAACAAAGCACTCCCAATTAACACTTTTCAAACAACCAGTCAAGCACACGGTCAAACTGTCCCCACAACAGACACTCAGATACTCACCAACACAGCTTCCCTAATGCAGCCCTTAGTGTACCTCCTCTCAGACAGCTCCCAGGCAAACTCCCTCTGTTAGCCTCTCTGCTGTTCGCTGCATCTGGAGTACTGTGTCTAGTTTTGGGCCCCATACTTCAAGAAGGGTGTGGAAAAATTGGAAAGCGTCCAGCAGAGGGCAACAAAAATGATTAGGGGACTGGAATACATGACTTATGAGGAGAGGCTGAGGGAATTGGGATTGTTTAGTTTGCAGAAGAGAAGAATGAGGGGGGATTTGATAGCTGCTTTCATCTACCTGAAAGGGGGTTCCAAAGAGGATGGATCTAGACTGTTCTCAGTGGTACCAGATGAAAGAACAAGGACTAATGGTCTCAAGTTGCAGTGGGGGAGGTTTAGGTTGGATATTAGGAAAAACTTTTTCCCTAGGAGGGTGGTGAAGCACTGGAATGCTTTACCTAGGGAGGTGGTGGAATCTCCTTCCTTAGAGGTTTTTAAGGTCAGGCTTGACAAAGCCCTGTCTGGGATGATTTAGTTGGGGATTGGCCCTGCTTTGAGCAGGGGATTGGACTAGATGACCTAAGGTCCCTTCCAGCCCTGATATTCTATGATTCTATGATCTATTAGCATTTGTAGTACATCACAGGTATAGTATATTATAGTTTAGATTAACAGATTTCCAAATTTATATTAACAGATTTCCAGATTTCCAAATTCTCAGCCATAAATTAACATGTAGGAGTGCATACATGAAGAGAAGACAGTACACTGTCTCAAGAGAAAGATATTTCTGCTGAATACCACTTTGCCCCTTATGAAATGTACTGCTGTATTTACCAATAATGAGCCAAAATGATACATTTTACAGTAGTGTTACTTGAGTATTTTGGGTGACTTCTACAAACTAATGGAGTTGTTTTATAAGTGGTTGTTTGTTATTATGGACATGCAGTGTATAATGTTCCATTTAATTCATTTTTATTAAAACGTTTGCAAGTCATTAAGTTCTTTGTATATGAAGGAGAGTGCAATACAATTTAATGCCTTTTAGAGATATTCTTGCTAGTGTTTTAATTTTAAAATATTTTTTTCAGACACATAAGGCCAGATTTACCATTAAATTATACTGGATTTCTGGTTGTTTGGAATTGCCAGAGTATACCAATGAGCCCAGTGTACAATCTGGGAATGATGAAGGGCTTTTTTGACTGTTTATAAAAAAAAGTGTCAAAATGTTTATTTTACTATGTTGTCATACTTCCCAGCCTTTTATAGGAACCAGTATAGACCATGGAAGAAATAATCTAATTGTTCCTTTGATGCAAGCATTCTGATTTAGTTAACTACAAATAATTAATCATACATATATTATATTTCAGAACCTATTAAATCAGTATCAGCTAGTTAGCCTTTCATTCTCCCGACCTCAGTATGCAACTGATGTGGATGTGGAAACAGTGAGATGTACACACCATACCATGATTAAATGTGGAGGCCACAACTTTATTAAAAAAAACCTTACCACTGGGAACCACTCCCCAAACTACCCACAAGGGCTGTTCCAGTGTGGATTTTAGTTGGGTACCAATGGCCCTAGTTTCTACAAACCTGATGGTGGTTATGAGGGCATGACACCTTCTACACCCTCAGGCCTGGCCAGAGACCTTGGCAGGAAGCCAGAGTTCCAACCCATTTCCCTCCTCCACACAGGAGATAAGAGCACTAATAATGGCTTCTCACGAGCAACAAAACCAGATAGAAGCTACCCTCTTCTCCCCACCCCAGCTGGTGAGAGCCAGTCAACCAGCCCCTCATGACCCTGCTGTCCAGTGGCAGCACAAACGGTCAGGACAGGTTCCATTACTTGGCTGGATGCCATGTGAGAGCCCTGCCATATGGGGAATCAGGGAATGAGAAAGAAGCATCATGCTCCACACTTATACTGCAGAGAAAGAAAAGGGGAGCTACTCCAGCTGCTCCTGCTTGGGGTGTCGCTTTGCCACCCAAGAGGAAGGGGAAGTGTCCCCATTGCCTCCAGAGCTATCAAAGAAACATCCTGTTTAGTGAAGTGAGCATTGGCTTTAATTGCCACATACTTCTGGTACTTCCTCCCCATAGGTTTGATCCAACTCCAGTTGAAGTAAATGGAGGTATTCCTTGTCTTATTCTAAGTTATTCCTGGATATATGATGATAATACTATATATTTACAAATAGTCCTACCTCCCTAAATAAAGATTCATCATGATTTCATGCTCTGTTGTATGACTGCTGCAATAAACTAGCACATTGTAAATGACAAGCTTAAGTGTAAGTCTTTTTGCATTTGTTGATTTCAGTTGGACTTTCCATATTTCATGGTCATCGGGGAAGATAGAGAAAATGTAGATATTTAATAAAATATTTTGCTAAACAAATTTATTCTAATTCAAATAACATTTTGATCATATTGGAAATTTTATGTAATCCAAATAGGAAGTACCCTTTAACTAGTAATTCTGTATACACCAAGATTACCTGACTTTTAGTTTATAATGTCACTTTCACTCACAAAGTTATGAAAAGTTTATTTTTTAAAAACTCTTTGCAGTTATATCTACTTTAGGCATTTTACCAACTCAAATTATAACTATTATTTTTAAAAGTAGAAGATGGAGGCTTTTTTTTTTTGAAGGTTCTATTCAAGCTCTTGGGATTTTATACTGGGAAAGGGAAGGTTTCCCTTAAACATATATATTCCCCATTTCCCTGTTTGCACACTGCTTAAACGAAGTATGTTCTCTGAGGTTTTCTGTCCTTCACCTACTAATCATGCAATCGTGTATATCAGCATTGAGGCGGTATTTATTAATACCATTGCACAGGTATTTATTAACACCATTGCACAGGTGGCTTCTTCACCCTGCTTCCAAACAGAGTCCACACAAGTTATAGTGGGTCAAAAATTATCTCTTACCTGGGGATTAGCTTTATTCACAAAAAGGAATTCAAAATGAAACCTAAAATCCAGCCTAAGTCTTCTCTCCAGGTTTGGCTGGTCCCAGATTCCCGCCCCCCCACAAGCCTTCTTATCCTGCACTCTAGGTCCTCTATCTCTCTACAGTGTCCTTACTTCTTCATGTATATTTGGATGAAATAATAAGATACCTCCAGCAGTCAACATCCTGTATTACATTTTCCAGCAGGATTATTACCTACAAATAGGGTGGAGCTTTTAGGTAAACACGACCGGCCTGTAACTAATAATACTTAATAATTAACCACAATGGGTGGTAATTCTGATTCAGAATTCCAGAAAACTGTCATGTAACAACTTACTTTTTCCACAGAATTAAATATCTTTGAAAATGCAGCAAATTGGTGTTTCGGAATTGTATAAGTGAAGACTTGGCAGTCTTTCTCCCGTTCTGATTTGTGTTTTATTTGCCTGCTCATTGCCTTCACATTTTTTGTTTGGCTTTTGGTAGACCTGAGCCTGACTTAATCCAAGTGTTCCAGAATCTAGTTTTAGGCAATTACACATTGTTACAGTGGTTAATATTAAAAAGTCTTTATTTGCCAACAGGTACCACACAGCTACCACAGTTATTTTTGTAAAGTATCAGAGGGTAGCCGTGTTAGTCTGTATCCACAAAAACAACAAGGAGTCCGGTGGCACCTTAAAGACTAACAGATTTATTTGAGCATAAGCTTTTATGGGTAAAAACCTCACTTCTTCAGATGCATGGTGCACTCTATGCATCTGAAGAAGTGAGGTTTTTACCCACGAAAGCTTATGCTCAAATAAATCTGTTAGTCTTTAAGGTGCCACCAGACTCACAGTTATTTTTGACCCTCAATATAATGGAAAACTATGACATTTTAGAAAACATTGAGGTAATTATTTACAAATGTTAACTTTGAATTGCCACCACTCTGTAACATTTTAAAATGCTTCAGTTGTTCAAGTCCCTGTTGGAGACAAAACAAAAGGAGAGCATCTGCCCCCTACCTTTTGCTTTGCCTTCTTTAAATTCATGAAACCTTCAGGCCTTAGTCCTGTCTTGTTGCACCAAGGTACCTTTGTGCATCTATTACAATCTTTTCTTTACGTGAAGCAAAATCTTAAAAGTTTCATTTTTGTTAATAAATGTCTCAACTAAGAGCTCAGCAGTCTGTCACTTTGTGGGACTTCAGGCTTGCCTGGGTAACCAGAAGTTATACTCTGTGACCTGAGTGCTGTGGCTTGTTGACATCTCTGTTGTGGCTGCGTTGATGAGAAAAGCAAATTCTCCAGTAGTCTGACATTCTTTTTCCTTGATAGTAGCAAAGATGAACACTATAGAGTGATGCAATTTTAAAATTTCTTTTTATTTTTTCCCATTTCAACCTCCTCTTTCTTAGTGCAGCTGCACTCAAACTGATCTTTTCTAATTCTCCTCATATACTCACTTGTAGTAGGGGCTATATGCTGTAAGTAACCAAGGGCAAATTTCTGTACTGTTGTATGTTAGCCCAATGATTTCTAGCCCTCTTGAGTCCTTTCCTACACCAAAGGTTCTAATAATAAAGGTCAAGAAGCTGCTAAGGATTGAGGTTCACCGGGGGAAGGAGACCAAAGCCCTCAGGTAAATGGGGAAGTGGGATACTGGGAGGAAGCAGGAGTGTGCAAGAGGGCAGGACCAAGTTGCCAAGAAGGCCAATGGCATTTTGGGATGTATAAGTAAGGGCATTGCCAGCAGATCGAGGGACGTGATCATTCCCCTCTATTCAACATTGGTGAGGCCTCATCTGGAGTACTGTGTCCAGTTTTGGGCCCCACACTACAAGAAGGATGTGGAAAAATTGGAAAACGTCCAGCGGAGGGCAACAAAAATGATTAGGGGACTGGAACACATGACTTATGAGGAGAGGCTGAGGGAACTGGGATTGTTTAGTCTGCGGAAGAGGAGAATGAGGGGGGATTTGATAGCTGCTTTCAACTACCTGAAAGGGGGTTCCAAAGAGGATGGATCTAGACTGTTCTCAGTGGTAGCGATGACAGAACAAGGAGTAATGGTCTCAAGTTGCAGTGGGGGAGGTTTAGGTTGGATATTAGGAAAAACTTTTTCACTAGGAGGATGGTGAAACACTGGAATGCGTTACCTAGGGAAGTGGTGGAATCTCCTTCCTTAGAAGTTTTTAAGGTCAGGCTTGACAAAGCCCTGTCTGGGATGATTTAGTTGGGGATTGGTCCTACTTTGAGCAAGGGGTTGGACTAGATGACCTCCTGAGGTCCCTTCCAACCCCGATATTCTATGATTCTATGATTCTATGAGGTCATTGGATTTTAGCTTATACTTTACTTATTCATTTCTCTGCTGCTTCTCTGAGATTCATTTTAATGCAATTATTCACTTAGCTGTATAATATTAAAAAAAGACATCTGAACTTCCCAACTGCATAATGGCCTTTAGTAAAGTTTATTTTACTTTGACTATAAACAAATGTATAGATTTTCAGATATGGATAGAGAAGTCATCTTTCATTTCATAGTTGACTACCTGACTGTTAATGCAGACTGACTACTCACATGCATATAAAACCATATGTTAATCCTTCTAAAGTCAATGGCAACAATCCCATTGACTTCAGGGAAACCATGAGTTGGCTCCAAGAAAATAGTGGCCATTCACAGTCTGAATCTTCAAATTTTATTTACTTTTTTTAAAAAATGTGGGTATGTAATACTCTGAGAGCATGTGTAATGCCAACAGACCCTGGTTGTCGGCAGGTGGGATTGAACCAGGGATCTCTGGAGCTTAGTGCATAAGCCTCTACCACATGAGCTAAAAGCCACCTGCCTCTTAGGTGAGGCTGTAGAGCAGACTCATTTAACTTGCTTTCTCTAAGTGGTCTCAGTGCCACTACATGGGACAGAACACCACACACAGAAGGTATGTGGGTTACACATGGACATCAAATATTACGATAACTTAGGACTGGTGTCCAATAGTTGGAACTCTCGGGCCCCCAGGTATCCACCCAAAACTGAAATGCTTATTATGTCCTCCACATACCTGCTCATCACTACTACCCAGGGAAAGCCTAGGAGGATATGCCTTTCAGCAAGATCTAAACGTCAACACATTTGTGCTTTGATGAACTGAAGCAGGAAGCACATACCCCAAATTGTGTACCCCCTCTTTGAGAATGACTTGTTTCTAACCCTCTCTCTGTTCTCACAGTTAAAGCTGTCTGTCTGATATTTCAGTGTTTTACATGTTCCCAGCTGCTGCTGGAGAGAAACAGTTTCTGAAGTAGCCAACCTACTAGGCGGCACAGCAAGGAAGGGTTTTATTTTATGTTGTGCTTTTAGTGTTCTGGATGCTTGCCCACTTGGTTATTAGACTAATATTTCCTAATTCGTTTTGAATAAGCCATCAAAAACAATATTTAAGGAGTAATTAGATTCAGCCTTTTCTGACTTGATAGGGATTTGAACTAGAGAGGTGAAAGTTTCTGTTTAGCATTCCCAAGCTCCTGAGCCATCTACTGGGAGGAGGGAATATGTGAAAAAGTGCCCCCTCATGAAGCTTTGTGGTAAAAACCTCCTCTCCAGCCCTTGTTAGGCCACAGATCCCGTCTGCTGCTGAAAACGATTTGCAGAAGGAAGCCAGATGGCAGTGGTATTGAGCTTTGCTTTGCTTTGGAGAGAAGGGTGCCTCCCCCTCCCCCAATAACATGTTCATTTATGAATGTGGGTTTTATAGGCCTGATCTGATGTTATTCTTTTTTTTTAAAAAATCTCCTTTTTTATAGTTTGCAAAAGTTACTGGTCATACCAAGAAGCGCACATTGAGCTTCAGGTAGCAGAGCACAGCAAATGTAAGAGTAAATTTCTAAAACTGTGCATATAGATGTAGTTGCATTACTTCTCTTTATCGAATGGCTTGGTTGGCTTTCAGCGTATACCCCAAAAAGAAAAATAAACAAAACACATTTCCAGAGAGAAAACCTGTCAATCTTTACTAAAGAATATAACTTGTTTCTGGAACCTATTAAATCAGCTAGAAATTTGCCCCAGAGTATTTAGTGAATTACTGGGGGAAAGGTACATCAGACACACTTTACTCAATGGAATGTGAATCAAATATTTGAATGTCTCATGAAGCTTAAATCAGATGCAAGAAATTAATTAAAAATGTCTGCAAATTAATTTGGTTGGGATTAACTATGCAGCTGTGTGTTGCAGAGCTGCACAACCCAGCAGGCCTTGGAGTTCACTGCTCAGGACTGAATTTTCCCCCCAGAGTTTCAGGTTCAAATTCTTTCATACATCGATACAAAATTACAAGCAAGATTACTTTTTTGTTGTAATTGTGTTGGCTTGCACCTGAAATGTGAGAGATCTAAGGCCCTGTTTTAGTGAATATTTAAGGGATTGTATACAATTGTGGGCAGCTTCAATAGAAGAGAGATCCATCCCAGAATATTCCGAAGCCCCATAATTAGGACACTTGTGTAAAACCAAGTTCAAGCCTGTGCTTTACATCAGGTAGGGGAGATTAGAACCTAGGTCTCTTATAAGCTAGGGGAGTGCTTTAACCACTGGGCTAAAGGTTACTATAGAGGCACACACATACTTGTTGTGGGAAAGGTCCTATCTGGTAGGCAGCCTCTGAAAATTCCTACCAAATCAGGCGCTGCAAGTGAGCTAGGCAGGGCAGTGCTTAGTTTGGGCATCCTGTTGTGGGTTAGGCATGAGCTAGGTTCCCAGAAATCAGAATTTAGGTATCAGCACACATGCTCAGTGGCAGAAATTTAGGTGTCTTGATCAGTAGCAATTTAGGCACCTGAAGGGTAAGCTGGGCAGGGGCTGAAGATCTAAATTTTGTAGATAGGTATATAAGTGGCAGTTAATCCCTTTGTGGATCTAGCCCTAAGTTATTTTAATTTCTAAGTGTGCCAAATGGGATCTTCAGTTGAGACCACACACAATGCACACATAGTACAAGGTTTATGGGATAATTAACTAGAACTTTGCTTCTTTCAAAATAATAAGATCCATCCCCTTGTGATTATTCATTGTCTTTGCATGTACAAGGGGATAGGTCTTATTATAACAAGAAGAGCTCATACTAAGCAGTTTCTTCTGAACACCCAGCACTGAATTCTAGCTGGCATAGTTGTCAACACAATGTTCCAGATTCCATCTTTTGCCACAAACTGCCTCCCAAGCACAATGTAAATAGAATAAGAATTAGGAAATGATGTTATTAACAAGCTGCATTTTTAACCACCATGGGGGATTTATTCAGGCTGCCTTAGAACATGTGTTTTAATATAAATAGCTTGTGAGTTCTTTAAATATGCTTCATCCACCCCGTAGAAAACAGCCAAGGCCTCAGCTGAAAGTCAGAACTGAAAATTAAAAAAATAACTTTAAGAATATAGACCAGATAACACATTGTGTTTTTTCTCCTAGTTTTAGTGTCAGTTTGTAGCCTTTAAAATGCAGATTTAGAAGAGACAGAAGGATGAACAACTCTGTTGCGCAGGTGGAAACAATTACAAGAATCAGGCTGGAATTTTAAAACTGATATTCCTTTCTCTACTTACCACATTAAAAAGTAGTTCAGAGTGCTTGGAATCTTTATGACTTGTAATATAAGTAAATATATCAGAAATCTTCAGGATCATTTGGAATCTGCATGCACATGTTGCTAGATATATATATTTATTTTAATATTCACTATATATATATATATATGTAATATACATAGAGACCTATACATATATATATATATGCTCAAATCTGTGTTTCACATCAACATCTACTGTATGCTTCACGAGGGAGACAAGACCCATGTGTTTTGCAGAAGCTTTTAAAGCTGTTTCATTTATTTTATTAGCCTTTAATGAATGTAATTAGAACCCAAGTAATTAAATGCAATTGTGCTCAGTATGTTCCTGTTGTAAATTGCCCTAAACAATGTGCATGGTGTGAACAAATTTGTGGGATTAATAGAGGATAGATAATGTTTTTGGATAGTATTTCACACTAAACGGCCGCAGAGAGAAACAAAGAAGCTGGCGCAGTGTCATTAATCTTAGTCAACTGGCAGCTCTGGTGTAATTTGCATGACTTAGGCAGTGACACAAGATGGGGGCTAGCTTGGGATGGGTGTTAGATCACTAGGATACATATGCATTTATTTCCCTTTAGTGCTCTGATTTATAAGAAGAAGTTTACATGAAGAAATTGATAAAAACAAAGATGTAAATGGAATGTGTCTTAGATTAACAGAATTACTAGCAATACATTCTTAGTGATCCTTTGTTTTCATATTTAACATGTTGGTTCATGGGTATCAAAAAGCATTTGTGCATCCTTATCATCATAGAAAAAGGCAGATGTGCTGTGATTGGATAGGGTGTTGCCAGTGGAATAGGGTTTTCTTTCTTTTCTATATTTGGTGTTCACTGTTTCATAGCTTTAAAAATATCAGTGTACAGAAATTTTTAATTTTTTTTCTGGAAACCCTTGGATTTCTCTTATAACAATACCTCTTTGAGATACATTTTGAGTAGTACTCAGTAAATAAGTTTCCATTCTATATCCTGCTTTCCTGTATCTTTTATTCTAAAAATTATTGAAAGCACATTGCTTAATGTATTATGAGTAAAAGCAAAATTATTCGACAAAGGAAATAAAGTATCTATTGCATTATAATACAGTAGTACATTCTGTACAGGGCACTAGTGACTGCTATAGTTAATCGTCATAAGCATTTCCAAACACACTGGTTTGGTTACTCTTCATTTTCTTCAACTTTAACCTTTTGACATGGAATTTCCCAGGTTTGGATTCTGTCAACTGGAGAAAGTTTGGATAAAAATGTTTCAGCTGTTTTGGAATATGGGAAGAATGGGGGGAATTGTAATTTCTCCATTATTACCTAACATTTTTTTTTCTTTTTCTCCTCTTCACAACTCTGGTAGCAAAACAGTTGGGGTAGAAATATAAAATTGGGATATTGTCCTCATTGTGAAGAAATAACAATCAGCTAAATCTGATTTTCACCTGACCTGGTTCTAACCATTTAAAATATTACTCGGCACATGTGCAACAGTACATTTTGCATTGAGTTTTCTGACTAAAGACCTGTTTCCTGCAAAAATGTATGCACATGAGTAGTCTGACTGAAGGTTTTTTCCCTAAGGTCGTAAAGTGCATAGGTAAAGACCATGTCACACTTGTGTACCAGGCCATACTATTGCTAACTTAGCTGTATAATGAAAAAGGTAACTAAGGCATGCAGTCAATATGGTGGGGATCTTGAAAAAAGCATTGTATCATTCATTGCAGATCATATAAGATGAACAATAAATGAGGCAGGCATTTAAAGTATCTGTGCATCATTTGATTGAAAAAAAAAAGTAGGAGATTGGCTTCCACCTGCAGACCTAGTTAGGGATATAGTGGAGAGCATTCTGAAGGTGTTTAGTGAAATAGTTTGCTATGGTGGAATTCCCTATGTGCTGTATTTTCTGTTTCAGAAAAGCGAGAACATTTAATCAAAACAAATATGTTAAGTGAATTTTAAAATTGAATAGTTAAAGTATTCAAAAGTAAGGAAATAAAATTAGGATTGTATGTACAATGTTAACTCTGCATTTTGTGTAATGCATCGTGATAGAGTGTTTAATTTTACATGATCACATACAGTTCCTGAAATGTCATAGTGTCACATTTTGTTTTTCCTTAGGCCCCAGTCCTGAAGCACATACTCATGTGCTTAACTTTGAGCAGACAAATAGTCCCTTTGACTTCAATTAAATTCAAATATATTGATTAAAATTATTAAAGTTAAGCGCTTGCGAAAGTGCTTGAAGGGTCTTTGTAGTACCTTGCTACTCTGAATATGACAAGAGAAGCAGATTTCACTGAAATATAAAAAGGACATGTTTTTGTACAAGATACTACAAATTAAATATAACACAAAGACTAAGAGTGAAAATTTGGCCATCTAAATCTGCAGCTAAAATAGCATTGTAGTTAAGTGCGTCATCTCCTGAATTTTACCTAAAGAATGCAAAAAGAAACATAATACATGGCTGCTGACTAAATTATTAAAATATATGCCTCAAATAAAAGAGAATGTATCTGTAGTTTGTCAGTAAAGTATACTGGATTCTTACATTAATAAAATTAGTGTAAGCATACAAGAATTTAAAACATTGCAAAATGCTACTACACATGTGCATATGAGGCTGTAGAAAAATTATGCGATTGTGTTATATTGTTTATGAACAGGTCATCAAAGGCCTTGGCATAATGTAAATACACAAGGGAGCAGAGTTAGGCTATGTGTACACTACAGCCTATGTCATCAAAATTTATGTCGCTCAGGGGTGTGAATATTCCATGTCCCTGAGCGACATAAATTTCACCAACATAAGCACTTGTATGCACAGAGCTATGCTGGAGGGAGAGCTTCTCTTGCTGACGTAGCTTTTGCCGCTCACAGAGGTGGTTTCATTATGCTGACGGGAGATCTCTCTCCCATCAGCATACAGCGTTTTCACCAGACATGCTGCAGCGGCGCAGATTTATCGTCCAGCTATGTCGTTGCAGTGCTGTACACATCGCTAGCTTAAACTAGCAAGCTTACAGTGGCAGAGCTGTACCAATGCAGCTGCAACATTATAAGATCGTTCATGTAGCCGCTCTGTGCTGATAGGAGGGAGCTCTCCCATCGACATAATAAAACCACCTCTGTGAGCGGCAGTAGTTATGTCGGCAGTAGGAGGTCTCCCACTGACATAGCACTGGGCACACTGCCACTTATGTCACTCAGGGCGGTGTTCTTTACATACCCGATATAAGTCAACATAAGTTTTGCGGACATAAGTGGTAGTGTAGACATGGTGTTGGTGGTGCTTGCATATGCTTAATTCTGTCATTTCCTCACTTCTTAGTGGTCAACCATGCAACCTTAACTTTCTCTTAATGTAGTTTCTTTGAGATTAAATATATTGGAAACTACAGTAATTAAGGACATTTAAAAACTGAAATCCCTATTATTGATGACCTGATTGGCCTGCGAGCCCCAAGGCGCACAGTTTGAATTACAAACTTTGTAATATTAGTTTTATGCCAGTGTAACTTCAGTGAACCCATGTAGTTACAAAAGCTTAAAACTGTTGTAGTGAAGTAGATAATCAGGCCTGACATTTATGCAGAGATTTGTTCTACACTTATTTTTCTCCTGATATGACGTATCCATAGTGAGGAGTTCCAAATAACCTCCAGCTCAAACAAGCAATACTGCACTTCTGCATGCATACTTGTAATATTTTGCTTTTTAAGTGTTGGAGATTTAGGCATGCTTGGATAGAGTAATTGGTAGTTCTGGATAACTTCATGCAAACTGATAACCTAGGAGAGGAAAAAATTGAACTAATTGAGCACTGTACTATATATAGGTTGACCAGATGTCCCAATTTTGTAGGGACAGTCCCAATATTTGGGGCTTTGTTTTATATAGGTGACTATTACCCCCACCCCCTGTCCCGATTTTTCACCCTTGCTATCTGGTCACCCTAATTATATATCATAAGGATTTTACAATATCCTCTGCATTGCCCCATACCTTCTAGATTCACACTATATTTTTATGTTATATTTCACCTTCTTGTCTTCATGCAAATTCAGCACACTACAGAGCATTCTTATCAACCGTGTCTTAGCACAATATTTGAGTTATGGAGGAACACCTCAAATTAAAGCAAGACATGACACCTGAAATATAAGAAGACATTTAAGTACATTGCTGCCAGCATGCATACTGTTGAACCAAAGTGACTTGTTCTTTTCTTCTCATTCCTCTGGCTGAAAAAGCTCCAGGATATTTTTCCCTCTTGTGGGAAAGTTATCACAGTTTCTTTGCTTACCAGGGAAATGTGCAAATCAACAATAGTAATTAATTAACAATTCATGAACATAGTTGACTCCTATTAATATTGACCTGAACACCACTGTTAAACATTTAAAGACCAAGGACAGTAATATTTATTATGAGGTCAGGCATATCGATATAACATTAAAATGAGTAATATTTTATACACTGCATAGCAATTATTATGTTAATGCACAGAATAGGACAGATGTACAGATGTGAGGTAAAAATAAAGTTCTGTGGAATATATATATTATTAAGCTACTAGAATATGAAGGGACAAAGAAAAAGATACAATGTAACTGGGATGGGAGTTCTGGGAGTATGAGGTCACGCTGGTCTTTCCTGAATCAATTACCCGTATGGGACACAGGTTCTCTTCCTTTTCTACCATCTCACATTTTTAAGTCACACCTTTCACATATGCATTGGAGAACCACATCAAAGTGGGCCATGAGACCCAGATTTTCTCTAACTTGTTTACTTCCAATGCAACTATTACTCAGACGTTTATAAGAATGATATAATTTCCCAATGTCTGTCTATCATCACTACTGAAAATGATGAACCTCTGAGTGTTCAGTTGCCCTGGCTATGTTTTTTGCACTTCAGTTGTCAACATTTTCCCATATTCTGTTACATGTATTTACTTTCTCTTTTGGGTAATGGTGTGTTTTTGTAAGAGTGAGAATGTAGAGGAGTGTTATAAGTAGAGAGGTGTCAAGGAGGCTCTATTTGGATCTAGATTTGGCCAGAGTCAGGAGTAATGCCAAACTGGAGCTAAAGTTTGAGTTCACTTTGATGATACCAAAATTTATGAGCTGTTCTCATGAGAGTTGCCATTGTGGGAAAATCCAAACCACATCTATTCCAGTTTTCGATCTGACCAAAACTATATTTTAGGTTTTACTCTGGATCTCACTGAAATTTCTTTTTGGGTAGATTAGGATTTGAAGTTCAATTTTGGGCCAATCTATAGTTATAAATAAAGCTGTGAAAAAAAATTTTGATCAGTAGGTAATGTCATCCCTTTGTTACAGATAGAGAGACTGAGACCACTGGGACTTCCCAAGTCTACATACCAGAATCAGGATTAGAATTCTCAACTGTGTTCTTATTCTTCCAGACTCTTAACTGATATAAGATTTAGTTTCTCTTCCAAGGCATAACCACTAAGGCAGCTTTAAAGAGTTGCTTTGCCATGATAGCCACAGCAAAGGAGACTCTTCTCCATTGTGTCAAGTGTCAGGGGGTAGCCGTGTTAGTCTGTATCCACAAAAACAAGGAGTCCAGTGGCAACTTAAAGACTAACAGATTTATTTGGGCATAAGCTTTCATGGGTAAAAAACTCACTCCTTCAGATGCATGGAGTGAAAATTATTGGGAGTGGACTACATCCACCCTGATTGAATTGGCCCTGTCAGCACTGGTTTTCCACTTGTGAGGTAACTCCCTTCTCTTCATGTGTCAGTATAATCATGCCTGCATCTGTAATTTTCACTCCATGCATCTGAAGAAGTGAGTTTTTTACCCACGAAAGCTTATGCCCAAATAAATCTGTTAGTCTTTAAGTTGCCACTGGACTCCTTTTTGTCTTCTCCATTGCAACACATTGGCTTTGCTGTAGGTACCATAGCAAGGAAAATTAAGCTGCCTTAGTGGTAATTAGAAGCATCCAGAATTGTCATTAATTAATATGTCAAATCTTTAACTGAATAATGATTGATGCTGGGTATTGCTGTATATGCCATTCATTGATACCAAGTTGTGGACCAAGTTCACCATTAGTATAAGCGGGAACCATTCTTTTGACGTTCACAGAGTTGTCACTTCACATTGGTGTGATTTGATCTTGAATCTCTGGAGCTCAGAATGATAGCATTATTACATGATGTTGTGCTTCAGAATTCATACAGGAGTGTATTTCTATTTAATTGTCATATGTAAGATGTTGTTATGTCTTTACAAACTGAAAAATTCCTATGTAATTTCATATAAATGGGAGGAGAATACTAATAGGATGTTTTTAGTGAAGGGTCTTAAAACTCTGGAATCCATTCCCCTTTGATCTGAAAGAGCCTGAATCTGTGGACTTTCATAGCCTGCTGCAAGACATTCCTATTTTCCCAGTCTTTCCCTGAGAAGACTTGTTTGAGAATGGAAGAATGAATATGTTGATGGGCTGGGAAGATTTGTGTGTGTGTGTGTTGGTATTAACAATTTTTTGTACTGTACACCAATTGTATGTGCACCTTGAGCAAAGGACAACTGTAATAAATCAATAAATTGTATTAAAATATATTGCACATTGTTGAATATTATCTGAATTCTAGTAATATCCACAAGGTGCTAAGCTGTATACACTTGCGTATACACACATACACACAGGAAGATAGATGATATTTACTCTTGTGGTACACAATGGTTTGGAAAATCTTATTAATTAGAGCCTTATTTTGTACAAAAGTAATTAGCACAAGTTTTGAAACAGCTTCCAATTCTTTCTTAAAACACTGTTCAGCAAGTAACAGCCCCATTGAAACACATTGAGGGAAAACATTTCAAAGGACATTTACATATCTCTGGTTTCAGAGTAACAACAGTGTTAGTCTGTATTCGCAAAAAGAAAAGGAGTACTTGTGGCACCTTAGAGACTAACCAATTTATTTGAGCATAAGCTTCTCTTTATGACCAAAGACTTTTTATGATACATCAGGGTTCAAAATATTGACAGTTTTTTCACAAAAAAGTGCTTTTTGTGTTGGAAATGTTTTTATAGTTCCAGAAACTAACAGTTCTACCTTCCTCATGAAGAAGCCTCTTTAAAATACTCTAACGGGGAAAACACTTGCAGTTTGGTGTGCGCAGTGTTTACTTTCAAAAGGTCTGCTATAAAATACAGGCCTTTTCTTTTTTGTTGATATTAAATAATATTTCAACTGAAAACAAAAGGTTTGTACTCAATATAGAACACACAAGCACACTCTTTAATCTAGTAGATGACAGTGATTTAATTGGGGAAGAAAATGTAGGATCTATTGGAAATGTAAACCACAGTACAGTAATTCAAGCACTCTGTTTCATTATACTGAAATATTTAGAAATAAATATAAAATAAAATTAAGCTAATAAACAGTAATTCTATGTACTTCACCAGTTATAGAATACAACATTCATATTTATTTATTTTACAAACAGATATTCTGTGATAGCAAAACACTTCTGTTCAATAAACAATTTGGCCCAGATCCTCATTGAGGCTGTGGAATGAATAGCACAACTCAGCATGGATAGGGGGATGGATGCAAGGGCTGTGCCTTGAGCAGGTCCTCTGAGGTAATTTAGAGCAGCCTGAAGAAAGTAGGGAAATACAAGCTATACCCTCTCTAATGGCCACGGGGAAGGAGGAGAAGGTGTAGGCATGTTATTGGTGTATTCCTTTATGCTGAGGTTCTCATCCCTTGGATAGCTATGCTGGTTTAGGGCACTTTGTTGCAGTGGTGCAATGCAAAACAGCCAAAATGCTGGGGATAAAATGAGCCATATAATGCTACTTGTTCAGCATGACTTTTGATGACATTACAAAAGTATGTGAAAATAATAATATTCAATTACATTTTTCTGTGATAATTTACCTTTTGCAGTATTACTATGCTGACTTCAATCTTTTCCTTGTGTAAAAAACAAAACATGGAGACAATATTTAAAATATTTCAAAACTGTTACTAAATATTGTAATTCTACTTAACTTTATGGCTTCATGGGCAAATTCTTCTCTGTTGTATATATGTAACTCTATTGCCTTCAACTTACAGCAGAACTTGACTCAATAAATATAACACTCAGTAGCGTACAGTGCTCCACGGTACATTGGTTTGAAACATTGCTCTGTTGCTGTGTTGCCAAATTTGTCACAAGTTCAAATGTTGGAATTCAATTTTAGTGTCAAATGTTATACATGGTCCTCATCTTTCAGCCTTCAGCACTTTTGTTTAAGTACATAAGGAATGAAAATTAAGCCTTATGCAGAGCAGTGATTCTCCAACTTTTTCATTCTGCAGACCGCTGTGTCCCTTCCTTCCAGTCACCTTCCCTGACATTCTTTGTTCTCATACTTCTGTGGGAAGAGCTTGATCCAGTGCCCACTGGAATCAATGGGAGTCTTTCCATTGACTGCAGTATTCAGTAGACCAAGCAATAAGGGTAAAGTTTCTAGTCCATTAAACCACTGATGTACAGAATCATTTTATAAGACTTTTTGCAATTACTTCACCATGGCATGCAGACTCCAAAAGATATTTTGGCTGAAGGTTCTTTATTTCCATAAATCAAAAAGATTCTCACTTCCTCCTTTTAAATGGCTTTATATGCAGTCTTTATATCCAGATTGATGGCATCAGTTTACTGTAAGCATTTCTTTTTTGACAAATATGTTTGAAATTTCTTTTTCTTTCTTTCTTTCTTTCTTTCTTTCTTTCTTTCTTTCTTTCTTTCACTGAGCATGCTTGAAATATAGAGTGGACATTTGTGGGTACCCTCACTTTTACACAGTGTGCTTTGTTTGCTACCGATCTTTTATATCCTGGAGGCACTTTCCTATTATCAAATAGGTTTGGTGTCTTGGTCTCATGATGATTAACCATGGTTGCCCAACAATGACTTGATATGTTTAAAATATAACTTCTAATTTTAAGATGTTCATATATACTTCATTGTATCAGGAAAAATATCCGTTAGAGGCCATTTTCCTACCCAACATAATGCAATGGAGAAGAGAAATTAATTTCATGATTTAAAGTAACTGTGAATAAAATACAACCTAAAAAGGATTTTTCTGGTGGTATAGTGCACCTTGAAAAAAATTAATTGAAATTAATTGTCATAGGAGATACAGAGTGAAATACTATACCTATATCTATAAAAAGGCTGGATGGTTTTCTAACTAATAATGACTTTTGTAATCATGCATGCTAAGATAAGGCCACTTAAATTTCATGCTTCAAGGTGGCAAGTTGATAGTTTGCAGGGGTTAGGAAGAAATTTTCTCCCTTTATTCAGAATTGCACAATTCATTAGGTGCATTATTGGATTTTTTGTATTGGCAGGGGTTTTGATGGTTTGTTTGTTTTGTCCTCAGGCAGACACCTCTGCTGGAGAAAGCATACCAAAACTGAAGGACTAATGGCTTAATATGTGATGGCAAATCCGTGCTCCATGGTCCCTGTATATTTTAAAAAAATTAACATTGTGTATCCTATCTTGCAACAAGATCAAAAAAAGTTAAATAGGATTGTGTTTCACAGGATACAAATAATCTTAAAAAATCTCCTGTTCTGTACAAGTCTAAAGACATTTTTTTCTTTATTCCTCAGAGGTGTGGTTTTCAAAATGGCAAAATAATTAGTTCTGTTACCATCATGGAGAAAATAGATACAATTTTGCAAATAACGCTGAAAGTCTGTAATTATATTTAAAAAAAGCAAGCATTGTGTTTCATTTTATTTATTCATATATTTGTTTTTTGGACTACCAATAAATAGATCCAGTGATCAGGAACTATTTATTAATGTTCTCCTCAATTGATACTTCCAGTGGTGCCAAATCACCGTGTGTCATTTTTGAAACAAACTACTCAGCTCTGTGCTTTAAAAAAAAAAGACAACAAAAAAAACCCTTTCTTTTGTCACCCTAATAAATGTGCCCTTTCTAAATTCTTCCTTTTCTTGCTTTTAGAAGAATGAAAAGACTAAAAAGACTATTCTTGTAATTAAAAGTCATTTTTATATAACCTTAGAAGATTGTTTCTAGAAATCAAAACATCTTTATGGTCCCATTTCTAAGGAAAGAAAGACAAGTGACTGGGATCCTGTACACTTTACTGTAGTCTACATTAATTACCTTCTATTAAAAAATGACAAAGACCTTTTTGAAAGGGAATCTGGCACTCTTTCCACAGAAATGATGGCAGACACCCTACTCTCTGCTGATTTCTTGACACTTCTAATTACCTGTATTCATTTGAAATCGTTTCCTTTGTAGTGAGTTATTGGCATGATTTTCAGAGAACAAGAGGAAAATGGAAAACATTTTAGCAAGTTAAGAAAAAAAAATCAACAGTATCATTGTTTGCAGCTTTTGTTGAAACTACCTACGTGAGTCATTTGAGGGACATGAAGGTAAATGAAAGGTTATACTTTGCCCTGCACGTTGTTGCTGGTATTTGTAATGTCAATAACAGTAGAAGGTTGTCAGGAAACTGGAGAGATAAAGGTCAATAGCAATGACAAATATATCATTGTATGTGTGTGAATATGCAATATCAGCTTAATCTGATGGTGGAGATTTTCACACCGTGGAAATATCAATCAGGTGCTGTATCTAATCCATCCATTGTTTTCTGCACATAGAATTAAATGGGAGATCAGTAGATTTAAATTCACACATTTAAGTGCTTTTATTACAGTTTACATATGTATTCTGTATTTAAGTGCAGAAAAACAATAAAATTATCTCAAAACACATTTTTCCTTAAATCAAAGAGTTAACAAGAATAAAAATATGTATTTCAAAATAAGGGATTTGGCTTGTCCTCTCATTTTCTGTAGGAAAATGCCATTGTTTTCATCATGTTGTAAGTTAAATTAAATATTAATCATGCTTTTCAAAATATTTTGCAGAAATAGAGTGGGGATAATGGTGAAAATAATCCCATCAAGAATCCCCCTCCTGTGGTTTTCTGACATGTTAGTGTATGTGGCCATTTATTATTTTATTCACAAATGAAATGCACAGCAGCTCACTTGAGTGGTTCTTACATGAATAGATGTATTTAAAATATTTTTTCATCTGCTATATCAAAGATATAAACCAAAATGCATAAATACAATCATAAACCTTCAATAAAATAAATAAAATGAATGTATTCAAGGAATAATTCTGTTAAAAGAATTAGCATACAGTATCCCCAAAAGTAAAATGCAGTAGATTTGGCCAGTTGTAAAGAGGCATCTCTGTTAAATGAATATTTTTTCTGTAGATCTGGGAGGACACTTTTCTACATATTTTAAAGCTTCAGTCCTGCAATACACTTTACATGTGAACCACTGAACACTGACATTGGTGGAGCTTTGTGCAGCTGCAGGTTTCTGCCCACACAGTGCCCCCATAGGACTGGAGTCTAAATATCTACAAGCTTGGGCCTTGATTCAGAAAAGCATCCCTTGTGGTCTTCCTTCAATGGACTTTAACTTGTGCTTATCTGCTGTCCTGAATAGACAGACTTAAGCATGTGGTTAAGGACCTCTCTGAACCAGTGCCTTGGGACTGGGACTTGATCCTGCAAACTCTTAAGTATGTGATCCTTGGTGTTCTAAATTTACTTATAGTTTTCAAATTTTGAAAGGCTTCCTGTTTTCTGCTTACGTAGTCTTTTAATTTTGTATTGTATTGGCGCCTCAAGACAATGCTGTTAAGTCAAAAATCATCACAGCAGTATGCTGTTTTTAGGGTTAATCAAACTCTCTGACCCTTATGGCCACCTTACATATACACATGTGAGATGTAGAAGGGGGAAAGAATCTGCATTAGAAAGACACAGAACAGTGGTAGGAAAAAGAGGTCAGAATGAAAGTCTGGAGAGGGCCTTGGGGTGGCACAGTTAGCGGGAACGCTAATGAAGACAGAGAGGGCCTTCAGGAGCACAAAATGACTTGGAGGAGGAAAGCAGAGAGAGATGGTAGAGACAACAGAAATAGAGGAGAGGGAGGTATTAGATAGTAAAGAAAGACTTGTCTCTAGTAGAGGGAGAAGAGGTGGAAAGAGAACAGAAGAAAGGGGACATGGGAGCCAGGAGAGAAATGAGAAAAGATCAGATCCTGGAATCCTACTGTATAGAGAGAGATGAAGCCCAAGTAAAATGTTACCCAAAAAAAAAAAAAAAAGCCCTGAAAACAGGAGGATAGATAAATGAAGTAAAATATTGTCATTGATAGATCCAAACTTTGGAGACCCATCCGAGACAGCTGTAACCCTGACACTTTTTATTATGCTACAAGATATAAAACAACATAGTTAGAATAACATGTTCTTGAATTATAAGTACGTTCCAATGACTACATAATGATTTCAGGTTTTTTGAACTGTCTTCCGTTTTGCAGAACATTATAACATTTTGCAAAACACTAGAACTTGGAACCTTTTATATCCCTTTTCTGATTTTGCTGTGTACGAAGACAGCATTTCTTACAATTGCTCCTAGAATTCTGAAGACCTCATCAAAACACAATAACTCACAAAACTGTGAACACTTTTGGTTTGGGGTTTTAAGCCTTGATCTCTTTACCGATATAGTGGCTAGTCCTGCAAATCCTTATCTATTGAAGTCAAAGTGACAACTCACATGAGTAAGGATTACTTCCATGGGTTAAACATCTAGGACCAGGTTAATAATTACGACCAAATACTGAGAGATACTAAGCACCTGACTTCACTGATGTGAATAGGAATTGCAAGTGTTCATACCTCTAAGGATTTGGGTCCTGATTCAGCAAGACATCTATACATGTGACTAATTTTAAGAACATGCTTAAATCTATGCCTATTCAGCAGAGCCCCTATGTACTTGCTTATGTTGTATCAGAGTCAATGGGACTTAAGCAAGTGGTTAAAATTCAGTATGTGCTTAAGTGCTTTGTTGAATGGGGGCTTTCATCTTCATTATGTTTCTGACCTTCTCATACGTTTCTACTGTAAGTAAATAGCTTAGCCAGTTTCCCTTGTGCCAAATGATGGCTCAAGTAGTATCCACCAAAATATGCACTTACGGGTCCCTTTGTATCCATGCCTAGACTCTCAAATACTATAATTTTAAAATGATAAATTATAACATATTTGAAAAATACTGAAAAAGAACTACATAAATTATATGTAGTTCTGTAAGTTGGAGGTGCTTCTCTTTTTGCATTGCCACACTTGAGGTTATATTTTACTGTTTCTTATGGAATGACATGCTTCATGATTCTGTCTTGATAGTAAGATTTTTTTTTACCAAGATTATTTTACAATTTAACTGACTTCAGTGTCATTTTTAAAATCACCTTTAAAGTTGAAATTAAACACCAGTGATTAGAGAATTACAATTCAGTTTTTATGGACAGAGTATCAAAAACTGCTTCTAAATATGGTCTTGCAGTTGTTCATGTGTTCATTGCACACTCTGTCACTTGTTTGCATAAATTTCAGCACAAAATGATGGCTGGTAAAATGATGGTTGGTAAAAATTATTATAGTTACAAAATTGCAGGAATGTATTGTAGGTTAGGTCAAGGTTTCTTTGAAATTTTGGTCTTAAAGCTAGGCAAGTACAGCTTATGGTGAATTCCTAGTACTAGAGGAATTCTCTCTCAGTAATTTGTTTAGTGTTACAGAAATTCTTATTAAAATTTGTTAAGCACAATGTTATTGATGTTTATCCAAGAGACTTTCCCTCCTCCACATATTGAATGGCTATGTCTATACCTGTGGCAGAGTGTGGAGTACACATACTGCACGACCCCTAGTGTGGGTTTAAATAGCAAGATGACGCATATCTTAGGTGAGTAAACCTGACTCCTTACACTTATGCCAGAATCGTAGGTATATACCCTACCTAGATCACTACATGCCCAAGCAGTGCCTACCCCATCTAAAATGTTTTTTTTTAGCAGGCTAGTGCCTGCTGCTTCCTGCTGCCAGAGCCTTTCCCTGTATGTAAAGGCTCTGGCAGAGGGGAAAAGCTCTGGTAGGGGACGTAGCAGGGAAAGGCTCCTGTAGCTCTCCACTGCCAGAGTCTTCCACTGCCTTGTGTAGCTTCACACTGCATTGTTGACACAGCTTGCTTTTCACTGCAACACATACCCTACATGCTGCTACCAGTGTATATAAGACCTGAATGTGTGTGTTTGCAACTCACACTCACACAAAGGTTGTTTCTTTGTTTATTTTCTGCTTAAGCAGTCATGAACCTTGTAATTATGGAACAGAACTACTGAGATCTACTTTTTTCACTAAAAAACTTAGTAATACTATTATCCAAGGGTCATTATACATTTAAGAATGTGATATTGCTGTGAGATGACTGCAATTCTCGGGTATCGTGTAGACAGATTCTCAAGTGCTGTGTTGAATCTGGACCTCAGGGGCCTCTAGATCTTAGAATTACAGTTATCACACAACAACACACAACAACTTCATTCTTTGTAGTTTGTGCATATGTATTTGTGTCCGTGCACACATTTAGTAAAGAATAACATATGGCAAGTTAGGTAACTGAGAAAACTCCAAACCTCAAATGCATTGTGAAAAACAAAGCTGGTGGCTAAGCGCACCCAGTATCTGGGAAGTTGGTAATACTGTATCACAAGAATTGCTTGGCCTGAAGTCTTTTGTTTTGCTTAATAAATTATATAATTCACTTTGGGAGTGAAAAATTAGCTAAGCTCTGTAGTTGTTATCCAATAATTGCTCATGCTAGAACATTTATCAATCAATCAGATTACACTCATTTTATTAACCTAGATATTATGTAAGGGATATCACAGGGTAGCCGCCTATTGAGGTACTGTAATTGCATACCTCAGGACCAAAGTAGTTAGGTGACTGGAGTTCATGATTTACTTTTTAGGTTGGATGGGGAGTGTGTTCATGTAGTTATATGTATAATTTTTGTTTGTTTTATAACCACTTACCACCAGATTCTGATGGCCTTTCCTACAATGAGTAGCACCTTACTCCATGAGTAGGCTGATTTACCTCATTAGAATTATTCATCATAGGTAAGGTTGTCAGAATCTGGCCAAGAGGCTGGTTCCTTAAGTCCATATCCTGCCCTTGATTAAAAAAATACTACTTCCATCAGTATCAATGGGAGCTTTGCCCATATATTGATGGCAAATCTTAGTAAAGCCAATGACTCCCTTATTCCTACCTATCTTACAGTATATTTCATTCCCTGAATTCTAGACATTTGGATGGATTAAATAATGAAAATTATGCAATCTCTGCACATTGTTTTGTCAGCTAAATCATAAATATTACAGAGCATTATTCGATCATTGGTGTATTTGCACTAATGTCCTGATGCGTATACTTTTTCAGATTTTAAAAATTCACATTTTTAAAATGCTGAAAATAGTTCGTACTTGAATGTATTCTTTATAAAGACAATAGTCATGCATATTTTATAATACATTGGTATATAAATATAAAATATCTAAAAATAGTTCCCCACAATATTGTTCTGCTTTTTAATATAGAGTTTCAAATGCCTCACTAGTAAAATGATTTTGATTTAGAAATGCTTTTCTTTTTTTTTTTTGACAAAGAAAGGCCTTTTGTTCTGATTTCTTCAACAGAACCTCATTTTGTGACTTTCTACTGTCCCCTAGTGGCATGTTAATCTTTATGACTACTGTGTTATTGCCATTCCACATTGCTTCTGTGCTTTTCTGTGTTTTCTTGAGATTATCATTAACAAACATTTAAAATACTATTAAAACAACCCATCAACTGACTGTGGAAGCAATAACATTGCTCTTTAGCCCAAGCGGTCCTTTAAGATATTTTTAAACAATATAAACAAACCCAGGAACCATATGCTATCTATATATTGCATTACTTCATTACAGTAAACATTTCAGATTCTCAGAATGTTAACACAAAACTGATGAAAGAAAAATGTTATTAGTTGTGACGAGCCTCTACATACCCTACAGTAGCTAAAATGTAATTTGTGACAGGTTGGAGTATTATTGTCAGTAAACTTATAAGCATGCATTCCAGCTATTCCTTTTATTTTCTTAATTTTAAACCCAGAGTGCATTTCCCTTAGACTGTTAGCAAATTTGTTTTCACACTGTCACTTTTATACAAAATATTAATATATGTAACGGTGAAGTTAGTAGATACATAACTAATACCTACTTAAAAGATGGACTTTCATTATTAAACACTTAAACATACAGTCACTTACTGTTTCAGTTGGGTTTTTGCTTTCTTAGATATCTGGCTATCTTTTCTTCCACATATTAGTAAATGCAAAATTATGTGGTCACTATCCCAGTACATTTCACATTGGCTTCAGGGACTACTACCTCCATATTAGAAATAGATATTTTTATTTATCTAATACTGGAAATAATGTATTTTTTTAAATATAATGTTTTATTACTTATTTGATCCTGATAGCTCATATTTAATGTGGAAGTTATGAACTTTATTCAGTTTGGAGTTTCTGAATGAGACTATTTGAAATTCATTGAATGTAAATTAATGAAATCTTGACAAAAAAGTATGTAAAGGTGTGTTTTGCAATTCTCCTCTTTTTATATACATTAAACTTTGATTTTAAAAGGAGCTCACTTGGAAGCTGCTTTTTAACTTTTTCTGAGATTAACAAAATAAAGGTCAGCACAAGAATGCATATTTAACTTCTGCAGTAATACCGTTAAAATTGATAGCTATAAAAAATGACAGCAATGCAAGTACAAGGTCTAGTGAAATTTGACCCATTAACTCAACATTTTAGAAATCAAAGAGAAATATATAGCATTAATGACTTCTTGGCACTGTCTAGCAGAGTATTATGGTTATAATAACTATCACACTAATACTACTGTTGCACACTTTTATCCTGAACTGTGGTGAGGGGAGAGACCTTGCAGCAGTCATATTTTCTCGAGTGATTCATTACAGACAGCATGCCTTAGTTTGAAAATAAGAAATAACCTGGTGTGCATTTTATGTGACAATATCCTTTTGTTAAAAAACAGAATTAGAACTGGTGCTGACTTTTGAGTCTTCTCTGCCTTCAAAGGTCATATTGCAACCCAGTTTGGTCTGTTTATATGTGCCTGTGTTTGGTTAAGATATCTCAAAACAAAGTCTCAGATTGCACTCACTTTGGCACACGTACTTAAAAATGCAACCAATCCTAGCAATCCTATTGAATATCATGTGGAAACAGAGAGGGAAGAGTTTAAAGCTCTCAAACTATTTTCTCTCATAAGGAGAGACTAAGACAAATCACCGAGTCTCCCACCCTTTACACACTCTCTCTCTCTTTCTCATGCATACTTAAAAAACTTAATATGCTGTTTCCTCAATATTATATTTTCAAATAGTCATTCTTCACATTGAAATAGAGGTATTCTTAAAGCTTTCTTTTGATATTCTTTAAAATGTCTTTCTGATATTCTTTTATAAAGCCCTCAAATAACCAGGATACTATTGAAAATATTACTTTTGTGCTCTTGGAAACACTGGAAGACTATGGGTGGCAGGCTATAACAGAATGGAAACTCTACTCCAAAATGTTACTTAGCTTTTTTTAGCCAAACATAACTAGTTCAAAGTGTTGGATTAAAAGATAAAGTTAACAACTTTCTTTTTTTATTAGTTCAGTTATAAGTTTAGCTGTCTTATATCAAGACTACTTCAGGGAGTTCTTTGGTTTGTTTAATTATTGGTAAGGTACTAGTAAATAGCTGGCTTCTTAGTAAATCTCCACTAAAATAACGAAGCATCATCGGTTGCCTATTTCCCCACAGAACAAGGTTTTCCAAAATAATCTAATAAAGCTAACCAGTCACATTTTTACAACTCAGGAGATGATCTAAACAAAATGAACAGATTTAAAGGAGTATTTTTAGTGTGTGTCACTAGCATTACAGTTTACATTTGCTTTTTGAAGCTTATTTGACATTTCAATGCAAAAAATAGGCAAAGTGCTCATTAAAATTCTTAATAAAGTACAGTCTCAATAGCGTTGTTAAAAAAAACAAAAAGCAAAAAAGCAAGCCAAAGGCATAAGCATGCATCAGAATGACCAATGTGTCTTGGATCTGTATTTATTTTAATTTTATTTTATTTTATTGTTGTCTAAAGAACACTTCAAAACACCCTCACGTGAATTTCTGGAGAATGTTTATATAAGTAATTGCTCAGCTAACCACTTGTTGAAGTAATTGAGCATGCTGTCAATGTACAGTATTTCATAGAGCAACAGGTAAATGTGAATATGTCTAAAATGGTAATTTCCCTCCCTCCACCAATAATTGTGTATTCAAGGTAAAATAGGGATTAACTTGTTTGAAAGGCAGGGCATTATTGTACTTTTCTGAAAACCGTTCTTCTGTGAATAAAATATGTACAAAGGGTTATGTAAGATGATGAAATGTGCCATCATGAGCAGCTTTACTGAAAACACAGTACTGTACAGCATGATGAAATACAGACCCAACAATACACGTATGTGTTAAATTTAGTTGGAGAAAAAGTGCCTTTGTGAATCTATCACAACATGCAGCTTTTGTGTTTATATTGTGAAAATAATTATATGAAAAGCAAAATGTTGGTAAGATGAAGCTGAATCCATATTTAACCAATTTATGTACTCATTCTTTTATATTCAGGAAAATCCTTTGATGAGGTTAAGTTATAAAGGAAACTTAAACCAACATTGTTATTTTGTGCCTTCTGGGCTTATTATATTAATCAGGTTAATGTAAAACTCTTCAATAAGGAAATGCCTTACCAGTAGACATTGTTCAGCAGTGCCATATAAGTAGATCTTAAATTCAAAGGTATGACAAATAGGAATTTTACATAGACAACCCTAATATGATTATGTTTTTGGAGCAAGAAGATTTCTTGATGCTGTTATGGTACTTAAGTGTTATGTTACAGACTGTCAAGAAAATATGCTTTCTTAAAGACCAACTTCTTTCTGCATACATAAAAATAATTCTTTTTAAAATCAGCTTTCTACAACCATATTTTTGGTATTAAAGTCAATATACAGCACTTAAACATTGAAACAAATCATTTCTATAAAAGTATCTCTTGACAGATTGCTTTCTACAAGGCTGGCATGGAATTGAAAGAATAAAATGACATGGTCAGACTAATAGGGTAGTATTAATCATATCTGTGGGGGAAGTGGAAATAGAGACAACTTGGAAGAGTTAAAAGTGGGTTGATTTCATTTGAGACATACATTTAGGAGGTTTTTGATGTAGTTGGCTGAATATTAATTCAGCGCAGTAAAAGTAGCAAATGGCTACTGTAGCGTGCCAGCAAATTATGTATGAAACAAAGAATTACTAGATTCCTACAAACTGATAAAGAATTGCTATACACATGGAGCCATTTAAAATTTGCAGTCCCAACCAGGCTATTTTTTGTTTTTTACAAAGATGTACAATTATATTTTGAATGATCTTGTGCGACAATGAATTAATTTGTCTCTCTTTTGTGGGTCTAACTTTTATATCCTGCATACATAAGTGCAATTCAGCTATGTAAAAGTGATTGTTTATCTTTGTCAATTTTAAGGTATGAATGAAACTTAAATCTCTTTCAAATGCGATACTGTACTTAGTCTGTTCAAATAATAAAAATAATTTGTTGCAGTAATCTACACATATGACTTGGTACGCTAGAGTGAAAATATGGCCTGGATTAGAATCCCTTTTGCCCGTTAAATTTAACAGTGCTTTAAAATGTACTTGTGAGTTGGAGAAAGTTTAGCATATGTGATATGTAAAATGTTTTTTTTTTTAAATTAACATTAGTTATAAATTTTATTTAAAAAGAATTAACTAAGAGGCAAAATCTAAACAACAGTTAACAAATATGATTTTCAGTTATAAAAACAGTGAAGTTAAATTAAGTCACAAGATATTAAATGAGACATCTTGGAAGACAGAAAAAGACATGACACTCAGTGTAAGTTATTCTATTTATTTTTAAAATATCCATATGAACCTATGAAAATCAGCATGCTAAGTTTCAATTAGTGTTTTACCTATAGGTAACCTGTTTTATACAGTTTATAATTTCTATTTTCTGATCGTAATTTATAAAACTGCCAGATATGAAGTCCTGTATGAAGTTTTTTGTCCCTTTTTCCCATGTCCATGAAAATCCCTAAATCAAGTAATGAATGACTTCATTGTATATCAGTCAAGTGGTGTTAGATTATGGAAACAATATCATATTTATTAAAAAGAGATTATTTTGTTCTTTGCTGAATTATTGAAATCGAATTGTGTATAATCTGTTTAATACTTTTTAGCAAGGTCTGCTAGCTATATTTTGAAAAACATAATGTGATCCAAGTAAATAAATGTCAGCTCAAACAGGAACAGGCTAGCATCACTTTTATCAGACAATATACTGTATGGGGCTTTTCAGCAATATAAAACTGAAGGATGAGAATTATTATTATTATAACGAGATTACTATAATACCATACTTTACAAAATAAGTATCTTCCTAGGCTTTTAAATACATTCTGCAGCATAAGCTAGATAGATGAAAATTCTGAGTAGGGGACAGTGTATGACCATAATTAACCTTGGAATTTTAATATGGTAATGTGGTTATAAACAATACTTTGACTAACCCTGAAATATTTTTTTCCTCTTTTGTTTATAAGTAGAACAAGATTTGGAGCTAGATGCCTTTGTTTTTGTAAATGTTCTGATAGGGATAGTTTACTTTATCTCAATTAATTCAAACAAATTTTTACCTTGATAGTTAAATCTGGTACAAAATAATTTTTCGGAGACATTGTTTCATATTTACTATTCTAGTACTGGATACTGATAACTGGAATACAGTATATTCCATGCACCATGATGTATGGATATTTTAAATACAAGTGATCCCCTAAATAAATGTGGTGGTAAGTGAGAAAGTATTTTCTATAATTTTATTATGCAGCTCATGTGTCTAGGTATGCTTTTAATAAAACACTAGTCTATAAATAGACAAATAATACAAGTTAGCAGAGAAGCAGTTGATCTAAATCATGACAGTAGCTCATTTATCTTTGTCCTAACAAGACAATAGGAAATGACACTAAGCCGTTGTTTTCTGTGCATTAAGATTTCCTTCTTAAACAAATGCAATTGAGGCAGTTTGTTTTTCAACGACAGCCCAGCTCGCAATGCCAGTGGCCAGAGTTTTGTCTTGTCTTCATCCAGAGGAGGATTAATCTTTGTGATGGTGCAAACAAAATGTATGTCTGGGGTCAAAGTGTGGGTTGCCTTTTGGGATCTGCATTACATTAATGTCATTTTTGGGTTCCTGACGTTAATCAAAACCAACACCATAAAGCGTCACTTAGCTAATTTGTGTATTATTGTCAATGTTACCATTAATTATGCGTTTGTGAGGAAAAAGAGGATTAATGAGATGTCACAGGTAATTTACAATGATCAGGCTCCCCAGGACATTAAGAAAACACTAGCTGTGTAAGATTACCATGCAAACATAATAGTGCTCATGCAGGAAAGTCTTTGTTAAGTCTCTGAACCAAGTTGGTCCGTCATTATCAAGAATCTTTTTTTTTCCTGACACTAGAGTAATTATTTTATGTTAAAAGCAGTGCTGTTGTTTTTAATTCATATACTATCTGAAACGTTAATCAACAATGAGTGGTGTCATGTACTAATTGGGAAATCATGGAGAATTTGTGTTGTGTTCTGTTGAGTTGCTGTGAGCCATTGTTTTTACTGGAAAGTTTCCATAGGCAAAGTTAATGAGCACAGACTCATTAAAGGTGCCACATTATCAGGTGATAATACCATCATTAACACATGTCATCACCATAGTGTAATGTTATATATAATATAGAGAGGCCAGGAATAGTGGTGAATGTAATATTTTTGTATATATTCGTGAGCTGCAGAATGATTGAATATCTTACAAGTGATAAAGTAAAGTACTTTCAAAGTTTCAGTGGGCTGTGCCTGGCCATCCATTAACAAATGAAAGCAAAACAAATTTCTGTTTTATTTTATTTTTGTATCATCCAATGTTATGCTTGAAATGTTTTGTTACTGATTGAGTTCATTTCCATGTGTAGTATATGAAACTAGTCTACAACTGATTCCTTGGACAATAGTAGTAAAATATTGCTCCAAAGGAAAAATAGCTCCTAAAATCAAGGGAAGTATTTTTACAGAAATTTATAAACTATTTATTATAACACCATTGTTCCTGTTGTCCTTGGAATTGACAAAAGTTTTATTAATTCGGGGATTTATTTTTGAGATCTCCAAAATTAATTCTCCCTCTCCCCATCTGTGTTTCTCTCTTCCCTGCTCCATCATGGCTCCACACCCTTCAGGGTTCTCAGTCTCTTGCCATGCCTCTCGCCTCATTCTCCTCCGTAATGTCTTTCTTCATCTGAATGTTTGCACTCACTCTTTATGATGAGATAGCTGTGATAGATGTGGCAATTTCCTTTTAAAAAACCTTACTGAATTAACTTTAAGTATCTTTGAAGTTCATTGTATTAAATGTATATTATTGTGGGTTGGGTTTGTATGTAACCTGTTTAGGGAGGAGATGTGATGTGAACCCTAGGAAGTGTTATGAACTTCAGATGACTGTATTGAACAATGTGCCAGACAAGAATGGACTTTTGGGACAAATAGTGTCAATCGGTTTGTCTGGGAATCTCTGATGATGCAAAACCCCAGCCTTTTTATGCTACATCAGGAGAAGAGGACCATTACCTGCTAATAACTTGTTTCTGGAGTCTCAAGATCAAAGGCTTAAGCTGTGTAAAGAAAAGACTAACTGATTCATGGGTGTTCTGGTTCTGACTTTGAGACAGTTCTGAACTTGAAACCATGTGGAAAACCCAATTGTGGGGTTTGAAAGACTGATGCCTACTGGAGCCCTTGTTGGAGTTGGGTGTGATTTGTGATTAGCTTATTAGTATGACTGTGAGTTCTTTTATTGTTCAATATGTTTTCTCTGGAATGTTTTCACCTTTCGCTTGCTTATAAAGAGCTGTGTGGTAACATAGAACTGCGGTAATTATGCTGTTTGTAAGCAGTGGAGAGAAAGCAAAGTGCATACACTGACCTGTTTAAGAAGCCTGGCTTGCTGGGGATATCACAGTGTAGGCAGGGAACTGTGCAGCCTGGAAAACCCCCAGTCAGGAGGAAGAGAGACCTGTCCCCATAAGAGAGGTGACGGATGAGGAGTCAGCACTTGGTGGACCCTAGAGAGGGAATACAGGTGCAATTGCCCAGAACTGTGACAGTAGCATTGGCTCAGTCCTTCTTGTGTGCTGCCTCTTTGCTCTTCACAGTGCAGGCTCTTGATATTATCATTGGCTGGCACGAGCTCTCTCCTCTCCTGTCATGAGCTGGTATATCCAAAGAATTGGCTGGTTTGCAGAGGATAGTACTTATTGGCTATATGTACTGACATCTAATGTATATTTTTGCCCTCTACTTGATCTGTTTTCCTCCACCTGAGGAAAACAATACCAGATTTTATAAATTGCTCTATGACTAAAATTAACCAGTTGGATTTTAAATAAATACCCAGAGATTATTTCTATGGTTATATATGGCTTCTGTTATACTTTGCAGTAGCACAACAGATCTTTTAACGCTTTGTGCTACATTTGTAAACTTTTACTTATGCGTCTATCTCTGAAAAAATAGTCTCCTCATAAAATAAGATAGAAGTAGCCAAACAGAGAACGTGGAAAACAGAAAATGTGCTTCCATGTTTCTTCCCTGATAATCCAATTGTTCAGTTTTTACAGTTCTTCCTCAGATTGGATTCTCCCGGAAAAGGGATCATGGTGAAGTTTTCATGTACTATCATTTACCCATGTTATAAAAATTCTAATATTTCTTATTAATCAAAAACTTGTAATCTCAAAATTCCATGTTTATTCATTCACCTCTATTTAATGCTTCCCATGACTATATATTATGGTGGTGACAATTGTGTCTTAGTAGTTAACATTGTGTTGACTTTTTCATTTAAAGCAGATATTCAGCTTCTTTTTTGGGTGGGTGGGGAGTGATGAAGAATACAATACATCTTTCCCAAATTTACAGTACATAATCAGCAAGTAATGATTGAATTTTCAAAGATTCTTCAACTAAATCTCTTACTTAGTTGAGTTAAAATTGCCCTTTAAATCAAAGGGGAGAAAAAAATTCTTCTACTGAGTCTCACCTTTTTTTTTTGAGCTTATGCTCAAATAAATTGGTTAGTCTCTAAGCTGCCACAAGTGCTCCTTTTCTTTTTGCGAATACAGACTAACACGGCTGTTACTCTGAAACCTTTTTTATATTTCTCCAGCTAAAAAACCCAAAGTAACACAGCCTCATCAAACACCAAATTTCACAGGCTCTTTTTTCCTCCCATCTCCCAGTCTGAGAAACCCTCTGACATAGGCCAGTTTTACAAATTATGTTTTAAAAAGGTTAAAAATGTAAGTGCCTGTGCAATCTTAATTCACCCTCTTTATGCTGATGTAGTTTTTAGTTGCATGATCACATAGTGTTTTTTCTACAGGCTTTTATCAAGGAAACAGGTGTGATAGTGAATAAGACAGAGGGTTGTAAGAAGAGTCAAGCCTCTTGTGGTCAAAGCACTGGACTGGGTTCTATTCCTGGCCACCGCCTAGGAAATTCTGTCATTTCCTAAATTATAATTCTTTGAATTTGTGAACTTAATTTTCTTTAAGTGTAGTCATGTATGTAGTAATTTAATAAAATAATGGGCACCACTCAAACTGCAGTTATAAACCCTAACTCAGAAAGCACTTAAGCACATATTTAAGTGTATGCTTAACTTTAAACCTATATTTAAATCCCATTGCCGTCAATGGAATTTAAGCACTTAAGTCCTTTGCTGAGTAGGGATGCTTTACTGCAGTGAGGTCATGGATGGAAAACAGTTTTCATTATAACCTATTTCCATTCAAAACACTTCCCAAAACGTTTAGGATTCAAATTTTCCATTCTCAGTCTCTGTCTAAAGTTTTTTTTTTAGAGAGTGAAAACTGACTTTATGTTAATTTGACTTTACTGAGACTTAAAAATGTGCTTAGGTACTTTGCTGAATTGGGGCCCAAATTAGCAACTATGTTTAGCACTTCCTTTTTTGACACTAGTCTCTGATAATGCCTCATCTTTGTACTTGAAAAAAAAAATAGTTTGGGGATAAGAATCTCTCAGTCAGTCACTGAGGTGAAAACTAATGTTAATAAATCATTTATCTGTATCCATTATGTCCCTAGCCACCTTAATTGCTCCCTGGTAGTTTCATCCAAAATTTCAGTGGTATGAGGTGCAGAACTAGTCATTTTTGAATCAATGACAGTTTTATGGGCTGATATTTTATGAATCATCTAGGCTAGAAATGGGTGCTTATAAATGATTGGAGAGTTGGCCAGAGCTTCCTTGGCAAAACCAGTGGAAGACAGAGCTTTTATTTTTCTAACCACGATGGATTCTGAGGTATCATACCTTAAAATCATGGCATCCTGATTTATAGATAAGCTATTTTAAAAGATAATCATGTGTTCTTTCCTTCTCTTTGTGTATACAGTATATATGTGCTTCTCTCTGTCTACATAATACAGTATACTCCCAATTATCTGGGTTGCATGGGGGGATAGATTTTGAATAATCAGGAGTTCAGATAATTGAGAGGGCATCTCTTGTCATTATAAAATACATACTTGAATCTTTAAATTGGTTTCTGAACAATAGCTGAAAAAGCTAAGTATGGAGTTGCTGGTTTAGTTTTGTTCACAATTTATGAAAACTAAAAAAATTGGAATATATATATTAATTTTGTGAAAGTGATTCTTTAGCCTTCTCACTATTGTGTTTTGAGTGTATTGCAAATATTATGTCATATTGCTCAAGTATTGTATTAGGGCATGTCATTCATCTTTTCAAAAAAATATTTGACTTGTTCGTATATATATATATATATATATAGGTTTAGAGGTTATTGTGTTGCTGGGTAATGGGTAACTAAAAGTTAAATCAGCCTTCGTTAGCTTGGATCTGCAGGATCCAAAAGTTAATGGCTGTAGACAGCTCCACTCGTCAGTACTCAGACAATGGAGCTGATAATTCTTTGGAGGTTTACCTCCACTAATGTGGAATCAGGGGCTGGCTGGCCCCATGATGAATGGGGGTGAGTTTCCAATCTTGAAGTTTCCAGGGTTTCAAAGGTGAGAACCTTCGAAGAGCTTGAAAGCAGTTAAAAAGCTGATCCTCTGGTGAGTCAGTCAGTCAGAGACAGAGGGCTTACATACTGTACAAACAAAACAAAAAAGAATTGTAATGCAAATTAAAATGATTTGCAAGCATGGTAAATTTAATGATATATTTACCTCCACCCCAAAGTGTTGACTTAGAAGTAATATCATATTAGAATCATTTGCCATCTCATGACCTTCAATCTGATGAGACCCTTGATGAGCTAATTTTTCCTGAATCATGCACTTTAGTGTAAACGAGGTATACAGTGATACAAACAAATTATTACAAATGTGTTGGAAACAAAATACTGGATCTCATTTTTGCTGATGTAAAATGAGGTTCAGCACCTTTTTGTAAGTGTCTAACAACACTGGAAGTTGTGAGCTGCCAAATTATTCTGAAATGACATTAAAATTTCAAATGAATTTGAAGCTGAATCAATTTACACTAGGAGAGAATTTACCCCACTGTTTCTTTTAAATATACCAAACAGCTGCACTCTTCTGTTATTCTCAAGTGTACCACTTCTGAATAGGACTTGTTATTAAAACAGATCAAATGATTTATAAAAAACTAATTTCACAAATTTAACCTCTCTATTTTCAGAACTTCATCAGGCAGATTGCAACTTCTTTGAATGTGTTTAATTTGACAAATATGTCTCTGGTACCTTTGCTGTCTTTTGTTGCTTAGTTTGTTACTTCATTCTTTAAGGCCTGACCAAAAGCCCACTGAAGCGTATGGAAAAAAAAATCCTATTTTCTTCAGTGGGCATTGAATCGGTTACGGATTGGTCCCATAGCATTGTTTCTGTACCCTAACTGGATGAATTCAAAAGAGAATACTTAAGTATGCATCTATAGAGTCTACTTCAACAAATGCTTGTGCATGAATTTTGGAGTTCACTTTCCGCAGACATTTGTGCCTGTAAAACTCAATTACTCAAATGCTCACAAAATAGAAACTTAAAAGGGTGCAATCACATTTGCAACAGCAAATTCACTTAAATTAGAAAAAAGTAGTTGTAACTTCTGGCATAAAAATATGGCTCTACTTCCAATATTAAGAGAGAATTAGGAGTTTTCAAAATAATTACTCTAATATCTACAGGTGTCCAGGAACACTGTGCTTGGAAGTATGTTTTCCCTAGAATGACCATGGACCTGACTGTACTCAGGATAAAGGCCAAAATTTTCTAAACTGGATGCCTAAAGTTAGGCTACTTAGTAAAAGTGCTCTGATTTTCAGATACCTAAGAGGCAATTAGGTAACATAGTGATAGGTATGACAATAAATAAAAAAATAATAAACACTTTGAGAGATGAAAAGCACTGAATATGTGTCACATATTTTGGGGAACTGCTATGGGACAAGCTGTGAGGCATAGACCTATTAGCCTCCTCTTCTTTCTAACAGAACAGATAAAGAACATGTTTGCTTACCTGCCTCTCAATATTATTGGCGTAAATTCCAAAAATATTCCTCCCAACCACTGAAATTTATCACCAATTTCACAATAATCACTGGATTATATTGTGACAGATATAACACAGATATAAAATTTATTGAATTGAGTTAAACTTTACTGAATTGAGTTAAATTTCTTTGGAATCCATTATATTAAAAATGCAATTGTTCATGTATTATTGTGAGACTGTGTGAAACTTCAGGTATGCTAATGTAATTTCTCTGGTTATCACCCCTTTGAAGCCAACCCCTTGAAAGATTTGCATAAACTAGTTCAAACTGGATTCTCCAGGGACCAAAAGACAAAAAAATATTTTTTGGATAAATAGCGTGGTTTTAAACAGACTCAGGGACTTCTTCCTGATCAAGCAAATGGACAGGACCCTCAGTCCATGGAAGGCCTTAGTCTGTAAGGAAAGGTTGGAAGAACGGTGTTGACTGAAACAGGAGCTAGAATTAACGATGGCCAGGAGTCTTGGTCTCAGGTTCACCTCCCTTCCCGTATCTGTCACCGGTGGTTTGTGTTCCCAGATGTGACTTAGACAGGATAAAGGTACAAGATTTATTAATGGGGTGGCAAAGACTCCCCAGGTAACAGGGTGAGACGGATAATAAAACAAGGCAGGCTGTATTAATAGGGATCTATATAGGAGGATCAAAATGACTCCATCTGTGGGAGTTCTGCATAGTGTGTGCATATTGATGGGAGAAAAGCACATATTTATTTAATTTGTAAACTGATTGTATTGCTTCTCAAAATGATGCTCAGTGAATGTCAAGAAACCCAAATTTCAAGGCACAGTACTGCCCAGTTATTAGTGATATCTCAATATTTACCAAAGGTCTTGTACTGTTCCCATTGAAGTCCGTAGGAGTGTTGCAATTGACTTCAATGGGAGCAAGATCAGCCCCTAAGTGAGGTGGAAATGTAAAATTTCTAGTCAGCTAATGTGAAAGGCCTGTAGTTGCTGCTAGATGAGGCTTGCTGGCAGCTGTGCGGTGAAGCCAATGGGAGCCATAGTTATTACACACAAAAGCTCATAGCAGCTGATGGCACAAGCCCATACCAGATGTGTTGAAAGTTTCTTGCAGCTGATGGAAAAAAGCCCAGGCACTCCAATGTGAGAGACACATGGCAGACGATGCAGTGGCCTAAGGGTTCTAAAGAATATTTACGTGACAAAAAATGTACAAGAGCTTATAAGTGCATGAAACTTTATTCTTCTCTAAATAAAACCAGTTTTACAATAATCAGCTGAGGCCACAATCATTCTCAGGTTGCAATTACAAAATACAACCTCCCCCACACACTTCAGAGACTCCTAATAATTGTGAATCTACATTGTTCTTTCTTCAGTTCTGCATATGGCCTTTGGCTCACCACTCTGCTGATCCCACCCCAGCTCAGACCCCAGTAACAAGATCCTGATTGGACATCTGTCATCAATCATTATGGAAGTTCAGTGGTTACTGTGCTCAAATAACATTCATTTTATAATTACAGGCACTCAGGGTGGATTTTCAGATAGTACAGCACAGAATCATAGGGAAATGTGCAAACAAGAAATTACAACATACCTGTTTATTTGGGGTTTGATGTTTTTTTCCTCTTATAGATCCTAGCCACACTGGAGGCTGGGCTTTCAAATCAGCCAAGCAAACTGTTATGGCTGATTTAAGCATTGGGTTGTTTTAACTTAATTTTACTTTTTTTTCCCTTTAAGTGTCATGTTATGCAGATCACCACCAACCTTAAGTCAATTTACCAGACATTTGGCTACTTCCTATTCTCAGTGAAATCAAGGGGAGTTTGCTTTAGATTACAAAGAGATCAGGATCAGGTATAATCGACGAAACTACCCTTCACTAGGATAATGTGCATCTGTGAATGTATTATAGAAAACCTGTTTATATGAGATGCAGTCATTACCTTTAATGATAGATTAATAGATTCCATGATTGTCCTCAGAACTCATATGTTCGAGGTAAAGGTGTTAACACAATTCCACAACTGAGACCAATAAGTGTGTTTTTCTTGCTTCAGACCTTTTGAATCACTTGGAGGAAAATAAATCAATAAATAAATATCAGAGTTGTCTCTAACCCACTCTATAATTTTTTATTTTTTTTTTGTTATTTTTACATATCACACCCTTAAGACTAAGTGGAGAACTCACAGGCAGGAACTCAATTTAACAAAATCAGGATTTTGGGTTTTAATATTTGTTTCTATTTTCTTTTGAATGCTCAGTAGCTTTCGGGGTAAATGTACTAGGCCAAATCCTGAAACCCTTCTTGGTTCTCACTAACAATTCCCCTACCCTTTTCTGTGTTGAAAGTTTCCATTTTATTTTACCTTTTTAAGCATGTGATTTAATGGGTATACTTTATGCTGTTTTTATTTTGGTTAGGGTTTAGCTCTGCACCTTGGAAAGACGGAAGTCTTATAAAGTTATTATTTATTCAGTGTGGTCAGTATCCTCCTTTTGGGATATTAATTTTAAATCCAAATAGCCGTAGTTAATCTGAGCAGGCTCAAAGCTGGAAATTCTATGATGGTTGCAGGTTAATACATAAATTACTTGGCCTATTGAGTGCAGAATATTTTATAAGCAGTTGTTGCAATTCTGAAGTTATTGTAACACTGTTATTGGATATTGGAAGAGTCAGTCAAACCTGTAGGCATACAAACTGAAATTTTAAAATAGCACTAGAAAAGTTTACTTTACTTCCTAGAGCTCTTCTAAAACTCATCACTATGTAATAGGTGGCTGGATTGCAGACAAACCCTACATAACTAGAAGAAACGTTATTCTGCAGTATTTTCTAATCCTACGGTTACGCAGCTTTGCCCTTTCTCCAAATATAGCTCACTTTGGTATTGGAATACCCTCCCCACGCCATGCACAGTAATAGAAAGTGTTGCAGAATTGGATTGGGCAGTCTCACAGTGAATTGTTTTTAGAGCTCAGATCTCCAAAGCTGTTTTCATGTCAAGTAGTATTGCATGTACCGAAACCTTCCCACTGCCCTCTCCTCCGGACAGCTATGTGATGTTGCCCTCCTGCTGCTTACTGTTCTTTTGCTGCCATTTCTCTCTATACTGGCCATTAGTGATCTGGGATCTGTTCAGTGCACAGTAAAAAACACAGTCAATATATTACTTGCTCAAATTTGGAAACAGTAAAAGATGAGGTTTTCACCTCTGGAAAGTTATGAATCAAATCTGGGATGGTGGGAGGAGTGAACTTTATCACGCTAGTTCAGAATGTGTGAAAGCAAAACATTACAATTAAATAAATATGAATATCTGACATTTTTCTTTAAGGGTTTGATCCAGAGCTTGTTGAAATCAATGGAAACATTGCCATTGACTTCAATAAGCTTTGGACAGCCCTAATTGACTATATTATGATATCCCTTACTTGTTGATTGAATTGCTAAGTATATTTGTTTTGATCTGTAGTCCTGGATACACCAGATGAATTCAAAATGCACGTTATGAATTAGGTCATTTTAAGCTGCCCTTCTCCTTCTGTTCTAGTAAAAAAGTGTAATTATATTTGTTTTCTTACTACTTCATCTGCAGAAAGCCCTATTTTATTCAGTTTTCTATGAGAAAAGAAGATAAAATTCCTGTGTTAAAATAAGAGTGAACTAATTTTAAAAAGACATATATATATATGTCTATCTTACTGATCCATAGAGAAAGAAAAGGCTATGTGAGGAAACTTTAAATAAACTGGTCTCAGAGTACCATAACTTTCCAACTGATAGCATACCTCTTTTTATGGTTTATAAACAGAACCTTTTTTCCTAACCATGTATGATTCTAACTTGTTCTCCACTGTTCTTAATTTAGACTGTTGTGGTAAAGTACTGAAGACAGATCCCATACCTTGTTATGCTAAGAAAATCTGTGTTCTATCATTTTCTTTGTTGTGAAAGACTTTGTTTATTCAGTGTTTAATTTACTATCCTCTAGGTGACCTAAACGTCATCTAATTTTATTTTATTCTTATAAAAAAGTATATATAAAAAAGTCATGATACCATGTATATGGTTATTTTTTGACCTGTGTACAAAAAACCAAAGTAACTAAACCAACAAACAAAAAATCCTGAGTAAGAATAAGTTCTTGTTAATTGGAAAACTAGCAGAAAGCTGCTGAGAAAGGAGCAGTAAAAATGAGTCTGGGTCTGTTTGTTTTTAATCATTTATACTTCAGCCTGTCCCAGTCCACTGGAAGGGATATTAAATAAAAAAAAATAATCATTTGAAATCTTATTCTAGGAGGGTACTGAAATAAGCATTTTTAAATAAAATAAATCTAATTTTAGATTCTGCTGTATATTTTATAATTGGCATGAGACTATTTAAATTCTAGCATGTCTTCAGACAATTCTTTTACTGGATCAACTTAATTCAATTTTAATTATCGATTTTAATAGATAAAAAGCAAAACAGTATACAATGTAAATTAATATGAAAATAGGAGGGGCAGTGGTGGTTGTCAAGATTTATAACTGTGTATGGTAGAAGGGAGAGGAATAAATAGTTTTAATGTGCATAATTGGCACTAGGACAACGATCATTTTGCTTTAAATTACCCAGCTTTGTTGTTCTTTGATGTAGAATTTAAAGGCAATTATATATGATCCATTAACAAATAAACTCAAATACTTAACGACATTTTGTATTAATTTGCTGGGCCAATTATTACAAATAAAGTGGTGCTACTTCATTCAAATGAGGCAGACACATCGTGACAGGCAGTTTTCTATATAGCACATTAAAACATCTGGGATATGGTTATGTATGCCTACTTACAGTTCTTTTTCACACGGGGTGAAAGTTACACCAGTCCAGAAAACCAGCCTAAGGCTTGTGAACTTCTTAGGTCCCAATTGTCCATAGTGCTGACCCACTACACAGGGATGAATTTCACCCTCAGTGATTGGATAGAACTGAAAAGCAGGCCACTTTTATTTAGTGGCTTGAACATGTTGCCCCATTTTCCTGTGCCCCCATGTCAAGTAGATCTCTTGCAAACATGGAGATCGGGAAAAAAAAAGTTTGCAAAAATAGGCAATTGGCAAGGGTTTCTGTTAAAAGGACAACTAGATATCTGGGGCCAGATTTGCAGCTAACGTAAGTCACTGTAGCTCAGTTGACATCAGTGGGGCTGTCACAATTTCCATCACCTGAGAATCGAGCCTGTGGCATATCTATCCATGTACACACACAAGATGCCATTAGATAGTATGACAAAAATGCCTTAAATTGGGCAGCCAAGGAATATTTTTACATATTAATGACTCAGTTCACAAATATACTTCAACAATTCTAATTAGTATGCATTGTTTCTATGCAAAACCATATGTAGCACAAAAGCAATGTGCAAACCATACCCATTTATCATCATATTGGCATCTGAACTGAGTTTAATGCAGATTTCAAAGATGTGTGGAGCATTTTTTTATCCAATAAAGCTGACTGTACTTTATAGTGTGCAGAAACAGGCTGTTTCTTCAGGGAAATTCATGGGATTATTCTTTATCCTGCGACTTGCATCACATGCCTTCACTTGACCAAATTCTGTCTTCAGTTGTACCCAGGCAAACCTGTTCATTGGATGATGGGGCTATATGGATATAACAGAACATAGAACTTGTTCCACTCTCTTTACTCTTGCTGCTGTGGCACACTCATTGGTAATGGGGCAACTAATTAATATACATTGTATCTTCACATCAAACAAAGAAAACCCACTATAATGAAAATATGCGGAAAGTTACTTAATGCCCTTGGTCACTCTTGTGGTTCTAGAATCTTGAATTGGAATCCAGGAAACAAAACCAAACTCTAGAACAAAATCCTGATTGTCACAAGGGTTTGATCCAGCTCTTATAATAAGCCAATTTCCTTCAATGGGAGTAGGTTTAGAGCAGGGGTTCTCAAACTAGGGTCATGACCCCTCAGAGGGTTGCAAGGCTATTACGTGGGGGTCGTGAGCTCTCAGCCCCCACCCTAAATCCCGCTTCGCCTCCAGCATTTATAATACATTAAATATAAAAAATGTGTTTTTAATTTATAAGGGGGGGGGTCACACTCATAGGTTTGCTGTGTGAAAGGGTTTTGAGAACCACTGGTTTAGAGCTTAGTAAATAATGAATCTTTTAGTTTGCTGGCAATTCCGAAAAACCAAAATCAAAACTTAGGTTCAACAGAAAACATGCTTTTTGAAAATTTTAGCAAATCAAAAAGTTGAAAAAATCATTTTAGGTCCTTTCTGGAGGGATATACCCAATGAATAGTGATGGAAAACTGTACATCCACTACTAAAAACCTGACTTGTGGATCAATTATCTCCTGGATCCTACTCAACATCTGCATGGAATTACTATGTGAACTGGTCAAGCAACATGGATTCATGTACCAGCAATAAGCAGATAATCCATAGCTCTACCTATCCTTTGCCAAATACAACCATATTGCTAACATCAAGGTGGCCCAGTGCTTGGATGAGATCTGGTGGTTGAAGCTGAACCCAAGCAAAACATTATGCTGATGGTATGAAGAAAGCATTTTGAACAGTGTGCAGCCACAGTGGAGTCTCATTTGGTTGAAGGCACACACTTACAATTGGTTAAATTATTCCATAGCTTAGTAATGTTCCTGGATTCCTCACTGACGCTAAGCTGTCACATAGCAGCATCCATGAGTAATGCTTTATACCATCTGCAGTTGAGTTGGAGACTCCATCCCATCCTGGTGAATGGTGACTTGGGCTCAGTTATTCTCGCCTTCTTACTTATTGCCTGGACTAGAGCAAAGAAGTATACCTGGGCATAAAGCCTTCAACACTTAGGAAATTCCAACTGGTACAGAATATTGTAGCGCATCTACTGAGCAACACTCGCTACCACAAAGATATTATGCCTGTCCTCAGGTCCTTATGCTGGCTTCCCACAGAATATCAAATCTAATTTAAGTCTTGGTCCTTATCTTGAAGGCATTCTGTGGTCTGGGCCAAGGGTATCTAAAAAAATCAACTTTTGGCACAATGAAACTTTCTACAGTAAAAGTAAAGTTCAAAAGAATTTTCTCAAGGGCCATCCCAAGACTGTGAAATAAACTCCCCTAGTAACTAAGGACCATCACAAATCTTAACAACTTTTGGTTTCAGGTACACTTCTTTGATCTTGACTTCTCTAACATAAACATATAGAAGTGTGTGTGTGAGTGTTATAAAAAAAAATTCTGAAACAAAATACTTCGCTGTGTACACTTGAATATCTGTTCATTCTCTCTGGGGTACCTGGCATTGGCCACTGTCGGAAGACAGGATACTGGGTTAGAGGGACCTTTGGTCTGATCCAGTATGGCCATTCTGATGTTCTTATGTTATGTTCTTCTCCCACTGGAGGGAGGATGAGAGAATAAGCACGTGGCAGAAGTTACTCATGTTGCTTAATGCACTGTTAGAAGGTGCTCAGATAATGTGGTGATTTAAGAACTTATATAGATTAGAAAAGAATCCTAATTCCCCCAAAGTTCGGTGGTTCAGAGGTGATCCTGGGTTTTGCTTGTCCATAGAGAGTATTTTCAGTATTCAGGTCTGAAGCTGGATCTAAACTTTGGCAAAGTTGAAGGCTGCTCTGATCCAGGATTTTTTACTGAGTCTATGTTTATTATTGCAAGAAAGTATATGTTATAATCCAATAAATGTGCAGAAATGGTTCAAGATCACATAATTATTGTAAAATTGCCACCTGTATTTTCAAATTGTGTCATCCTTGTTACCTTACTCTGTAAGTCCTTTTGATTTCACTATAATATGGACGACAGAATCAGACCCTTACTAAAGGTTGTACATGGGGCTCATACAATACTACTACTAATAATAATTAATAAGGCTGAGGTTTGCTTACACTTGTGAATTTTCTAAAAAGTCTCTCTGTCCTGCACTTTTTCATGTGCATTCTCTGATAACTTGTACTGCTGACATGTCTTTTTCCTATTCTCCTTTGTCCTGTTTCAGCTTACTCATTCCCTTTCTATGTAACAGACAGCCCATTGTTTGCTCAGGTACCTGTTTTATGGTATATCTGTTCGTTGTTAGATATAAGTTAAAGACGTAAAACCTGATTCACATCTGTGTTGTTCTAATTTTATATTGATTTTGCTCTGTTGATTTCAGTGGATAATTAGACCCATACATTAATAAAGAATATTTTTATGACCTTACATAAAGATTTACCTTGCACAATATAAATACCATGTACACTTATAAAAATTGTCCTAAATTTAGGAAATCTTTTTAAGATTCAAAAGATGGTCAGAATCTGTTTGGTTGATTGTAAGTAGATGAGAACTTTTTTGATTACCTGACCTGCAGTACTGCTAACGAACAGTAATTGATTTCAGCGGGAATACCAATGGAGTAAGATACAACAAAGAATAAGGACCTTTGGTAGCAGTAGAGAGGAATTTTAGAACATTTATTTGTTCTTGAATAATTTTTCCATTGATTGGATGATATTTTTTGTTATAATTAAGATAGGCCAGAAAACAAAGTTTCAAATCTAAACACTGCTGAATTTTGGAAAAGATTTCTAAACCTATTTTGAAAAGATTTCAGTGCCTGTGAGCAGATGAGAAATTTTGGCTACCGAGTTACTAAGCTGATTACTAATAGCATCTTGATTTACTGTACATAATTCCTGCAAATGGCTTCACCAGAAATGATTCGTTCATGAATGAGATAATGGCAGTGATGGCCAATACAGATTGGCTAATGCTGTTACATCATTCCCTGCATTAATCTCACATATGTAGCAATATTTCCACCAGTACCCTAAAACATGATTACCCTCCAGCATTGCATAAATTATGTAACTTAATCTTTACTGATCTCTAATTACAAAGCTCTCTTTGATAAAAAGCTACTGCTGTACGTCTTTCTTAGCTCTTTATCCCATAGCGATACATCATTAAATTCCTTTTATAACATGTTATTTATTATATTATGCAAATTCCATAGCTCTGAGGAAAAGCCTTACAGATTTATATTTTATTTATATATATTTTTACTTTTATTCTTTTTTTTTCTGTTGGTTATGTCCTATTTTAAATAATTTGATAAAAATATTGCTTGTTGTAAAACAGATTCCCTTAGGAATTCTAGACCATTTAGCTTCCCTACAACCCCAGTTATGTTTCATCAGATTTTGTTATCTCCCAGTGAGCAAAGGTTTCATAGATTAAAATCCCAATTGATTTTTTTAGCTTTTATTTGAATTTATCCTTTCCATTCAAATATATTATGCATCTCCAAAGAAACTAATAAATTATAGACAAAGCAAAAGTTAAAATTAGATCTGAGTGTGGTGTAATGCCCAAAGGAAACTATTTAGAAAGGTTACAAGCTGTCAAAAAACAATTTGTATGGTTAAAAGCCACAGAGTTAGATACTGTTAATGGAATATCTGTAATGATTATTTAGGCACTGGTTGCTTATTATGTCTTTGAGGCAGCTATTCACTATGTTACTTTGGGGCCATAAGGACCTGTAATTCGGCACCTATTATACAGAAGAAGTGTATGCAAGAATGTGTTGTACCACATCAAACAAACCTCTCCTCTCCATTCTCTTGATTTTAATCATTTTTCCTCCTCTTGGAATTATCGTTGGTGCTGATTGTGAGAATAAAGACTAGTTACTTCAGTGAAAGGATCATAAAGTCAATCATGTGGATAAAATTACTTAGCAATTCAGCCAGCTGGTCTCTATTTGGCTTCACTTTAGTTCATTAGTTTATGGGGGGAATTCACTCCACATTTAAGGAAAGCAAAAACTACATAAAAACTAGTTTGTAATTAATTGCAGCTTTTCGGAAAGAAATAAAATGGCAAAATGAGAATGTTCACATTGGGCACTGATTTTTGATTACTTTTTGGATCCATCTAAAAGTAACTGTGCTTTGTGTTTATATTAGTCTTTAGCACAGGTTGTACACTGTTCAGGAACTGGTATCCTTCTCCTGTAGTTTAAAATTATTCTTCCCTGCCCCCCACATAACACTCACAGAGCTTTCAAGTCAGAATGTTTGTTAGCTGGAGCAGACTTGCCTTTAAACAACTTAAGAGCTATTTGGATACATGGCAGTATTATCTTGGCACTCTGTTGATGCTATCATTCAGGTGATTAGGTGGCTTTGCAGAAATGTAAGCATATGTTTAAACTGCTGTACACCATAAGAACATTGTGGTTCTCATGTTTTGTACGTGTTAAATAGCTAATGTTGATTACTATGGTATTTAATGGAGCCAAAAATAACAAATATATTACTCTTCTTGTTTGGAAACCTTTTATAAAAACTGCATAAAAGTAGTCAAGCAATGGATATCCAGAATAAGTCCAAATTACTCCCAGATCCTTTCAAGTCAAACTGGAGTACCCAAATAGGCTGTGACCCACTTTAATATGTTATTAAACACAGCACAGATCTCTATTCAACTGATGGAGAGAAATAATAATTTTAAAAAGCAAACATAAATATATTTGGAACTAAAAGAATTTATCCATGACTACCCTAAGAAAGTAGTTTATTATTCAGTAAGGGCCAGATTGCACACTCATGTGGTAGTTGGGCACGACGTAGTGAGAGAGCAAGGAGCCCTCATTCATCTGACCCTGTGCAGCAGTGTGACACAGTTGCAGAATACAGGGACTGCTTGCTCTGTGTACCCTTTGATACACAAAGTGGGGAGAAAGAGATGGAAAGGAGGTGTGGTCCCCGCCCCCCCCCCCCATACACATCAGTGGAGCTGACTGGATGTTCAGGGAGGAATACAGACCATCCCCTATCCTGGAGAGGTGTGTCCTTCCCCTCTTCCCCCCGCCCGCCCGCCCATCCAGGAGATTATGATTAATTCTGTCTTCCTGAGGCATAATTCCTTTTTGAGGTCCCACCAGAGCAGTGTAGCTCTGCCCTGCCCTAATATGGGTTTACTTAGACTTAGAATCTTGTGTATCTGGTGGTACATGAAGCCAACTTAACATGGGGCTGTGCCTTTCAGGCATGATTGAGTCCTAAATAAATAAATTAGTATTTAAAACTGTATGGTCATAGAATTTAGCTATGGGAAAGACCTAAAGGATTAGTTCACCTAGCCCATCCCTTGGACTATTCCACACAAAGCATTTGTTTAATGCATTCATAGATTACTCTGTTTTCTATTAGTAGAAATGTATGTAATATTAATAACCTTAATTATATTTATAATTTTAAGTGTTTTTAATTGATTATATTTATGACTGAAGATTAAGTATAGGGTATGGAAGAGCAGATAAAATCTTTATCATGTTATAAGTAGAGACAGACCAAACTAAAAAGTTATGGGTAAAATTAGTTAACTTTGCAAAAATACATATAATAGTACATACAAAACCCAGCACCAGTGTTACAAACCACAAAATAAAAACTATTGTATTAGAAATTAGACTCTTCTTTTTAGCAACAAATGTGCTAAACAGTTGTTTGAAAATCACTTTTATCTTTATTAAGAAATCACCAGCATAAATAATATAGTCATATGCATACAAGTGCTTATTTGCTCTTATAGTATTCTCTTAAATGAGGAACCATAAACAACCTTTGACCCAAAGTGAACCATTATAAACCTCTTTTGTTACTGTATTAGAAAGCAGACTCTTCATTTGGCAAAGGCTTGATGTTCAGTATCACCATGTATAAGTATCTAAATATTTGGATTGTTTTTCCTGACGTATTCAGTGTATTGAGACCTCCCACAGATGATGTGGTCCTTTGTTCTTATACAGTCCCTCAACTAACACATCCCATGTGTGACTTTCCTTCAGCACAAGGCTCCATAATAGAGCTGTCCCCCATTTTTTCTATTGGCTGATGACATTTGTGGACAGGCCTGTTGGCCTTCAGCATCTCTGACAATAGAGAGCTGTTTCATGGTCTTCCAGGGAACATTCCTTCTCTTTCTCTCCCTCCCTCAGTTCCCTTCATCCTCTCTGCTGAGCAGAAAGACAGGTAAACAAGTCTTCCTCTTCATTTTATCCGATAGGCTAACATGTAGAGAGTGCCTCTGTAGCCATCTTCCCATAAGTAAGCAGGAGGAGGTCCTGGGTTTTGTATTATATATACCCTCTCACTACCACACACACACAATTAATAAGCAAGAGTCAGAAGGCTGTAACTTGGCATTAGAAAAAATATATGTCTTTAAGTTGCTATATGTTTGCTCATGCTAAATGTTGTTTGGCTACCGAGAAATGTCTGGGTCCAGAAGATATTTCGGCAGATGGGCCTTTTAAACCCATCCCATCACTTCAGAATTGCCCTTTATATTAAAGGAAGACATACTATTTAACAGTGTATGGGATAGTAGGTTAACTGCCTGTATAGTGGTTAGCCTACTATCATTTATTTCAGTTATTGACTTTTCAACTTCCAGTATTGTATTATACATCTTCATTTTCCTGGATGATCTCAGATAATTTAATTACAGATAATGTGATTAACCAAAACATTTAGCAAACAAGTCACCTCCATCTGTTTTTGAAATAATGAAACAGAGAAAAGAACAGCTATCAAAATCCATATATTCTGATTTTCAGAAAGTTGATCTTCTGCGTGGCAAAAGCTTAGTAACAGAATCAATTACAGTTCTTCTCAATCACAGAGATGCTGATTCTCTGGGTAAGGGTCAGGTCAGGGTTAAGATCAATGATGGGTTAATGTGCTCAACAGATTGAAGTGGTAGTGTAGCTACCCAAAATACATAGGACCTTTACATAAACAAAATAAATTCTTTCATAGTCCTTAAAAAGCACCAAACACAAAACAAAAAGCCCTTCATGTAAAAACTGAAAACATAACTCCTTAAAACAAACATGGTTTTAATCTGTCATATTTAGTAATATATTATCATGATAGTAAATCCAGCATACAGCAGCTAAATCAAATCCTGAAGAGATCATGTGGTCAGGAAGACAGAGAATTATGCTTTTTTTATTTTCTTCAGGTTAATGCTAATAAATGCATAGAGCAGAACATACTAAACACTAGATATGGGCAAAATTAGGGGCACTTCTGGTTTTGCTAAACCTTTCTTTCTGGATTTCTGGTTTTGCAAAAGCATAATCTTCAATTAGTCGGTTCTGAGTCCCATAATTTAGTGAGGAGCTTGGAGTCAGCTGCTTTAGTTGTGTTGCACTAAAAATCTTTGAAAACTAAGACAAATACTTGCCATTTTCCTTGGATACTAAGTCCGTCAGAATTCAAGTTTTCTTATTTAAAAATATCTGGAATTCACAATATATGCTTGTAGTCAGAGGAGGCAGAATTGCAAAGCATTAGAGAAAAACACTCTGTAGTTATTTGCTGATGTAACAAAGCAACATAAGTAATCTGAATATCTGTGGTTTGTATTCATTTATTCAACATTGTAGTTTGATAAAACAAGCATCAACACCAAAATGTACACCAAAATGTACACATTGCCTAATATCATTAAGATTATTGACAAAACTTTATATTACTCACCCATTACCCCAACATAGCATTAGGAGCAGAAATAATCAGCCATAAGCTTCCCTGCTGCTTAACCCAACAACAAATCATTCCCAATCCTCAGCTGCATGTGCGTTATTCAAGGCCAATTGGAAACATGCAGACAGAATTCATCCTCCCTCACAGGGGCAACTGACCTCTCTACCCTGAAGCTGGTGACCCATGGAAATATTACGGTGATGAACTTGTCCTTGACTTTAAGGAGTTATGATTCTTGTTAATAACTTAAAAATGTAAATATAGAATATCATTCAGACCCCATAACCAAAATTTCCTTTATAAATAAAAACAAATACAAAAATCATGGTAAAAATAAGGCCCTAGGATTAAGTAAATTTACACAATTTCAAACCTACATAAGCATAGACTTTTTAAGGCAGCAAAAAAGGAATGAGCTACTGCATGTTATGAATTACTAACAGTGCTGATGGACTCACACAAATAACATTAAGGACATTTTACAAAATGTAGGAACATACATTACTTTTGCTTTTAACAAAGATAACATTTATAAAATGCCATTAACAATATGGAATCATAGAATCTTAGAATCATAAAACTGGAAGGGACCTCGAGAGATAATCTAGTCCAGTCCCCTGCACTCATGGCAGGATTAAATATTATCTAGACCATCCCTGAGAGGTGTTTGTCTAGCCTGCTCTTTAAAATCTCCAGTGATGGAGATTCCACAACCTCGCTAGGCAATTTATTCCAGTGCTTTACTACTCTGACAAGAACTTTCTCCTAATGTCCAATCTAAACTGCCCTAGCTGCAATTTAAGCCGATTGCTTCTTGTCCTATCCTTAGAGGTTAAGGAGAACAATTTTTTTCCCTCTTTCCTGTAACAACCTTTTATGTACTTGAAAACTGTTATCATGTCTCCTCTCATTCTTGCCTTCTCAAGATTAAACAAACCCAGTTTTTCAGTCTTCCCTCATAAGTCATGTTTTCTAGACCTTTAGTCATTTTTGTTGCTCTTCTCTGGACTTTCTCCAATTTGTCCAATCTTTTTGAAATGTGGTGCCCAGAACTGGACACAATACTCCAGTTAAGGCCTAATCAGCGTGGAGGAAAGCAGAAGAATGAATTTTCCTGTCTTGCTTACAACATCCCAGAATGAGGTTTGCTTTTTTTTTTGCAACAGTGTTACACTGTGACTCATATTTAGCTTGTATCCACTATGACCCCAGATCCCTTTCTGCAGTGCTCCTTCTTAGGCAGTCACTTCTCATTTTGTATGTGTGCAACTGATTGTTCCTTCCTAAGTGGAGTATTTTGCATTTGTCCTTACTGAATTTCATCCTATTTACTTCAGACCATTTCTCCAGTTTGTCCAGATCACTTTGAATTTTAATCCTATCCTTCAAACCACTTGAAACCCCTCCCAGCTTGGTATCATCCACAAAATTTATGTTTACCTTGTCATTTTTTTCATATAAAATCTTATGATCCCAGTGGGAAGAATGTGATGACCTGGAAAGATAACATTAAAATATGTACAGAAGCCACCTGAATTTGGGTCAAACTAGTTCGACAAACAGTGGAGCAGTGCAGAATGGGGAAGAAAATTGGCAGCATGTGACCTCCAGAAGAAGAAGGAGGAGAACCCATGTACCCCCAATGCAGATAGAGGTAAGAAACTGTTTTTCAGGCTCTCTGCACAGGTACTACGGTGGAGAATGGTTGGGAAGAGTCATCTGAGGGAAGGGATCAGGAGGAGACCCCATCGACCGGAAGGCACGGGATGCGTTGTCCTAGGGATGGGGGTTCCACAACCACCACTTCCAAGTGGAGAAGGTGGGTAGTGGTGGTCGGGGACTCCTTCCTAAGGGGGATGGAGTCATCTATCTGCTGTCCAGACCAGGAAACTCAAGCAATGTGCTGCTTGCCTGGAGCTAGAATTCAGGATGTCATGGTGTGTCTGCCGAGACTGATCAAGCCCTCAGACCGCTACCCCTTCCTACTTCTCCACGTGGGCACCAATGATACTGCCAAGAATGACCTTGAGTGGGTCACTGTAGACTATGTGGCTCTTGGAAGAAGGGTAAAGGAGTTTGAGGCACAAGTCATGTTCTCGTCCATCCTCGCTGTTGAAGGAAAAGGCCCAGATAGAGACCAGTGAATTGTGGAGTTAAATGCATGGTTGGTGTTGGAGAGAGGGGCTTTGGATTCTTCGACCATAGGATACTGTTCTAGGAAGAAGGGTTGATAGGAAGAGCTGGGATCCACCTAATGAAGAGAGAGAAGAGTATCTTCGCAGGCAGGCTTGCTAACCTAGTGAGGAGGGCCTTAAACTAGGTTTGCCAGGGAATGGAGACCTAAGCCTGGAGATAAGTAGGGCAGTGGGATACCAGGAGGAAACACAAGTAGGATGGTGCAACAGGGAGGCCTCCTGAGTCATACTGAGAAAGTAGGGGAATTGGCTAGTTATCGTAGGTACCTGTACATGAATGCAAGAAGCCTGGGGAACAAGCAGGAAGAATTGGAAATTCTGGAACAGTCAAGGAACTATGACGTGATTGGAATAACAGAGACTTGGTGGGATAACTCTCAAGACTGGAGCGCTGTCATGGATGGGTATAAACTGTTCAGGAAGGGCAGGTGGGGGAGAAAAGGTGAAGGAGTTGCACTGTATGTAAGAGAGCAGTATGATTGCTCACAGCTCCAGTATGAAACTTGAGAAAAGCCTCTTGAGTGTCTTTGGGATAAGTTTAGAGGTGAGAGAAAGAAGGGTGATGTTGTGAATGTCTGCTATAGACCATCAGACAAGCAGGATGAGGTAGACGAGGCTTTCTTCAGACAACTAACCGAAGTTTCCAGATCACAGGCCCTGGTTCTCACGGGGGATTTCAATCTTCCTGTCATCTGCTTGGAGAGAAATACAGCAGTGCACAAACAATCCAGAACGTTTTTGGGGATTGTTGGGGACAACTTCCTGGTGCAAGTGCTGGAGGAACCAACTAGCAGTCACGCTTCTCTTGACCTGCTCCTCACAAACAGGGAAGAATTGGTAGGGGAAGTAGAAGTGGGTGGCAACCTGGGCAGCAGTAACAATGAGATGATTAAGTTCAGAATCCTGACAAAAGGAAGAAATGAGAGCATCAGAATACAGACCCTGGACTTCAGAAAAGCTGACTTTGACTCCCTCAGGAAACTGATGGGCAGGATCCCCTGGGAGGCTAATATGAGGGGGAAAGGGAAAGGAGTCCAGGAGAGCTGGCTGTATTTTAAAGAAGTCTTATTGAGGGCACAAGAACAAATCATCCCGATGTGCAGACAGAATAGCAAATATGGCAGGAGACCAACTTTGCTTAACAGAGAAATCTTTGGTGATCTTGAACACAAAAAGGAAGCTTACAGGAAGTGAAAACTTGGACAGATGACTAGGGAGAAGTATTAAAATATTGCTCGAGCATGCAGGGGTGTAATCAGGAAGGCCAAATCACAACTGGAGTTGCAGTAGCAAGGGTTGTGAAGGGTAACAAGAAGGGTTTCTACAGGTATGTTAGCAACAAGAAGGCAGCCAGGGAAAGTGTGGGACCCTTACTGAATGGGGGAGGCAACCTAGTGACAGATGATGAGAAAAAGCTGAAGTACTCAGTGCTTTTTTTGCCTGGGTCTTCACAGACAAGGCCAGCTCCTAGACTGCTTCACAGGCCAGCACAGTATGGGGAGGAGGTGAGCAGCCCTCAATGGTGGAAGAACAGGTTAAGGACTATTTAGAAAAGCTGGACATACACAAGTCCATGGGGCCAGATGCAGTGCATCTGAGGATGTTGAGGGAGTTGGCTGATGTGATTGCAGAACCATTGGCTATTATCTTTGAAAACTCATGGTGATTGGGGGAGGTCCTGGATCATTGGAAAATGGCAAATTTAGTGCCCATCTTTAAAAAAGGGAACAAGGAGAATCCAGGGAACTACAGACCCGTCAGCCTCACCTCAGTCCCTGGAAAAATCATGGAGCCAGGTCCTCCAAGGATCCATTTTGAAGCACTTGGAGGAGAGGAAGGTGATCAGGAACAGTCAACATGGATTTACCAAGGGAAAGTCATGCCTGACCAACCTGATTGCCTTCTATGATGAGATAACTGGCTCTATGGATATGGAGAAAGCAGTGGATGTGATATACCTTGAGTTTAGCAAAGCTTGTGATATGGTCTCCCACAGTATTCTTGCCAGCAAGTTAAAGAAGTATGGATTGGATGAATGGACTTCAAGGTGGCTAGAAAGCTAGCTAGATCATTGGGCTCAATGGGTAGTGATCAACAGCTTGATGTCTACTTGGCAGTCGTTATCAAGTGGAATGCCCCAGGGGTTGCTCCCGGGGCTGGTTTTGTTCAACATCTTCATCTGGGTGATGGGTGGATTGCACCCTCAGCAAGTTGGCGGATGACACAAAGCTGGGGGGAGAGGTAGATACGCTGAAGTGCAGGGATAGGGTCCAGAGTGACCTAGACAAATTGGAGGATTGGGCCAAAAGAAATCTGATGAGGTTCAACAAGGACAAATGCAGAGTCCTGCACTTAGGACGGAAGAATCCCATGCACTGCTACAGGCTGGGGGCTAAGTGGCAGTTCTGCAGAAAAGGACATGGGGATTACAGTGAATGAGAAGCTGGATATGAGTCAACAGTGTGCCCTTGTTGCCAAGAAAGCTAATGGCATATTGGGCTGTATTAGTAGGAGCGTTGCCAGCAGATCAAGAGAAGTGATTATTCCTCTCTATTTAGCACTGGTGAGGCCACATCTGGAGTACTGAGTCCAGTTTTGGGCCCCCCACTAGAGAAAGGATGTGGAAAAATTTGAGAGAGTCCCATGGAGGGCAATGAAAATGATTAGGGGCCTGGGACACATGACTTATGAGGAGAGGCTGAGGGAACTGGGCTTATTTAGTCTGCAGAAGAGAAGAGTGAGGTGGAATTTGACAGCAGCCTTCAACTACCTGAAGAGTGGTTCCAAAGAGGATAGAGTTAGGTTGTTCTCAGTGGTGGCAGATGACAAAACAAGGAGCAGTGGTCTCAGGTTGCTGTTGGGGAAGTTTAGGTTGGACATTAGGAAAAACTATTTCACTAGAAGGGTGGTGAAGCACTGGAATGGGTTACATAGGGAGGTGGTGGAATCTCCATCCTTAGAGGTTTTTAAGGCCCGGCTTGACAAAGCCCTGTCTGGGATGATTTGATAGCTGCTTTCAACTACCTGAAAGGGGGTTCCAAAGAGGATGGCTCTAGACTGTTCTCAATGGTAGCAGATGACAGAATGAGGAGTAATGGTCTCAAGCTGCAGTGGGGGAGGTTTAGATTGGATATTAGGAAAAACTTTTTCACTAAGAGGGTGGTGAAACACTGGAATGCGTTACCTAGGGAGGTGGTAGAATCTCCTTCCTTAGAGGTTTTTAAGGTCAGGCTTGACAAAGCCCTGGCTGGGATGATTTAACTGGGAATTGGTCCTGCTTCGAGCAGGGGGTTGGACTAGATGACCTTCTGGGGTCCCTTCCAACCCTTATATTCTATGATTCTATGATTTAGTTGGGGTTGGTGCTGCTTTGAGCAGGGGGTTGGACTAGATGACTTCCCGAGGTTTCTTCCAACCCCAGTCTTCTATGATTCTGTGACAAGACTGAGAAAAATTAGTTTCTTTTACTATGATAAATGTTTTAATTTACTTCAAGTTTTTCAACATTTTTAAAAAAAATCACTCGTACTATTTAGTTATCATATTATAAAGCTTAGTTTGTGAAAAAAATATCCATTATTGTGCTTGTGCTCTACAGCTTTCCCCACCCCTCTACTGCCATTTTTTTCCTTAAGTAAATTTGGTTTTGGTGAAAAGTGCCAAATTAACAGGTCAGGAGACTTAAAAAAAAATCTGTAGAAACAGCAAAGTATGTTATGGTATGGCAAGTGCATAAGTGCTCTCCTGAATAGGAATTAATATAAGCATATGTGCTTTCTTTAAGCAGAAAGATTTCCATTGATTTTAATGGGGTTTGGATTGGGCCAAATGACAACATATTTGGGAAGGAAATAATTAGAGCAACATATGTAGTTATTTTATGTCTTATTACTCAGTATTTTGGAATGGCTTTAGAACTCGGGCTTCAACTGGAGTTTTGCAATTGTCAGTTAAGGATGTCATAATTATAGAAAATTAAGAAACAATGGTCAATTTGTCCAATATCCTGTTACCAACAGTGGCCAGCACCAAATACAAGCAATGCAATAACAATCAATTCTGATATAAACTGCTCATAAAGAAGTTTTTGTCCTAACCACAGGCAGTTATTGGGTGATTTAAGCCCTGGAGAATGTGGATTTGTTTTCCTTATAATACAAGATGGATTATATAGATTCATATATATGGACAGAATCCTATGTCTATAAGTACTGTAAGATGCTGAGTGATCTTGTTTACTGTATGACTTTGGAACCAGAGCACTCAGCATCTCACATGATGGAACTCCTAATGTATAGTAAGTGCACTGGCTGAACATCAGTCTTCCTTGTTTTCATATGTAAATTATGTTTCAAAACAGTAATAACTAACTCTGGGTGATTGACTTATTTACTCCTGAAATACAACAATCTTCTTCTGGCCTTGTGCCTTATGATACCCAGAAGACATGCTATCTTTGAATACGTTATCTTTCTACTGCTTAATTACTTAGTGCTTTCTAAAACAACGTAAAATGTCAGCAAAATTCAGTTGAGTTGTTCAATGTTTGAAGAGCATATATGTATTATATATATAGTTAATAATGAAGCACTTAAGTTATAGGAAGTTATTTATTAGTACACTAAACAGTCATGAGATAAATGAGTTTGATAGGGTCAGGAACAACTCACTTTGAGATGCAACATGGCGAGTGCTAATTAGGCAAGCATTAGCTTCTGATAATTGATTTGTGATTAATAGACTTTTTTCTTTTTTTACTTCTCTGCAGTTAGAAAAAAAGAAACTTATCATTTAAAACAAAGAGCATATGTTCTGAAAAAGTTCTTTTGGGGCATTACATATTTTAGTTTTATGACAGCCCGGAGAGATTTTTGTTACTGTTTTGCTTTCTACATCTTGTGTCAAAAATGTTCTCATGTTAATGTATGAATATAATGTACGTTTATGCAATTAAAGATGGTAAGAGAGTTTATAGACCATTTGTCATTGGATATGGGTCATATGTTGTGAGTTTCAAAAAATAAAAAAGGAATTCCATTTGTAGCTCTCTTGACTGAAGCCTATCTAATGAAATCTTTCTCACTCATAAAATTAACAGTGTATCTAGTTGAAAAGCATTTAACATTCTCTGTGCGTACTAAACATACAAAAGTAGAATAAAACCTTGCATACTTACAGGGGCTTTTTTGTTGGTTTCAGCTCAGTCCAAATTAGGCAGCTCTTGTTCATTTAGTGCATTTGAAAGGAGCCAAAGTTTTAAAATTCTGAACTGTCAGCTTCCATCATACCATTTGACAACTGACAGTTTCAGAGTGAGATACACATAAACCATGCTACCTATATGAAATGTGTTAATAAATGCTATTATTTTTCAAGCCAGGAAAAAAGAACATCTTATCCTACAGTTTCCAGATCCTGTGATTTGTTGTGGTGCAAAATGAACTGTTTGCCATTATTTTTGTTTATTACCTGTGTGGCATAACCTCCATGTGAGGGGAAAAAATCTAATAAACATAAGACTTTCATTCATTAAAGAGATAAATGTTTTATGCCTCTCTAAATGTAATGTGCTGAATTCAAAACGTCAGCAAAATTCAGTTGAGTTGTTCAGTGTTTGAAGAGCATATATGTATTATATATATAGTTAATAATGAAGCACTTAAGTTATAGGAAGTTATTTATTAGTACACTAAACATTCATGAGATAAATGAGTCTGACAGGGTCAAACTACTGGTTCTCCTTGTCTTCCTGGGGCTAGCAGTTCCCAAAACCTTCTCCCTCTTCCCAGGGAGTGACAGCAGCCTGCAGTCCCCACTCATTCCTCCCTTTCTCATGGGAGTGTCTGCCTTTTTCCATCTGCCCCTTCTCCTTTCAGCTACTGGCCTTTATAGGCCCCAATTATTCCTGCCCAGCTTGAGCCTCCTTAATCAGCTACCTATTGTGTATTGCCTTGTAAAGTAAATACATGATTATAATGTACAGATCAACAGAAAACTGATATATATATTTCTGTATTTAATAAGCACACACCTAGGACCTGATTTTCAGAAGTGCCAACCACCTGTACCTCCCATTGAAGTCAGTTGGAGTTGCAAGTGCTCAGTACCCCCAAAATTCAGGCCCATAAAGTGCTATACAATTTTGTAAATTCCCCTAGATGCTGTAAACATCTAACTCACCATCTTGAATTTGCTTCTTTTGAATAGTGATTGCATCTGATGCCTTTTAGAGCTTTAAAGCTTAATTTTCTATTACAAACGCATATGAAATGCTGCTGATGAGTTTAAGGGAGAGGAGAGAGCACTTTTGTCTTTGTAAAACAGAGCTTTTAAAACTCCACAAGTTCAGAAACTGAATCCAAAGTGGCAGCTCTGCACCACTGTGGATTTTATGGCTTTGAAGACACATGTGGGCAGGATCTGCAAGCTTTACAGCTGCTTCGTACCACCAGAGCTGCATCAAGCAATCACAGCAGGGGCCAGAATCTGTCCCACAATGCATAGAATATTTGTTTTACAATTAGTTGGGGGGGGGGAACAGCTCATAAGTAGGTTTATAGCTATTTTCCTATATAAAAGTATTGTTCTCTCTCTTTAAAACACTCATCGCCAGATTGGCACCTCCTCCTGGTACTCTGGGGATTAGCTCAGTGCTGATGCCCTCCTTCCTCCATCTGCAGTTTGCACACTATCATTTCTGTTGTCCACCTGAGGCCCCTCTCACATCCTCTTCATAGCTCAGCCCTCTGGTCTTATCACTGTCCAGGTTCCCCCCTTCTGGGGAGGTTTAGCTCCTCAGTAGTCTGAGGCAGTCCTCTCGCTCATTGCCTTCATGCCACTCACCAAGTGGGGGTGGAACCCGGGGTCAACCTCTTCTTCGGGTTTCAGCTCAGGGATCCTTAGCTCCTGGGCCTTCTCTCTCTGGGCTCACTGCTCTATCCCTGGGGTGCTTCCCACTACTGGTTCCCCTTGTCTTCCTGGGGCTACCAGTTCCCAAAGCCTTCTCCCTCTTCCCAGGGAGTGACTGCAGCCCCCACTCACCCCTCCCTTTCTCCTGGGAGTGTCTGCCTTTTCCCAGCAGCCCCTTTGCCTTTCAGCTACTGGGCTTTATAGGCCCCAACTATTTCTGCCCAGCTGAGCCTCCTTAATCAGCTGCCTAATGGGTTAATTGGCCCATCTGGGCTGCATTAAACCCTGCAGGGTGTGTGTGGGGTACTCACCCCATCACAAACATGTATAATCATAAGCATGAGGAAGACCCTACATGATGTTTCAAGTATCTTCTCACATGAAATAGCAAAACATAACAGTGGAGAACGTGCATGATATAGTGCTTAAATTGAACAGGACGTAGGCAGAAAAATCTAAGTTCTCTCTCTGGTTCTGCTACTGACTTGTGTTACATTGGGACCTTACTTTACATTCCTTTGCCTTTATGTTTTCATCTGTAAAATGGAAATGATATTGCTTACCTATTTCACAGGGCCTTGTGACCCTTAATTCATTAATGTTTGGAAAGCACATACCACCACTGTTTCACACCTGATGGGGATGGTGGTGAAAAGGGATGGTTCCAGCAGCAAGGGAGGAAGACACTCGATGAGGGATGAGCTTCTGCCCACCTTGGGAATCTCTGGCACCCATAAGCCAACTGATTGGCCAGCATTCCCCAGCTCCCTGGATTTAACCAAGAGCGGATGCCATGTGGAGCCTCATTTGGCTATGTTCCATCAGCTTCCCCCTACCCATCCTGAATTTAGGGTTGCCAACCCTCCAGGATTGTACTGGAGTCTCCAGGAATTAAAGAATCTTTAATTAAAAATTATGCCATATGAAATTTCCAGGACTTTGTCCAACCAACATTGGCAACCCTACCTGAAGTAAAAGTGGTTACCTGGCCTGACAGATGTTGCAGGACCGGCTGATTGCCCGTTTGGGGGTCAGAAATGAATTTTTTCTCCCATTGGCCAATTGGCAGAGGATCAGGGAATTTTTTGCCTTCCTTACAGCACCTTCAAGCCACAGTAGGTTAAGTAAGAATGTGCTTAGTACCTAACTGAGTTACTTGGTTGAGTTGTTAATTCATTGTAACTTGTGGCCAGTTTCCACTGCATTTAAAAAGATAAGATGAAGTTCCTAGAGGTATAACACCTGGGATTTTGGTGATGGGCCTTGGGTTCATGGGATAGGATGAGACCTTCTGGCCTTTGCGGACCACAGTCACCATTCTTCTGCACCCTCTGTCCCTCTCAGAGTGGTGGGAAAGTGGTAGGACTCAGAGTGAGCTAAGTCCTGGGTGAGCAGGCTAAGGAGAGCCTACCCCAAGTTATGATAGGAGCCCTGTATTTCCTGTCCTAGAACCAATTAATTGCCTGGTATAAAAGATTATGGGTAATAGGCAGATAGCACCCCTCCTTTGTGCTAAAGTTTAATAAAAGTTAGAGCTTGCTGCTTAAATCTATCCATGTGTCTATCTTCATTTCACCACCATTTTTTCATACATTTGAAAACCCTGGATAGAAAGCTTATTGTGTAAATTATTATTTTATTATTTCATTTTATTTACATTTATTGGAGATGAGTCAAATAGACGGTGATCAGATCTAGGTTAGGTTCTGACTAGGACCCTGTCTAGACTAGGAAAATAGGTCATATTTGAAAACATTAGCTACTCTAGCAAGGAGCTAGTGCTGTTTTCAAACAGCAAACATATTTTTAAGGTATTAAATGTTAGTCTACTGTAATGTTTAAAAATGTTAGTTACAGCACAAAAATATTTATGAGAATAACCTGTTTGTCTAGTTTAAATATTTCTTAAGGTTTGGATTTAAGGTAGAATCAGAATTAGGGTTCAGATTTATCATCACTAAAGTCACATGAGCTGTTTTCATTAGATTTTAGTCCAACCAGATATTGCTGTAGTTAACACTCCATTGACAAGTAAGGGGACTTTGAAGTGAACTGGAAACCAGTGTACACTTTTTCTGAAACCTCACTGATTCCACTTCTTTGGATTGACTAGTTACTCTGTTTGCAATGGGTGTGGGGATGGTGTATACAAAACTCCATTTATGTTAATCTTTAATTATATGGTAGAGAAAACAACTCAGCTATAAACTTTGAAGTTTGAATGTTCATAGTATTTATTGAAGATTCTCAATGGATATTGTATAAACAGTGTTAAATAAGAACACCCAAAGAAAACAGCTAGGGACAGATTTTCTGGCCTTTAATGTTACGGGCAGAATTTTTCATGTCTATGTTTCTGTTCATACAGTTTTAATATACAGATCAGTTTTAGTCTCCTTTGAAAACTTGGCCAGTATTGTTTACCTTTTTATAAAGCCATCACAAAAACAAATATATATGCCATTCCAGTGGGGTTAAGAGTAGCACCACTGATGGCATTTTAAGTAAAGAGATAAATGAGCTGTCACAAACTGTTTGGCTGAGCAAAGTCACTGTTACTAAAACACTGTTGATATTTTTAAATGGAAATTCAGTGAGAAACACCAGTGTGAAGACCTAGATTAGCAGAATTGAAAGTCATCATAGATTCCAGGTCAAAAGTAAATAAATAGGTGGTGGTGGAAACTTCAGATATGAAGAATAAAGTTGTACAATCAAAGGTAGACTGTCTTAATGGAGTGTGAAATTATGGTCACTCTTATTATTTATTATGTATTGCGTGTTTGGTGCTGTGGAAACCTAGAGAAACACACACACTCCTTACTTTTGTCTTAACACCTAAGTGCCAGACAACCCTTAGTAGGATGTGGTGCAGACCAAGCAGGTGCACTGGGTAGCATTGTGCCCACACTTTTGTGAACCCAGGCAGGAGACAGGAAGAAAATGAACAGTACAGTTCTGACACATCATGCTCTGTGTGACTAGAAGATGGATTCATCACAAAGCAATGCAGCCTTTTCTTTCTTTTTTTCCATACTACTGTAAGTGTAACACTTCTTTGTTTGGTGGATTAACACTAATGGGCTTCATGGGAGAAATGAGTGGAAAGGAGGGATTTGAATTAAAAGGGTAGGTGCTTGGTGCATCAAAAGAGAAATGGTGCATGAAAATGGAAAAATAAAAAAGCAGTGCAATATTGGCTAATCTCAGTTATGGTTTGGATCACAGGGTGGGTTCTCACTTTTTAAAAACAGTTTTGGACATGCCTATCAGGAAAACTAACTGATTGGCAGTGAAAAATAAGGACTACAAGGAAACAGAAGACAGTCCTCAGCTAATCAGCCAGGCAAAGATAATCTAGTCATTTTAAAAGTGTAAAGCTAAAGCACATGGCAAAGATAAGTTTAGTAGCAAGACTGACAACTGAGCATTAACTGCAAGAGCAGCAGCAGGGAAGAGGAAGTGAAATAACAGCTGCAGACATGCAATATACAAGCCTGGGAAAATACAGAAGAGTAAGTTGTAATAGTATGCCAAATTACACCCATACATTAACCTTCTTTGTTTCCTTGTTGCAAAGGAGGACTTCTTCACATCAATAAACCTAAGCAAGCCTCAGATTAAAGCTAATGCCGGTAACTAAAAAACGTCTGTCTGTTGGGAATTCCATGTGACTGGAATCTTATTTGTACTGATGGGATGTGTAAATTAAATACCATCAGATTTTTAAAAATTAATTGTGAGAGATTTATATAAGAAGACTTTTGATACCAAATCATGCGGAGAATTTTGTGCATAAGGCAGCTGATTGCATCTATGAAGAACTGGTACTATTTGCACTGAAAAACAATCTGCTAATAGAATACATCAAACAACAGGGTATATAGGAAATACGGTAGATGCTTGTTTGCAGCAACACCTTTTAAGAGCAACCACTGCTTAGGACTAACGTTTCCCCTGGGAATACTTTCCCAACTGAGAATTGTAACAGCAACATAGCTGCCTCATAAGAGCAATGTTGTGACATCACATCCAGGGTGGAGATTGTGGGAGAAGGGGGAAGGTAGGGGCATTGCCCCCACCCCGGCATCTTTTCACTCTCCTTGCCAACCGTGACCCTTCAGTGCAGCTACAGGGCACGCAACCCCTGCCTGACAGAGCTGTGCAGGGAAAGCAGACAGAGCTGCTCTCAAGGTCTAAAGTCAACAGGGGGCTAGTATTCACAGGGTGCATCTTTCCACTCCCCTCCCGACCCTGGCCTTCAGCACAGCTCCAGGGCACACAGCCCCTGCTTGACAGAGGCTGTGTGGAGAGCATGTGTAGGGAGGAGCATGGCAAGTGGGTTTAGAAGGCTTCATACACCTTTGGTCAGACAACACTCCCCATAATGGCAACAGCTGCTTAGGAGCAACATGGCAAAGGGGCACCAATATATTGCAACTAATGAGTGTCTACTTTACAGTAGTTAGCTTGTACACTTTGTCGCTTATCATACTTTTTCAATAAAGTCGACTTTAATTTTTTCTTTTATTTCTATGGGAGATGTATGTATGAATCCAAGATTAGGCTTTAGTTCAATATTGTCATACAACATTAACTGTTCCTCCACAATGAAACCATTTCATTTTGGTGTTCTGTCACTGTACAATTCGCAAACACACAGGTGCACACCAATGAGTGGAAATAGAAGGATTACACAAAATTAGCTGCTTTGTCAATTTCTTGTGAAATCAGAATTTTCACCCCCAAATCCTTTACTCTTTTCCATGACATTAGGGACATGCTAATCCCAATTGACATGCACTACATACTGGAGGGAAAAAAACTTAGCTGTAGCATCCACCATAGTCACCACTCGAGTTGGTCAAGCCTGATACTGCTTTATGATATGTTTACCATTGTAATCCCCCTTTCCCAACGAAGAAAAGAATGAAGTGGCAGTTTTGATAAAATAAGAACCGACCTGAATCTTTCTCTCTAAAGTCAAACCAAATATTTCTTGATATTGAAAGGGTTTCATTACCATTCCTCTTCTCCCTCCCTCCCCACTTTTACCTGCCTTTCTTTTCATTTTGTGGTTTCCTGTGGGACTGGAAGGGAAAACCCATCTAGGGAAGCTGTTGTTCAGAGAACCTGATTCTTCTCTCAGTTACACTGGTGCAAATCAGGAATAACACTACTGAAGTTAATGGAGTTACACCAATGTGTTGGTGTGAGGGGAGTATGAAGTCCAGTTTTTCTTACTCTGTTGGAACTGGGAAATGCCAGTGATCTTATGAGAGATTCTGTTTCCATATGAAGAGGTCTGGCTATGGCTTATGTAAATTGGCCTCATTACCACTACAAAAGTGATTTTTCCTCCCTTGATATTCTACTGTTGAGAATAGCCCACTTCCACTTTAATTGAATTGTCTCATTAGCACTGACCCCCCGACTTGGTAAGGCAATGCCCATCTTTTCATGTACTGTGTATATATACCTGCCTACTGTTTTTTTCACTCCATGCATCTGATGAAGTGGGTTTTAGCCCACAAAAGCTTATGCCCAAATAAATTTGTTAGTCTCTAAGGTGCCACAAGTACTCCTCATTGTTTTTGTATAAACTTTAATTAAACATTCTGATGTTTTTCTGCACTGAACCAAATTTTTAGTAGCTTGTGGAAATTTTGTGGACCTGGAGGCATGGGCTGAGACCTGAGAACTCTTTTTAAATATATAGAATATATAATGTCTCTTACTTACAATACTTGCTTGAGACAGGGAAGATGAACAAATTAGAGGCAGTTGACAAACTTATTTCCAGGGCCTGTGGTTTGACCAGATTGAAAGTCAAGTTTTCTGTCCTGTAGACTCAAGAAAAAACATAATGATAACCACTTGGCACTTGCAGTTTCAGTGTATCCTTTGCCAGTCATGTTGGATGTGCAGTGAAAATCTAAATCCTAGAGTACAAGGATTTAAAAAAAAAAAAGGTTTTCTGAGCCCCTTTAACAGTTGCATTCCAAATCTACCCAAGTCAAACCACTGGTTTACCTTCATATTACCCACAAATATATACAAATTTAGAACTCTCTTTACAGAAAGAGGGAGAGGAGAAGATGACACATGGAAGATTGGTATGAGAAATATTTGTGTAATAAAAAGTGAGAAAAACCTGATCATTCTTGAGTGGCAAATTCATAAGTGAATTACTTTTATAAATATGTTTTTCTGCACTAGTAGAGTGGTTGTTTTTTCCAGCACATTGATTTAAATTACATGACCAAACTTCTAATTTGGCTTCATACAGTTTCCTCATTCTAAGGTGAGTATATTTTGCTGTTTGTATTACCCTTTTTACTTTTAAGAGGCATTTTACCTTTTAAAACTGGACATGTTACATTTGTCCACTATGTAAACAAAATGTGCTCATTCATCTATGGAGATAGAATGACCTTTTATGTTCATCCCTGTGAACTTAAGCTGTCTGCATGGCTGTAACATTATCACTGTTCTGAATCCCCCTTCTATTGCTAAACTGGGAGGAGTAGAGCCTTCCCCACCTCTCTTGTTTGCCCAAATTCTGCTGCAAATTACCCCAGTGAAGATTGGAATTATTCTGGATTTATACTTGGATAATTCCAAATAGAGTTTGGTCCTCTATTGTGATATACAGAGCACATACAGGTACATGAGGAACAAACAATTTTAGCTGAAAGAAATATAAATAATGTTGTTGAAGGTTGTTGTTAATATTGTTATTTATTTATTATATGCATTATTATAGCACCTAGGAGCTCTAGTCAAGGGCCAGGATCCCATTCTGCCAGGAGCTGTACATACACAGAACAAAATGGGAGTCCCCTGACCCAAAGAGCATATCACCTAAGAATAAAACAATAGACAGCTGATGGAGAAAGAGAGATGGGGGAGCACAATGAAACTGGGACAGTATTGGTGAGGACGGTAGGCAGTGGTTTCAGCACAACAGCAGCCTAACCGTTGTCAAATTTTTGTAGGCATCATATTTAAAACTGATAAAAGGAAATACTTTTTTACACAGCATATATAGTTACTTTGTGGAACTTCTTGCCACGATATTATTGAGGCTAAGATCTTAATAGGATTCAGAAAAGGATTAGACTATATGGATACTAATTATATCCTTAGTTATATTAGCTAGGATAAAAACATATATGATATATAAACCTTGGGCTTTGGGACATAAGCAAACCACTGATTGATTGAGATTAGGAGTAACTTCTTCTATGGGCAAGTCATTCCATAATCTTACATTATTAGGATTCTTATACCTTCCTGTTCAGTATGTGGTACTAGCCATTTTTGCATGCAGGATACTACTAGATGGACCCCTGGACTGATCCAATAGGGCAGTTCCTGCGTCCCTATGCAACCGAACCTAAAGTCTCTCACAAAGATATACTGTAGTTGTTAAACGCTGTGATGGGTTGCCCACCCCACGCAAGGGGTGAAAGGGTTAACGTGGGTAGACGGGCCAATTAACCATCTAGGCTGCACCTGAAGGAGAAGCCAGGTAACAAGGAGGACTGATTAGAGTTGAAGCTCAGCTGGAGAGGAACAGAAGGGGCCTCTGTAAAGCCCAGTAGCTGAGAGTATAAGGAGACTGTAGAGAGAGAGGCTGCAGTTACTCTTAGGGTGAGCGAAGGCAAGGTAGGAAGTAGCCCAGGGATACAGCAGTAAGGTTTAGGACTGTGGAGACCTTGACTTCTTGTTATAGGGTCCCTGGACTGAAATCCAGTGTAGAGGATGGCCCGTGTTCCCTGGCCAGCCACTGAGGAAGTGGCATCATTGGAAGTGGCACCATTGAGGGGCAGTGAATTGGAAGACAGCCATGGATGGTTGGTACAAAGAGAATTTGGTACACCAACCCCCCGGAAGGAAAAAAACTACAGTGAACTGGCCAGAGGGTCAAGCCATGAAGAGGGAGCAGTAAAGTCCTGAAAGAGAGAGAGATTGAGAGAGAGATGGAGTGAGCACTCGCAGAAAGGGGCATCAGACTGGCAAAGCTAATCCCCAGATGCCAGAAGGAGGTGTTTCAGCAGCTTGGAACAAATTGTCAATAGCATGGAAAACTGGGTATAATATCAGGAACAAATATACCTTGTTAGTATAGTTTTATGAACACACCTCTAAAGTTTTGCACATGAAAAGGGTAAAAAAGGAACTCTAGCGTTAGACTGTTCTCTACATTGATGTCATCACATGCGAGATATTTATATTGCAGGAGAAACTGAAGGCTCTTAATCATAAGAAGTGTTAATATAAAATTATATTTTATGTTACATTAATAATAGTACAACAGTGTCAATAAATATGTATAACAGCACAGTAATGTAACAAACCAAGTATTAAAACTTGTATCTCTTTATGCTGTCAAATAATACATTAAAATGCATTTCTTATGATACAATAATTTTAAAATTATTTCATTACTTCAGGCTACACATATTCTGCCAAAACTCTACTGCCAGAACTATAAAGCTGCATTTTTGCATGCATGTTCGACATAAAATAGCTTGTTGATACCTTATTTTATCCTGACAGGTTTCAGAGGAACAGCCGTGTTAGTCTGTATTCGCAAAATGGCCACATAAACACCACCCTATACCGGAAACCTACTGACCGCTATTCCTACCTGCGTGCCTCCAGCTTTCACCCTGACCACACCACACGATCCATCGTCTACAGCCAAGCTCTGCGATACAACCGCATTTGCTCCAACCCCTCAGACAGAGACAAACACCTACAAGATCTCTGTCAAGCTTTCTTACAACTACAATACCCACCTGCAGAAGTAAAGAAACAGATTGATAGAGCCAGAAGAGTTCCCAGAAGTTACCTACTACAGGACAGGCCTAACAAAGAAAATAACAGAACGCCACTAGCGGTCACCTTCAGCCCCCAACTAAAACCCCTCCAACGCATTATTAAGGATCTACAACCTATCCTAAAGGATGACCCAACACTCTCACAAGTCTTGGGAGACAGGCCAGTCCTTGCCTACAGACAGCCCCGCAACCTGAAGCAAATACTCACCAACAACCACATACCACACAACAGAACCACTAACCCAGGAACTTATCCTTGCAACAAAGCCTGTTGCCAATTGTGCCCACATATCTATTCAGGGGACACCATCACAGGGCCTAATAACATCAGCCACACTATCAGAGGCTCGTTCACCTGCACATCCACCAATGTGATATATGCCATCATGTGCCAGCAATGCCCCTCTGCCATGTACATTGGTCAAACTGGACAGTCTCTACGTAAAAGAATAAATGGACACAAATCAGATGTCAAGAATTATAACATTCATAAACCAGTCGGAGAACACTTCAATCTCTCTGGTCACGCAATCACAGACATGAAGGTCGCTATCTTAAAACAAAAAAACTTCAAATCCAGACTCCAGCGAGAAACTGCTGAATTGGAATTCATTTGCAAATTGGATACTATTAATTTAGGCTTAAATAGAGACTGGGAGTGGCTAAGTCATTATGCAAGGTAGCCTGTTTCCTCTTGTTTTTTCCTACCCCCCCTCCCCCCAGATATTCTGGTTTAACTTGGATTTAAACTTGGAGAGTGGTCAGTTTAGATGAGCTATTACCAGCAGGAGAGTGAGTTTGTGTGTGTATGGGGGTGGGGGGGAAGTGAGAAAACCTGGATCTATGCAGGAAATAGCCCGACTTGATTATGTAAAGAGTTGTCACTTTGGATGGGCTAGCACCAGCAGGAGAGTGAATTTGTGTGGGGGGGTGGAGGGTGAGAAAACCTGGATTTGTGCTGGAAATGGCCCACCTGTTGATCACTTTAGATAAGCTATTACCAGCAGGACAGTGGGGTGGGAGGAGGTATTGTTTCATATTCTCTGTGTGTATATAAAGTCTGCTGCAGTTTCCACGGTATACATCTGATGAAGTGAGCTGTAGCTCACGAAAGCTCATGCTCAAATAAATTGGTTAGTCTCTAAGGTGCCACAAGTACTCCTTTTCTTTTTATTTTATCCTGTAAGCTAAATTAATTACTCTATTTTTATTTTATGAACATGTCAAGAAGAAATTATGAAGACCTACTAATATCAAGACAGTATAGACAAGAGTGAAAGCTGTTACAATTTTTGATTAAGAGATATATCTGATCTCCCAACATCTGCAGTCCATACAGTTTCAGGCTAAGATAAACATATTTCAAATGTATTGTGAGAAACTAAAAAGTCATCACTAAATTGTTATTAAATTGCCAAAAAGATAAAGCCCAAAATTATCATGTTAAAATTCTTCTTAATTGCTAACTAATATGCACTCAGACCTGACATCACAGGGGTGTATGGATCTGCAATGTTGGGTTGGGCCATTATTGGGATCAGATACAAAACTCAGGGTATTTGAATCTTGGATTTGGATTGGTCCACATTAGCAATAAGAGTCAGCCACAAAATTCAGTTTGGATCTGAGGTTTTGGTTGAGGCTTGTTTCTAGCAGATGTTACAAAAATGTAAAATTTTATTTTAAAGCGAGAATCTCACTGTTGTAAGCAAAACCTTCAGTAAAATTGGTATGTGTTGGATAGTCTCAGTAGTCTGTTGGCTTTACTGCCAGGTGTGAGAATGCAAATTTGCTTTTTATTTCCTGGGTGAAGTCTGCAGGGAGTGGCTCCATGTTATATTCTAGTTCTCCCTGCCTGAAGGAACCAAATTCAACCCAATTTACAGTATAGAATGTTGCCACAGCACAGCATAATTCCATTGAAACCAGACCTCTGATTTACACTATCTGAAGATCTGTCCCAGTTGCTCTCAGACTAATGAACTAAAATAACCAATATTCTGTTCCACCTATACCTTTCTTCTCATCTTGTATTTTAAACTGTGCTGAAAACTGATCTAGGACATAGTGTAGTATATCCATGTGTTTGGAGAAAGTGACCACATTTGGACAGTTGATTGTAGTATTTCTGAATGCATCTTTGGTCATGGAAAATATGCTGTGAAAGAAAAAGTTGGGTAAATCAGTGTATCCCTACAATAAATTTACTGTAAGAAGGAAAATCTGGTAAAATAATATCTAGGAACGCTTTGACTAGTGAAATGGGTCACTGGCCAGCACAATACTTGCAGTTGCATCAGTGCTTCCTAACTACTGTGGATAACAACGCAGGTCATGAAAAATTTTGTATCTACGGGTAGATAATAAGAGTTGTGTCCAGGTTTATATTACTCTTTTTTTCTGAAAATGTTGTTCGTTAAGCAGTGAAGCATGTATTTACTTCTGTATATGTGAAACTAAAATGACTCTTTGATATCATTTATTTTTCTTTGTGGTTGTTTTAATTTCCTTTTATCTCCACTGGATTGACTATAAATTTAGATTTTTAATTTGTTTTTCTAATTCATTGTATACATCATACTATAAACTAATCTAAGATTACCTCCCAAGAAAGTTTAAAATCTTCTTTGCCAAAGAAAGCAACCCCCCTCCGATCTGTGTAAGAACACATGTACTTCTCGTTACAGCACGTTGATAGACCAATCTGAGCAAAACAAAACCAGCACTGTGTTAACCAGAAGAGATTAAAGAATAGGGTAAACTGTGCTCCTTCCATTTTTCCCATCTGTCTATTGTAAATAATAAAGATGCTGCAAATTGAAGGAATTCCTGAAGAAACTGAACATTGTTCTGTTTTTGTTTAAGTTTTTCTACTTAATGATAACATTGGGAAGGGGGCTGTTGACTTTTGTGGTTCATAAATAGTATTAGGTCACTAGCTCCAGTTCAGCCCTGGTCTGTAGTGACTAAGTAATATTTATAATATTTTAAATACTGCACATAAAACCTTTCAACTGAGAAGGACTTCAAAACACTTCCCAATGAAATGACCCTTACTGATGTCACAAGTGCATTGTATGATACACATTTTATAGATGGCTAAACTTGAAAAATTATTTCAGATTCAGAAAAAAAAACCTTTAGAATACTTATGCAATATTTTAATTTATAATATTTGTATAATTATATCTATTACAATTCTATAATAATTGTGTAATTACAATTATATGGAGCAATAAATATTAATATAATAATTATTTTAATAACATAAATTTATTATTAAATATAACCAAATTGTATACAGTAAACATTCACGAAGAGACTTTTTCAGATTTTGATGAAAAATGTTCACAAAACTCTCACCATTTTATAGCTTATATTTTATAGTGATCAGCTTTATAATCCTTGGTTTCAGAGTAACAGCTGTGTTAGTCTGTATTCGCAAAAAGAAAAGGAGTACTTGTGACACCTTAGAGACTAACCAATTTATTTGAGCATGAGCTTTCGTGAGCTACAGCTCACTTCATCGGATGCATACCGTGGAAACTGCAGCAGACTTTATATACACACAGAGAATATGAAACAATACCTCCTCCCACCCCACTGTCCTGCTGGTAATAGCTTATCTAAAGTGGTCATCAAGTTGGGCCATTTCCAGCACAAATCCAGGTTTTCTCACCCTCCACCCCCCCACACAAATTCACTCTCCTGCTGGTGATAGCCCATCCAAAGTGACAACTCTCTACACAATGTGCATGGTAATCAAGTTGGGCCATTTCCTGCACAAATCCAGGTTCTCTCACCCCCTCACCCCCCTCCCAAAAACCACACACACAAACTCACTATCCTGCTGGTAATAGCTCATCCAAAGTGACCACTCTCCCTACAATGTGCATGATAATCAAGGTGGGCCATTTCCAGCACAAATCCAGGTTTTCTCACCCCCCCACCCCCATACACACACAAACTCACTCTCCTGCTGGTAATAGCTCATCATGATCATAGATCATCTATGGTCATTTACTGCTTATAAGTTTGCTGGTTTTTCAGAAATAATATTAAGATGGCAAGTAGTCAGAGAAGCAATACAAAGAAACCTATGGTCAAGAAACTGGAATAAAAGTGTTACTCAGATTGGAAATATCTAAGATAATACATGTGGGGAAAATTATTCCATAACAGATATTTAATAGAATGGTAAGCCTGTAAAGCCATGACGATAATTTCAAACAGAGACCTAGATGTGACAGTGGACAATTGCATTGCCTTTTTTTTTTTTTTTTTGGCTGCTCTGTCATTCTACAAACTCATTTAGATCCTGATTCAGCATGATACATAAGCACATGCCTGTCTTTAAGAATGTGACTAGTCCGTTGAAATCAATGGGACTACTCCCAGGGTTAAAGTTAGGCATATATACACCTTGCTGAATCAGGATCTAAATGAGTTTGCAAATGACAAAGCACAAACAAACAAACAAACAAAAAACCCCAAACCCAGTGCAGTTGTGGCCTGTGTATATGTCATGGAGCAGGGAGGAGTTAGTCTATGTCAAAAAGATTCTGATTTGACAGGTCCTAAAATAATACTTTCAGCTCTAGCATCTCATTACTGGAGACAAATTGCACAGTTCAAAGAAGAGCAACACAAATGATTGAGGACCAACTTGTACTGATCTTACTCTTACAATACTTCTAAATTCAGTAGGGCTATTCTCAAGAGTAAGACCAAACATGATTCAGTTGGCTGTAAGGAGTGAGAGGGATTGATTTATGGGGAAATGTTAGATAGGTATAGTTTGACTAAATGATGACTAATTGGAGACTGTAAAGGGGCTAGCCGGGGCTCGACCCTCTCTGGGGTGGCGGGGAGCCATACCAGCTCACTACACACAGCTGAGGATTGGGGAATTAGTTCGACTGCCAAAGTCTTCCCAGGCGGCTCTTGTGGAGGCAGAAAATAAGTACAGTTATGCCGGGGCCCTAGGTCAGGGCGGGGCAACAATGACTTAGGTCCTCAGGCAGGGGCTGCGCAATAATACGATAGCAGTAGCAATATAAACGGTAGTAAGCCCCAGCCCTAGGTCAGGGCGGAGCAATAATGAGTCAGGAGCTCAGGCCCTCAGGCAGGGCTGAGCAGTAACAATAGGCCCAAGCCTCCAAACGCTCTGGGAGAGGGGGAGACTGCCACCCACAAATTGGGTGGCAGGGGGGATGCAGGCCCTCCCACTCCACTGCGTCCCAGCCCAGGGCCCTAGCAGCAGTAGAAGACCCACTGCTGAGTCAGTGGGGATCCTGGCTGCAACACACTGACATAGGGTCTGGCAGTGCTACCGCCAGACTAGGATTGGCTGCCCCCAGGCTACTTGCTGACTCCCCATCCAGTGGTCATGGTGGTGTCCTCCGGGAGGTCCAGCACCATGGGTTCCTCGGGGCAGCGGGCGAGCGGCAGGCCCGGCAACTCTTCCAGGTAGCGGGCACAGGGTAGTGGTTCCTTCGTGCGGGGGTCCTGGTTGATCCGGTAAAGACAGTCCTGTCGTAGTTCGAAGTGGGGCCACTGGGTTGTGCGTTGGGGGTCGACCATGGTCCCATCGACCTCCACTAACTGTTCGTAGGCCCAGCTAAGGATGGGGTTCGCCCTTTGGTCTTGGAAAAAATCGGTATTGAGTTGGGGTTCGACCGAGGGCCCTGGCAGGGGGCCGTCTGTTTCTTTGGTCCCTTCCTCAGGTTCTGGGGTCTCATCCTCCTCCTCCGGTTGGGCCTTGGGACACTCTCCTTCTAGCACTGGGGTCGAGTGGAGGATCTTCTTGAATGCGGACCAGTCCTGCCCCAGGATCACCGGATATGCTAGTCGAGGGGCGAGGCCGACAATGATTCAACGATCCATTGGGTGAATGCGGCCACTGTTAACGGGATCTAGGCACTGGGATAGGGCCGCATATCGCCGTGGATGCACTGCAGCCGAATTGTTCCCAAGTCGGGGTCAGCCTGGGGTCCCAAAGCCTGGCGAATCAGGGTCTGGCTGCAGCCAGAGTCTATCAGGGCCTGGGTGGGATGGTCTCTGACGACTACTGGAACCATGATCTTGGGAGCCTGTGGTAGCCGGGCCCTGGTCTCCCCCACACAGACATGGCCGAAGCTGCAGTCCTTTTTTTCAGTGGCAGGGCGTTCTGGCCCGGGGGTGTTGGGCCAGGATTGCGGGCCCCACTGGTGCTTCAGCCGTGATGAAGTCTTCCATCAGCATGACGGTGGCTGCTAACGTTGCTGACCAATGGTGGAGCACCGAGGCCTGTCCTCGGGCCAGGAGGATGCGTATGAACTGTTCTAGGATGACTTGTTCCGTGACCTCCTCTGCCGTCCTCCTCTCTGGCCTTAGCCACCGCTTGCACATTTCCTTCAGGGCTTGGGCCACCAGCCGGACTCGGGTATGTCTGGCTTCGGAACCGCTGCCGGAAGGTGTCTGGGCAGATATCCAGGGCATCGAGGATGGCTGCCTTTACCTGGTTATAATCCCTTGCCTCTTCTGTAGCCAGCCCCTGGACATCATTTGGGCTGTCCCGGTCAGGTACGGGGCCAAAAGAGTGGCCCACTGGTCCAGGGCTCACCTGGCGACCAGTGCCACTTGTTCAAACGTTACCGAGAAAGTCTTGGGGTCATCGTCAGGTCCCATCTTGGTTAGCCGCACCGGCGCGGTGGTTCACGGTGACCCAGCCGCGTCTCCCGGTTGTGGCTCCCTGGGCCGAGGTAATGCCGTCACCAGCTGCTGCAACTGGGCTTCTAGTTGTTGAATGAGCTACTGCTGCTGCTGGAGCTGAGCCGTATGCTGCTGCTGCTGCTGCTGGAGCGGGGCGGCCTGCTGTTGCTCCTGGCTCTCCGTCAGGAGCTTGATCAGTCGATCCATCTCCATGGCTCTCTCGGGGTTGTGCTCCCCCTCAGACCCCGTCTCACAGGGGCTGAGGGATCGAGCCCTCATTCTCCACCATGTGTAAAGGGGCTAGCTGGGGCTCCACTCTCTCCGGGGCAGCAGGGAGCCACACCGGCTCACTGCACACAGCTGAGGATTGGGGAATTAGTTCGGCCACGGAAGTCTTCCCTGGTGCCTCTGAGTCACAGTGGTGTTCTCCTGGGGGGGGGGCCCGGGCGGGTCCAGCACCATGGGTTCCTCGGGCGAGTGGCAGGCCCGGCAATTCCTCCGGGTAGTGAGCGCAGGGCAGGTCCGGCAACTCGTCTGGATAGCGGGCACAAGGCAAATCGGGCCAGTCCTGACATGCATCTTGGGCCGCAGGGGCTTCCCAGTCGCAGGCCAGTCTGGCCTCCACGGCGGCTGGCCCTCCAGTGAGCTGTGAGGGTGAGCCTTTATACTTCAGGGTCGCTGGCTGACCCCCTGAGGGGGCGGACTTCGAGCTCCCTAGCTCCGCCCACCCCGGCCTCTGAATGGGCTCATCCCTCTCCGAGGCGGCAGGGAGCCACACCGACTCACTATAGGGACATAAGTGTATAAAGGAGTACAACTAGGATCATGGGATGAAATTAAGAAAAGCAAGTTGTAGAGTGAATAGCAGAGATTTAATGGCCGAGAAGGCTATGGCATAGTCTCAGAACAGAAGTGATCAAAGCTCTCTCGTTTGGGATATTTAAAATTATTCTGGACTGAACAAAGCAATCTAAAATATGCAATATGCAATCCTTCACTGTAGACTGATGTGCTAGATGACTGACTAGATCTTCTCTATCTCTAATTACTGATTTATACAAAGGAGAAATTCTCAAAGGCTGGATATTTATTTCCATATTACTAAATTACAGAAAACCTGATGCATGTTATGTTTGTTTTGAAACGCTACTTATAACTATGAAATAAATATGCAATATTAAACAAAGCTCGGACCTGCCAAGTGCTCAGCACTCTCAGCTCCCACTGAAGATAGTGGAAGTTGAGGGCATTTTGTATCCTCACAGGAATACTAAGAACCTGGAGGTTTGAGCCCTCAAAAGAAATGGGAAAGAAATTGTGGTTTTATCATAGAATTGTTTACAGCCATCACTCTTTTATTCCTAGGGAGCCGTAATATGCCCGCCTTTTTTTTGTCCTGTTTGATCCGCAAGTAGGTTAATGTAGTGGAAAGGTTCTCTGTTTTGTCTTTTGCAAGGGGTACCCCCAAATGTTTAGCCAGGGCACCTGGTCTATTACACTGTTAATGGTGCCACCTTGTGGGTATGAATAGTGATGTATTAATTGATATTCCCCCTGGAGTGTTGCTGGGGACTGAACCCAGGGGGAAACCCAGGGTTTCCAGTGCTAAGGCTTGCACCTTCAAAGCCTTCCCCCTTACATTTCCAGGGGGTGAGTCAGTGCTGCAAAGTTTACCACCACCCACCTTTTTGCAGCAGTTTCTGACCTTCTTCCCATTCTGCCCCTCCATAAAGCACTGCTGCCTTCCTCTGGCAAGCCTGGACAACACGCCCCCCTCCCCCCACTTTAAGAGCAGTACAGTTATTGCAGCAGGGACTGGAACCTGGTGTCCCACATCTTGGGTGAGTGCTCTAACCTCTGGGCTATAGGTCAGTGGCTAGTTTGAGGCTCTTGTCATGGTTTCGGTGCCAAGTTGCTTGGTGTCTTTGGGACTAGGCAGCTTTTCACATAGATTTGTAGGACTGGAAGGGACCTCAAGAGATCATCTAGTCCAGTCCCCTGCACTCAAGGAAGGACTAAGTATTGTCTAGACTATTTCTGGTCTAGATAGTAGTCTTGCCCATTTCTGGTCAACTATTTCTGCCCAGCAGCAGAAATTTAGGTATAGGGTTAGGCAGCAGCTGAGAGGGGGTCTTGAGGATCTAAATTTGGACTTAGGCACATAAAGTAGCGCTCAGTGGCTAGTCCATATCTAGCCCCTAATTGTCCTTTATGGTTCTGAAAATCTCCCCCACAATTATCATAATTAAATTAATAGTTTACATGTTGGCATTTTAGGGTATGGAGCTGTGAGGTGCTGAGAGCTCCCTCATTTCCCATCGGTCTAAATGGGAGCAGGGGTCAGCAAAGTGTCCATACATGCACACAAATATCTGTGGTAAAAATGTTGAGTTCCATGGTAATTTTTCAAGAAACGTTGAATGACTAAATGACATATGGGGGGAGGGATAGCTCAGTGGTTTGAGCATTGGCCTGCTAAACCCAAGGTTGTGAGTTCAATCCTTGAGGGGGCCATTTTGGGATATGGGGCAAAAATTGGGGATTGGTCCTGCTTTGAGCAGGGGGTTGGACTAGATGACCTCCTGAGGTCCCTTCCAACCATGATATTCTTTGACATCCCCCCCCACGAATGTCCATCACTAAGTACAGTAATTTTGTCAAGTGTCCATCATGGAACAAGGTGGTGCCAATCCCTGAATGGGAGTTGAGGACAGTCTGTTCCTCACAGGATCAGGCCCTTAAAGGGAATAATGCTATTAAGAAATACTTTCTGATTAGGAATAGTAGGAGAATGAAGGAAACACAGTGATGGATTTTAAGGCATTAGGATGCACTTTTTACTTTAATTGGCAAGGTGGGAGGTACATACAGCAGGGAGAGAGGGCCAGCAAGAGCTAGTTGGCTTTCCTGTCCCCATTATAGCCTGGCCAGTGGTCAGCAGGGGAAGGCAGAGAAATCTCTCCCCTCTTTCTTCACGGAAGCACAGTCTCCCTGGTTATCTTGGTGGGGTGGGCGGCAAGGTTCCAGAGAAGCTAAGCCCGCCCCCCTCTCCTGTACTGTTTTCAAGACCAAAAGGATTACAAATCCTATGTCAGACTGATCAAGAGTCCATCCTCCATCCCCATTGTGATAGGCATGGGCCATTGTTTTAGATTTTGCTATTTGTATGAGCATGTTGGTGGTTTTGATGCCATATTTTGTATAGTGAGTACTAGGGAAACTTTATATTTGTACAGATACTTAGTTAGGAGATAGACATTGACAGCATTAGGTCATGTAATTTGTCAGCAGGTTTTATTTTTTTAATAGACACAAAGGGAAAAAAATTATATGTGTATCTTTAAAAGTAGAAACATCTCATTTTTAATTAGGTTTCTTCCCTATCCCTTCCCCAACCACAACTCCCTGTATCTTTCATGTGATGGTGTATTGGAAGTCAAGGAAGGTTCTGTTTGGAGAACTGAAAATCTAGAATGTATTTGAGTAATGAAGATATTTTATTTAAATGTCTTGATATTGTCTAATAGTATATCAAGTAGAGTTTCAGGACCGTAGCCCTACATTTTCAGAAAGGGACAGGACTTCACTGGGCAGCTCTCATATTAGCCCAAATAATTATGTATAGTTATATATCTGAGTATCTTTGACAAGAGAGAGGGTAATGTTGCTCCAAAGGACATAAGGAAATGTTTGTTTGTTTTTACTGATTCCAGTTTTAGTATTTAAATATTGAGAATCTTTCACTTATTATCCCATAATTGTAAGTGATTTTGACAGTTTAATTTCCCAGTTTACCTTAGTTTTGCTGGGAGTTGATCTTGTTTTAGGATGTTGAATGTTAATTTGAAGGGAAAAAATCAGCAGCAGTTTGAAGAATTAAACATGTAGTCAAATACAAACATGTAGTCAAATGGTGGTCCCATTCTTTGGGCCCCAGTCCTGCAATCAGACATATGCAGGTGAACCTTGTGCCTGTGCAAATCCAGTTCCAGGATGGGGGCTTTGCTGTGTATGAATGTGTAAGCAGTGTCAGGATGAGCTCCACCCTGACATCTGGTGGTGAGGTGTGGCAAGTTGTGGAAAAGAACTTCAGGGGCCAATCTCATTTGCATAGGCACACCCACCCCGCCTAGAATGAGACCATAGCTGCCCAAATGGTCACTTTGGCTGCTGTGGGATCCCCAGTGTCTCTGTTATTGGGGCAGGAAGAATAAATTGTTATTACCCTGATTATGGGAACTGTGCTTGGAACTGTACGTGGCCTTTTGTTATGATGGAGGGATTCACCATCAACTAAGTAGCACTCGCTAGGCAAGGGTCATGGATTCCAAAACTGTGTGAAGGGAGAGAGGCTGGGGACAAGTATTAATACTTGGTGGCATGGGCCCCTTGGTGAGGGCCTTACATGCTAATTGCACTTCCTCCTCTCTCCACTGTGGAATATCAGAGCTAATTTTGATTTCATTAGAAGTCTAGTTATAGGCTGCTGAGCTCACTTTGGGCTGACAGTGCACCAGCACTGGGGCTCCCCTACTACAAGCTGAATTCACCTAAGAGCTGAAATCACTGAGTGTTGTGTTAAGTAGTGGGGGAGCCTGAAGATATATTGTGGAGAAGTTCGACGCGGAGCAGTGTGTGGATGGCAGGAGCTGCTTGTGGGCCGTGGAGCTGAGCGAAGGAGTTCATGGGGCGGCTGGCGGAGCGGAGCGCAGCTGAGCGAAGGAGTTCGTGGGGCGGCTGGCGGAGCGGAGCGCAGCTGAGTGAAGGAGTTCGTGGGGCGGTCAGCTTCAGATCATGTAAGGTGCCTCTTACCCCCATCCCATTTCCACCCAGGTTGGGAGGTAAAGCTCCGCAGATAAACTTTCGAACTCTGGGGCGGCCCTGACCAGGGACAGAGACTTTTGGGGCATTGGACTTTTGGGACTTTGAGTGATTTGGGGTTGCTGGACTCAAGAACCAAAGGGAAAAGGGCATGCCCCAATTTGCTTGGGGTGGGTTTTTGCTCATGGGTTTTGTTATGAATCCTGTTGGTGGTGTTTCCCAAACATAATGCCACATTGTTTCTCTCTGTTATTAAAAGGCTTTTGCTACACTCAGACTATGTGCTTGCGAGAGGGGAAGTATTGCCTCTTGGAGGCGCCCAGCGGGGGTGGTATATATTTGTCCCAGGTCACTGGGTGGGGGCTCGAGCCGGTTTGCATTGTGTTATTGGAATGGATCCCCTAGATATTGAACCCGGCCCTTGTTGCTGCCAATTCTGACGGGCAGAAGGGTTACAAATGCATTTGTCAATTTCTGTGACAAAACAAGGTCATTGTAGACATACTTTCAAACAACTGTGAGATTATTTATGTTATAAAAAAGGGCATATCTTTCTGGTACTTGTTGACTGAGGATTATGTTGGTTTATGGTGCTGTTAAATTAAATACTTTTGACCCCACTAAGCATAATTTATAGCCATTTCAGCTTTGTTTCCTCTTCTTCTCCCCACTTCTCCTTCCTGAAAAAAATCTTTCAAGCCTGAAAACAAAAGAGAGATAAATCCAGAAGCAGCTGAACATAAGCACTGATGGGAAAGGAAAGCCATGTAGTCCAGTAGTTGAAGAGACCAGCTCAAACCCAGAAGGAGCTCTAAATTGAACTTTTAATCTGGGAGATCCAGTTACTTAATATGTGATATTTGGGCAAGTAATTTAACCTCTTTCAGACTTGGCCAACTCTGCTGGAAAAATGGGTAAAACAGCAGGACTTCACTGTAAAGCAGACGTTACCACATCTGAGCTGAGCTTTTTTGGGGTAAATAAATACTCCTGAGTACTTCAAATTGTTCATGCTTTGCTTAAGAAAAGATTAACTCATATAGTACAGACTTGTCAGATTTTGAAGTACAAATCAAAGAAAATAGAGGACTACTCTTACAAGAGGGAATTATGAGATTTACATTAACTGAAGGATAAAAAACATTGAGGGCAAAAGAGGAGAGGAGAGAAACCAAAATCAGGATGATTATAGTGAAACCGTTGAACATGACTCATTTAAATGCATCAGGAAAGAGCAAATAGAAACCCTTCTCCAAGAGCTAAGAGCCAAATTCTGCTCAGAATAAATCCATGACTTACTGGAATTATTCCATATTTATATCCCCATAACAGACAGGAAAATTTGTTCAACAGCCCTTATAAGATAGTGCTCTTAGGCCAAAAGGTAGAATTTTGAACTATGCAAGTGAAGGAAGTAGTATCTCTGCTATCTGATATGTGTTTACATGCTTAAATTCTCAAAGATTTGTTCTGTGGGTGCCACAAGAACAGTAAATTGGCATTTTATCAGCTAAATCCTCTTTTAGTAGCAGGTGTACAGAGGACAGGTATGAGAGATTGAGGACAGTTATGACATCAATAGTTTTGACACTTTTATTCCCATATTTATTATTTCACAAATGTGGTTCTTTATTTTAATTAAATGACATATTATTCATGTCCCTTGCAACTATGCAAAGAATGCTCTCCCAGTCTGATCCAGGAGGCACTATTCCTCTGGATAACTGCCAAGTTATCTTAAGTTTTATCTGGAGTCTTGCTCCTAATTGGAGTCTCATACAGGCAAAACACTTCACCTGGAGTGCAGAGTTGCTTTTTACTCAAGTTGGCTGGCCTGTTAGAGGAGATAGGCTAAAGCTTGAGTTAGCACAATTTGTCAGCTGCTAAAAGTCTGCAGTGTGGGCAAAGGTTAGCACCACTTGAGTGCCAGTAGTCTTCCACACAAACTTCCTCATGGCTGGACTTTACAAAAACTACACAAGCCATTTACAACACACACTTTGCTTCTCTACAAAAGAAAAAGGACACTAAACTATCTAAACTACTACATGCCACAAGGGGCCACAACAGTGGTTCCCTCAACCCGCCCACCAATATTGTTAATCTATTCAACTATACTCTTAGCCCAGCAGAAGAATCTGTCCTATCTCAGGGCCTCTTCTTCTGCCCCTCCACCTCCACCCATATGATACAGTTCTCTGGTGACCTAGAATCCTATTTTCGACATCTCCGACTCAAGAAGTATTTCCAACACACCTCTGAACAACATACTAACCCACACAGACCTTCCTACCAAGACTACAAAAAGAAGGATTCTGGGTGGACTCCTCCTGAAGGTCGAAACAACAGACTGGACTTCTACAGAGAGTGCTTCCGCCGATGTGCACAGGCTGAAATTGTGGAAAAGCAGCAACACTTGCCCCATAACTTCAGCCATGCAGAACACAATGCCATCCACAGCCTCAGAAACAACTCTGACATCATAATCAAAAAGGCTGACAAAGGAGGTGCTGTCATCATCATGAATAGGTCAGAATATGAACAAGAGGCTGCTAGGCAGCTCTCCAACACCACTTTCTACAAGCCATTACCCTCTGATCCCACTGCAGGTTACCAAAAGAAACTACAACATTTGCTTAAGAAACTCCCTGAAAAAGCACAAGAACAAATCCGCACAGACACACCCTGGAACCCTGACCAGGGGTATTCTATCTGCTACCCAAGATCCATAAACCTGGAAATCCTGGATGCCCCATCATCTCAGGCATTGGCACCCTGACAGCAGGATTGTCTGGCTATATAGAGTCCCTCCTCAGGCCCTACGCTACCAGCACTCCCAGCTATCTTCAAGACACCACTGACTTCCTGAGGAAACTACAATCCATCGGTGATCTTCCTGAAAACACCATCCTAGCCACTATGGATGTAGAAGCCCTCTACACAGACATTCCACACAAAGATGGACTACAAGCTATCAGGAACAGTATCTGCAATAATTTCACGGCAAACCTGATGGCTGAGCTTTTTGACTTTGTCCTCACCCGTAACTACTTCACATTTGGGGACAATGTATACCTTCAAGTCAGTGGGACTGCTATGGGTACCCGCATGGCCCCACAGTATGCCAACATTTTTATGGCTGACTTAGAACAACGCTTCCTCAGCTCTCGTCCCCTAATGCCCCTACTCTACTTGCGCTACATTGATGACATCTTCATCATCTGGACCCATGGAAAAGAAGCCCTTGAGGAATTCCACCATGATTTCAACAATTTCCATCCCACCATCAACCTCAGCCTGGACCAGTCCACGCAAGAGATCCACTTCCTGGACACTACGGTGCTAAAAAGCGATGGTCACATAAACACCACCCTATACCGGAAACCTACTGACCGCTATACCTACCTACATGTCTCCAGCTTTCATCCAGACCACACCACATGATCCATTGTCTACAGCCAAGCTCTTCGATACAACCACATTTACTCCAACCCCTCAGAAAGAGACAAACACCTACAAGATCTCTATCAAGCATTCTTACAACTACAATACTAACCTGCTGAAGTGAAGAAACAGATTGACAGAGCCAGAAGAGTACCCAGAAGTTACCTACTACAGGAGAGACCCAACAAAGAAAATAACAGAACACCACTAGCCATCACCTTCAGCCCCCAACTAAAACCTCTCCAATGCATCATCAAGGACTACACCCTATCCTGAAGGACAATCCATCACTCTCACAGATCTTGGGAGACAGGCCAGTCCTTGCATACAGACAACCCCCCAACCTGAAGCGAATACTCACCAGCAATCACACACCACACAACAGAACCACTAACCCAGGAACCTATCCTTGCAACAAAGCCCGTTGCCAACTGTGCCCACATATCTATTCAGGGGACACCATCACAGGGCCTAATCACATCAGCCACACTATCAGAGGCTTGTTCACCTGCACATCTACCAATGTGATATATGCCATCATGTGCCAGCAATGCCCCTCTGCCATGTACATTGGCCAAACTGGACAGTCTCTACATAAAAGAATAAATGGACACAAATCAGATGTCAAGAATTATAACATTCAAAAACCAATTGGAGAACACTTCAGTATCTTTGGTCACTCAATTACAGACCTAAAAGTGGCAATTCTTCAACAAAAAAACTTCAAAAACAGACTCCAACGAGATACTGCTGAATTGGAATTAATTTGCAAACTGGATACATTTAACTTAGGCTTGAATAAAGACTGGGAGTGGATGGGTCATTACACAAAGTAAAACTATTTCCCCATGTTTATTCCCCCCTCACTTCCCCGCTGTTCCTCAGACGTTCTTGTCAACTGCTGGAAATGGCCCACCTTGATTATCATTACAAAAGGTTCCTCCCCCCCCCCCGCTCTCCTGCTGGTAATAGCTCACCTTACTTGATCACTCTTGTTACAGTGTGTATGGTAACACCCATTGTTTCATGTCTTCTGTGTATATAAATCTCCCCACTGTATTTTTCACTGAATGCATCCGATGAAGTGAGCTGTAGCTCACAAAAGCTCATGCTCAAATAAATTTGTTAGTCTCGAAGGTGCCACAAGTCCTCCTTTTCTTTTTGTGGATACAGACTAACACGGCTGCTACTCTGAAACTAGTCTTCCAGTGCCTTCCCACAATACCCCCTATGTGCCCATAAAGGACACACAAGTTGTCCCACAATTCACTGGGAAAGAATTCAGAGTTGCTTAGCCTACTGCAGCACTGAGGTCCATGGGATATCCGCAAAAGTCTTACCGAGGCACATGAGTGAGTGCAACACTAGTGTGCACACAACAGCTGAAGTGTTATTTTGCAGTGTGGCTGCTCTCACTTGAAATAGTTCAGGGGAAGATAACTCAAGTTAACTCTGCAATGAAGTCATACCATGCAAATGAATGCTTCTGAGAGCTCCCTGTCAGGTGGTGCCATATTTCTGTGCCAGTATCTCAGTGACCAAAACTGGCCTAAAGGAATAAGGAGGTAAAAGTCATAGATCTGGAAGTTAATGCTGCTTAGTGCAATATTAACATCCAGGAAGATTTCCCACCAGTGAACTACTGTGAACCAAAGAGAGCATCCTGTGCTGAGAGGCTTCTTATTGAATCCCTCCCACCCTGGAACAGATCCTCGACTATTTCTGGAGTCCCACACATGCTGCATGGGTGTGGAGCAGCTGTCACAATCCAGGTGGAAGAGGTGACGGTGAGGGAGGATGCTATAGATTTACTCTATGCACTTTGCTAGGGTCAGGGTTCCATATATACTACAATTATAGAGCCAGCACATTTGCCACAGGTCCCATCACTTGCAGCAGAAGTGTTCTCCAAAATCTCAGGTTTTATTTTAAAAAAAATTATGTAGAAAGCGCTTGTCTGAAATGCTTCATCACATCAACCAAATGTAAACCAATACAATGTTGTTCACCTGAGTCTTCAGACAGCTTAAAACCATAGCTCTAGGAGTCTGCAAGCTCCGTCAATACTAGAGCAAGTCAGAATTTTTCAACCAAAAGAATGGTCCTCTCAGAAAATCTGGTTTATTTGAAATCCAACATTTTTCATGAGAAAAGATTGATTTTTTAAATCTTCTTTTGAACGAAATTTTCCATCAGGAAAAGCTAGACCACTTTTGTTTGGTTTTGAATAAACATTTCTAAATGAGAAATTTTGTCTTGATGCACCAAATTGTTTAATTTCCATCAAAAGTGGACATTTTTGTTTTGATATTTTCTAATTGATTTTTTATTTTTATAATTATTATTTTCAGAAAATTGTTCTGTGCAAAATTTTGATATTTTGACTTTTTGTCCTTATTACAGATATCAGAATTTTCCATGGGATGGAAATTCTCTTTTCCAAACCCCTCTAACCAACACTGAATTATATTTTTGCTGTTTATTGTTTTCACAGAAGAATCTCGGGATTGTGTGCAGCTGCTCCCATTACAACTACTTCTATAACACAGTTTTGAGTTGTCAAATCCAAAATCAGCAGCTTGTTGAAAATGGAAGAAATGGAGACAACATAAAATAAATTGAAATTCTTATCAAAATATATTTTATTTACCCATTTATTCAAATATATCTATCCCATATTCTGGGAACTTTCCCCATTAAAAATCACAACCTAAACAAATGAAGAGCTGCCTATAAATATGTCCATCTCAGCCCACAGCCTTGGCAGAGTGCTGGAAGATTAACAGAACTGGGCTGTGGTGGACCAAGGTAGAGAGTGAGGTCCAGAGCAAGATCCCTGTCAGAAAATACTTTATCAGCAGCTCCTTCTCAGTTATATGGAGAAAACTTGAGTGTGAGCACCTCATCTCTGGCAGTATACTATGGGAAAAAAGGTGATCTCTGTATAACACAGGGGCTACTTTAGTGATTGAATTATTCAATTTTGTATTTAATTTGATTTCTTTTTTTACTTTATTTTAAATGAAGCAGCCACAGAATTTCTAGTCTGCCACACCCAAATGCTGCAGAAACCGGGGGGTCATGTCATGCCCGCTGACTTAGCTTTACTCTCCATTCTACTGGTGTAACTGGCGAGGAACATTAAGGGTACGTCTACACTGCAAAACCACCCCCAACTCCTTAGCAGTCTCAGAGCCCAGGTCAACTAACTTGGGCTTGGTTTTTGCGGCTAAAAATAACAATGGAGACTTTCCCACTTGGGTTCTGAAACCCTCCTCTCAGTTGATGCAGGGTGTGAGACTCATTGCCATGGTTCTCTCTCTTTTTTTTGGCAGTGTAGACATATCCTAAGTCACACAGTTACTAGGGGCAGGGCTGGTAGTACTGCCTATTATTAAGGTTGCCTTTATAAAACTTCAGTTGCTTATAACTTTGACAGACTTTAACCTTTGGGCTGAAATTTTTCATGCTCGATGTCTGCCTAAGGCTGATTTTCAAAAATGAAATGAAATCAAATCAAAGCAGCCATTTCTAAGAATGAGGCTAGAGAACAATACATTGTTTTGCTCATCTTAAAAAATTCTGGTGACCTCTCTTTTGAAAAGATCTTGCACTCCCATGCTTTGGGGTAGGGACTTGAAATTTGGTAGTGGTGGAGATTCTTTGTATCAGGAATGTACCTTTGCCATCCCCTTGAAAATCCACCCAAATTTGGCCAACTTATAAATTGTAGTTTGCACATGGTCTTGACTTATTAGATTTTAGAAGCTACATTCCCTTAAGATTCCGCAGTGGACATGCTGCAGCCCATGGCTGAGCAGGACTTTCCTTGCAGTTGCAGTTCTGGGCTGTTGTGGGTTGAGCTAGGACCAGGTCCAGGCACCTGAACTGAGAGCAGGGAGATTGTCTCTTCTGTGCTCTCAGTGAACCCTCTCCCTCCCCAGCTGGGCCCAGACAACATGGAGAAGGAAGCTTTGTGATTAAAATGAAGAGGCAGGGCGGTAGATTTAGACAACAAGCCCTAGGTCTTCGGGCTAGCTGGTGGGGGAGAGGGAAACTGGGACTGGGAGTTGAGGAGGGAGAGACACTGGAACTGGTTGAACAAGGAACCTGGGACTGGAACTAAGGACAGAGACTGAGGCCAGAAGCTCATGGAGTGTGACAAGCAAGGAGATGGATGTTAATATTTGTGAAGCACTCAGATACTGTAGTCATGAGTGCCATACAAAAGCCCATGAGGAAAATAATAATTCAGAACAGCATTTGAATAGTGTGCAGTAAATAAGGCCTAGGGTGACACAATGAACAATGAGGATAAAACAAAATATTGAATAGCTGCTGATTAAGTGAGCACCGCCCACCCTGTGTACTCAATTAGTAGGGATCCTGTGGAAAATGTGGTATGTGATCATATAATTAAAGGCTGTATCATGATGTATAAACACAACTGGGTTGAATTAATTCTGGTATTTCCTAACTTTTGAGTCCTTGACTTTGCAACCTTAATATTCTTTAATGTATTTTGTGTGTGTGTGTAATATAAATTATATCAAGCTGATGCAGATAACCATGACATACCATGTTCAACATCCCGTGTTACTGCGGAAGCAGCAGTAAGATTTGGACTCAGCCTGAATATGTGGGAAAAGAGAAAGGAGTATAAAATGAATCCCAGGTCTAAGTGACAGGGAAGAATAATGGTATTGAAGGGGAAGTGACATTGTCAAAAGGTATTTAAAGCAAGAACAAAGGAGACCACTCCCATCATTTAAAAATAATTTAAAAAAAGAAGAAGAGGAGAAGCCTAATTGTTTGTCCCAGTTTCCTGGTTTTATGGCTTGAACGCACTTCTGTTTGTGGAACAGAGACTTGAAATGCCTTTGTATCAGGTTCAAGCAGAGCAGCTAACTAATCACCCCGTGTGTTAATTGATAATGGGTTGTCTGTAAAACGTTATTTTCTTTGAGAGATTACCTTATTGTTAATTTCAGGTTTTATGATGGGTGTTCTCCACAGAGAGACAAAGGAAATGTCCTCCACTCCTGGGTGTTGTGAAGTTTGTGGGAAAATAAATTATATGGATATGCTACATGGTTTATCAAGAGACTGCAGCTTTGCCCCATATACACTGCTAATTTTGAGAATCCAAACAGCAGATGGTAGTGGCTGACAGTCAGCAAAGGCAAGTCAAGGTGTTTATAGTGGGACAAGGTTAGGTCGGTGACTTTAAAAGTGAAGCATTTGGAAGTGGTAAGTGCAGAATATAGTTGAGATGGTAATAATGCTGCTTCCTTCCAGAGGCAATGTCTTTTTTTTTATTGTGTCTGATTGCAAATTAAGGTGAAAAGAAAATTAACCCCAGGCATAAAAGAATATTCAGTCCCTGCCTCGCTGGTTTCCAGAACAAAAAACCTTAGTCTTTGATTTTAGATTTGATTTTTTTCCCTGCTGGTTGCCATACAAAGAGATATAGCTCAATAAAATGAAATATCCAGTGCACTGTGGTTCATATTATTAGCCTGAAGGAATTCTTAGTCAGGTTAATGGATCTGATGGTTTTCCCTTCATTGATTTTTAAGATGATTATATTTTATTTATAGATGAGAAAAATAGTTAATCTTAGATTTATTGAAAACTTATTGTGAGACTGCATTAGTTGATAACAATAACAATACATTTAAGGAAGCAAAACTACTCTGGTCTTCAATCCCTTAAGTGCTGATGTGCTGCAAACCTATTGACTTGAAATTAAATGTGCTCTTACCTACAAATGTATCCAGAATAGAAAGAGTTATATTTTTGTTTGCTGTTATGAAAGATTTCATTACAAGAAGCATTGATACACCTTAGGTGTTTCTTTTGTAAAAACTGTATGTGAAATATCCAAGAGCTGAAAGTTCATGGATAGCAGCATGTTGTCCTCTGGAGGCTATATGATCTGATTTCTAAGTCAGCTAAGTCATTTGTCAGATAAAAAGCCTACTGGTCAACCGTAATTGTGTCCAGAGGTCTGAATCTTAAACCATAATATGTGGGTTGCAAATTTACAGTGGAATGTGGAGAACAACATGAACAGTAGTTTATTGTAACTCAGAACTCAGTGCCTCAAGACTGTTATCATTTGTTTTTATGTTATAAATGAGTTCAGGGACCCTTTGTATTTTGAGCAAGCTGATAGATGTTAACAAAACACTTGCTGTAATTTTACACAATAAGGGCTATAACAGGGAGGCAGCAGTCTCTCAGTAGTATTGAATTATAACATTCCACTCATCTCGCAGTAGCGTAGTGAACTGGGGGCTCAAGGTAGGGAGGTGCTGAATCAAAGTTGTGCCTTGGGCAACCAGAAGTCCTTGTTACATAGTCCTAATGTGTGGTGAAAGTCCTACAGTGACATTACATTTTACAAAAAAATAAAAAATAAGTCACCCACCAACATCTTCTCAGCAGTTTCATTAGTCATAATGATCCAGATCCAGTACATCTGAGCATGCATCTGAAGAAATAGTTTTTTACCCATGAAAGCTTATGCCCAAATAAATCTGTTAGTCTTTAAGGTGCCACCGGACTCCTTGTTGTTTTTGTGGATACAGACTAACACGGCTACCCCCTAATTCCAGATCCAGTACACTGCTCTGGAGTAAACGTGTAGAAAGAACAGGTTGCGAACATGCAGCAGATGCTGTAGAAAACAAAGTAAAGAAAGAAAATAGGAGGGAGATCAGAACACAGCAATTACTGTTAAATTTTTTGTGCTTATAATGCATTATCTCAAGCTGGCACTGCCATTAATGGCTATGTATGGCCTTTGACTGGACACCTACATTAATTTTAGAGCTCCTCTATTGTTTTGCTTGAAGCAAAATTTGATATAAACATGATGTTTCACCTTAGGTTGAACTTAGTGGGGAAACAACATGAAAGTAAATTAAAATCCTGCCTCACTTTCCACCGCTTTTGCAGTAACATCATTTTATTTCACACCAAAAAGCTGTTTTAAAAACCTTTGGAAGGAAGCTCCAGAAGAAAAGGCTCTCTTTTCCACTGCCTTTCCCTGATTCTGAGATGTACCCAACCAAGGCATTAGGAGTTTAAGTAAAACAAAAAAGTCAATGCACAGGCATGATGTGTCTTGATTGTTCATGTTAGAGCAGTGTGGTGCTGTGTATAATTTAAAGAAGAAACTAAATGAAAAGCTGAGTGGTCAGTTCTTCTGCTAGTTGTGGGCTGTATGAGCATGTATGAATGAGAGGAATATTAATATAAGTGAAGGAGCTGCATTAACTGACTCCATAATTTACTATATGAATATGCAGTATTTTCCTATCAGGAAATGAGAGCTGTATAAATAGATTCAGAGGCTATGTGTGAATCACAGATACAAGGCAGGAAGAAAGGGCAGAGGTTGAACAAAACTAGCAGAAACTTGGCCTCTTTAGGAAGAATTGGAGAACCAGCTCAGATAAAATAAGAGGTGATCTGAACCTTTGTCCAAAATTCAAACCAAAAGAGAAGTGAACTTTTTTTAAGTTTCAAAAAATAGTTTTTATTTTCATGCATCTCTTCACTTCCTAGTTCTGGCAGGCAAGGGGCCAAAATATAATGAAAGGGTCTGTTTTTGCACTAATTCTGGCCCAGCTGGAAGTAGGGATTATTAAAAATCTCATGTGAAAGTCTGCTCTCACAAAATTGCAAGCCTATCTTTGCAGATGTAAGTCATTTGAATAATTTGGATAATGTTTAGAAAATTCGTACAAACCAAATCTCTGGCCTGTTTGAGATTTGCCCATAGCTACTCATGAGACAGTTCCTTATATTCTCTTCAAGCAATCACACAATTTACAATGACTGGCATAAACTGAAACTGCCAAAGGCAGTTTTAAACCAGTGTTGAAGCCAATAGACCCAAGTGTAAGTCTGTCTCCTCTTCCTTTTTATCCACCTGTCACTCATCTTTCCTCCTCCCCACTCCGGCTTTTTCCTGAAGCCACTTTGTCATTGGTAAAATTCTGCTGCATGAGTACATACAGTACAAACAAAGGCTCCAACTTCACACATAGCATACATTTAAGCACATGTGTAAGTCTTGCAGGATTGGGGCCAAAGTCAGATACATGTGGAGCCATAAAAGAGTACAACATATAATCTCATAAGGAATGGCACATATGCTATTGGCATTATTTGTTTGTACCATGCCTGGTACAATGGGTTCCTTATTTCTAACTGAAGTACTTAGCTATTACTGTGGTAGATATAATAATAGGTCATCTTATTATGCAACCACCCTACAAATGCTTACAGTTTAAGCAAAGTAGTCAGAATAGGGAAAGCAAAGTTTAAAATAAAATAGTTTTTATTTGTTTCTGTGTCTTTCAAAATTCCATCCTCATCCTATATTTAGCTGTTAATAACAAATGCTCCTCCATTTAATTCTGCTTCCATCTTTCACCAAAAATGAGTAGCAGAAAGCTCCCAAAAGGAGGGTTTTTGTTGCTAAGCAAATTATTTAAATATTTGCAAAATACTTTACAAACTCTTATTTAGTACCATCTAAAACCAGATAAGAATCACTCAAATGTTGCATCAGGTTCTGTTAGCTACTAAAGTTCCAGCTTTTGGGGGGGATAGTTTCTAGTATATCTGAAGTAAAGTTTATTAAACTAATTTTCCACTGTGGACATATGTTTTTCCCCATGATACAGTCTTTCCTTTTCCTCTCTGATTCATCATGAATTGGTTTGCGGTTACGTCTTCCTGGTAAACAAAGGCAAAAGGAGTAACAAAACCAATGTACTACATTCAAATTAAGTGTAGTCTTTAGTCTTTTGGTTAAGTTTGGTGGGAGACTAATATAATTTGGTGTATGAGGCTTTTACAAAATGTACTGTAGAGTTAATAGTTCCTGTTATGAATCTGGCTGCACTTGCTTACGTTGTTGACTCTAGGTAAGTCAAAAACGATTAGCTAAAAATTCTGTGTTGCCTGCAGATTTCTTCTGGAAACCACATTTTAATTGAAATGATCTCCACCCCTAATTCTGATTCATTCATCTTCGTGTCAGGGGAAGAGTTCAAAGACCAGAGAGTGTCAAAAAATTACTGTAGGTTAGTAGAACGGAGCTCGCACAGGCGTTACATATTCAGGTAGGTCTCCGCCCACTCTCCAACTAAAATGCCTCTTCCTATGCTCTATGTGATAGATTGCTTGGGTTACACTGTGGGGGATAGTACATCTTTGTGGACTTTTCCAAGGCTCCAGTAAGCTGGCCCATAATGGGAACTATATGTTCTTTTAGAAGTAGAATAGGGGGGTGTCAAGGTTCCTCCCCCACTCTGAACTCTAGGGTACAGATGTGGGGACCTGCATGAAAAACCTCCTAAGCTTATCTTTACCAGCTTAGGTCAAAACTTCCCCAAGGTACAAAATATTACACCCGTTATCCTTGGAATGGCCGCTACCACCACCAAACAATTACTGGTTACTGGGGAAGAGCTGTTTGGACGCGTCTGTCCCCCCAAAATACTTCCCAAAACCTTGCACCCCACTTCCTGGACAAGGTTTGGTAAAAAGCCTCACCAAGTTGCCTAGGTGACTACAGACCCAGACCCTTGGATCTTAAGAACAATGAACAATCCTCCCAACACTTGCACCCCCCCTTTCCTGGGAAATGTTGGATAAAAAGCCTCACCAATTTGCATAGGTGACCACAGACCCAAACCCTTGGATCTGAGAACAATGAAAAAGCATTCAGTTTTTACAAGAAGACTTTTAATAAAAAATAGAAGTAAATAGAAATAAAGAAATCCCCCCTGTAAAATCAGGATGGTAGATATCTTACAGGGTAATTAGATTCAAAAACATAGAGAACCCCTCTAGGCAAAACCTTAAGTTACAAAAAAGATGCACAGACAGAAATAGTTATTCTATTCAGCACAATGCTTTTCTCAGCCATTTAAAGGAATCATAATCTAACACATACCTAGCTAGATTACTTACTAAAAGTTCTAAGACTCCATTCCTGTTCTGTCTCTGGCAAGAGCAGCACACAGACAGACCCTTTGTTCCTCTCCCTCCTCCCAGCTTTTGAAAGTATCTTGTCTCCTCATTGGTCATTTTGGTCAGGTGCCAGCGAGGTTACCTTTAGCTTCTTAACCCTTTACAGGTGAGAGGAGCTTTCCCCTGGCCAGGAGGGATTTCAAAGGGGTTTACCCTTCCCTTTATATTTATGACAGGGGGTGGGAAAGAAAGAAAATATTAGTTAAAAATGAAATATCTATTGCTATAACACTATGAAGCACTTATCTGTCCATGTAAAGAAAAGAGGAAAAGCATATGTGAAGAGGGGGAACATTCTTGAATAGTTTCAGCTCACAGATCCTCTCCAAAGCAACAGCCTTTCAACTTAATATTCTTGTTATTAAACAATATTTTATGTTTACTTGATGGTGGAGGATGAGGAGGGTTGTTTGCTTTGTTACTAAGGAAAGAAAGCTACTTTAAACCACATCTTCACTTTTTCTCCTTTTGATGCCCTTCTTGTCCATTTAAATGCATTTCTATCACTGTAGAATCTGAGCTCCTGATACAATAGTGAATTGAGTCTTACAAAACCCTTGTGCAGTAGATAATTAACTATCAAAATGCTTGTGTGAGTTTTGCAAATGGTGAAACTGAGGCACACAGGCTAAAATTTTCAAAAGTGGCTTCTAATTTTGGATACCCCAATTTTTGGGTGCCCAACGTGAGAATCCTAGTGCCTTTTTTAAGAGTTGCTGAGGACCTGCCACATTAAAAAAATCATCAAAAGCTACAGGTCCTCTTCAAATTAAGGTAAAAAAGCCAGACTGAGGAGTGAAGAGACCTGTGTAAGATTTTTGACATCTACAGGCAGAATTAAATGAAGACTCCTTTGAATTGTCTTGGTTCTAGCCAAGCCATCAAATGTAATATTTGGGTGTCAATTTCAATCAAAAGTATTTCAAAATACATCAAAACCAACAGCAGTCTGGTTATACAAACACAATAAAAGTAATGTGGGTAGGTATCAGCACAGCATATGAGTAGGAGTAAAGAGAGATGCAGAAACTAAGTTTCAGGGAGAATGACAGAGCACAGTGAAAACTAGGACAGTGACAGAATATAATCATATTGTTTTATGAGAGAAATTTAAGTTGGAATGAAGAAGGATTCAAAGAGCCAACCTCACATAGATGGGATTAAGACTGGAAGAAGAGGATTAGAGAATTTAAGAATAAGAGATTAATTGTACTTGGCTTTTTTCAAACTGATTTTTTGGGGAGTAGTAAACAGAGGAATGTATTAAAATATGAAGTTGTGGAGAAATAAATATGAAATGATTATACCAGTAACTAAAATACAAAGAAAATGGTATACAATAGCTATTCATAAGGTAAACAAAACCAAAAGTCTCCACAGAACACCACTATGTGGAGTAAAAGGACAATGGACTTTCTGGTTTCAGGACACACACACACATATATAATATTGTGACAGGGTCGGTCCAGATGGCTATAGGAGAGTGATAGAAGGTAGATATATTAGCCCCAGATTAAGCAGGTTCCCTTTCCCTAGGTAAGGTAACAGGGGCGGTTCCAGAACAATCAGGAACTTGCTGGAAACAATTAAGGCAGTCAGGCTAATTAGGACACTGGAGCCAAATAAGAAGCTGCTAGAATCAATTAAGACAGGCAGGCTAATCATGGCACATGGTTTAAAAAGGAGCTCTCTTCAGTCAGTGAGGGGTGCGCAAGGAGCTGAGAGTGAGAGGGTGTGCTGCTGGAGGACTGAGGAGTACAAACACTATCTGGCATCAGGAAGAAGGTCCTGTAGTGAGGATAAAGAAGGTATTGGGAGGAGGCCATGGGGAAGAAGCCCAGGGAGTTCTAGCTGTCACACAGCTGTTACAAGAAACACTGTAGACAGCTGTGATCCACAGGGCCCTGGGCTTGAACCTGGAGTAGAAGGCGGGCCTGGGTTCCCCCCATCCCACCAACTCCCTATTGGATGCAGGAGGAGTTGTCCTGGACTGTGGGTCCCACCAGAGAAGAAGGTCCCTGGCCTGTCTCCCAACCCACTAGGTGGATCAGCAGAGACTGCGGGGATTGTTCTCCTTCCGTTTCCCCATACTGGCCCATGATGAGGTTAGCTGAGTGAAAGGCAGGTTTGAGCCACTAGCAAAAGTGGCCAAACTTAGGGCTGCTGTGAATTTCTGAGGTGAGTAAATCCACCAATATGCGCAGGACCCACCAAGGCAGAGGAGAAACTTTGTCACAATATATATGAACTCATTAAAAATAATAAACAGTGCTCAAATAGCAAGATGTGTTTTTTTTATTCCTTCTCAAGAGGTCCAAAGAGAAATAAAGGCTGTTGCAGAGGGTGTGAACAGGGTCTACCATCTACTGTGCAGAGTAAGAGAAACAGTGTCAGAAAGCAGTCTGGAATTTGAAGCGTGTATGGAACATGTTGACTTTAGGAAGGGATCACGTTGCAAGCAGGATAGATTTGTAAGTCCATGCAGGATCTTGAAGACTGCATCATTTTGCATTGCATTTTGGAGAGGGATCCCTACTAACATATGCATAAGAAGTTGTCCTTTGTGAAATACCTAATTTTTATCACCAGGGAGGAAAATATTCACACCTCAGTAATTGTGGATTGTTCAAGCCAAGTGCTTAAATAACTTAAGAGTTTAATAAGAGACTAGACAAATAAAATAAGAATGCCATTTTAAAATATAGCTTATTGAAAAATACATGATTACATACTTATGATCTTGCATAGATTGAACCAATAAAATTCAAGCAGCATTTTATTTCTGCTGTGTGAATGTGCAGGAAATTTCATGTTATCATTTTCATAGGCTTATAGTGTCTGTCTAATTTCTCTGTATCTTTGGTATTCTCCCATTGAGTTACAATAATAATCATAATAGAACCTCAAAACCTATTCATTCCACCTTTGCTCTGAGAAGTTATTTTGGCAGGAGTTGTTAGTGGTGTTTATTGCATCTTCTGTCATTGTGATACCCTTCTCCCGCTCCGCCACATAAACACACAGACACGCTTACATACATTCGTCCACTCCCTTTCAAAGTTTTCCACTTCCCAAGAAGAATACAATCATTTAGCAATTAAACCAATTTTGGGTATCACTAGCTCCCTCCTCTCACACTTCTTTTTTTTATCAATGTGAATGTGTTATTTTCTAGATTTACTAACAGGTTCCTTATTGTAAAACATGCAAGATACATACAGTAAAGCAGGCATACACCACTTGAGCTTCATAATGTCCCTGAGTTTTGTACCTGCTATATGAACTTTCCTCGGGGGCTGCACCTTGATGTGTGGCAAGGTTCGTGAGCTCCAGTGACCCTGAGAACAATGCCGGCAGGAGTTTAATTCCTGGTAGGATCACTCCAGTTGGACAGGTCACATTGTAAAGTGCTGTATCTTTGTTTGCCAGCCCACCCGTTGCAACCTTCTGCACCAGCGGACAAAATGGCCAGCAAGGACGAGAGAGTGTAACTCATCATGCACAACCTACTGTCACTTAAAAAATTATTTGTGCTGGTCTACAGTCCTTATTCTTTGCTATCTCTTCACTCATTCTGTTCTTTGAAAGTTCTACGGTGATGGGCAAGTGGTGACAGGGACAGGCAGATGCTGCTGGGGGTCCCTAGTCACAAACCTGCACACAGGTGGTGCAACAGTGATCATTGCTTGTTGTTGACTCGTAGTGACATCAGTGTCCATATTTTTCGCCTGTGACAAAGCAGCCTTCTTTAGGGATAGTGCAGCACTCTGCAGTCTAGGGAAGGGGGAGAAAAGGATCTCACTCCATTATCCACTTGCTAGTCTGCTGTGATGAGCTGGTCATCCAGCTGTGCAATAAAAGGCAACATCACACACAAAGAACATGGAACTTTGTATCCTGGAATGTCTGCGCTCTTTTTGATGATGCTGGTGGGCTTTAAAGGCACTCAGCAGAAGAGAACTTGCTGAATACAACATCAAAATAGCTGCAGACTGAAACATGTCTCCCGATCAAGTCCTGTCTTGAAGAGATTGGGGCTGGATACACATTCTACTGGATAGGTAAGTCTGCAGAAGAGAGGGTGTTTAACTGGGGTGGGCGTTGCTATTCGGACATCTATTGCATACACACTTGGTTGTGTATCAAAGGGAATAAATGATTGTCTGATGGTTCTTCACCTCAGCTTGACATCTGCATGTCAATGGCTGTTGATGGTTTGTTTGACACCCCACCCGGACATTGGTTACTTTCCTTGCTGTTGCCTCTGGGGAGCTAATATCTGGCTGATTCCCCCAATTTACAGCATGTTTTAGTGATAACCATACCACACAATTCTCATAACTTCATATGTATTAATGATATACACTTATGGATAGAGAAATGACTTTCAGCGGATCATAACCTTTCCCCTGATATCTTACAAGGACGTGAGATCACGATTATATGAAAATGAGGAATATGGGGGTTACAGAACGCTCCCCCAAGGTATAGAATGTCACAGCCACATTAACTTAAAGTTGATAACTTTATTCACCTTTACAAAAGGAAAGGCAAACATACTTCCTGTGATAACCATTGTGGCATTTCACTCCTTGCCACTGCAGGAAAGATACCCAAGTCATGCTATACTGGCTAACAGATTGACTTGCAGAGAAGATACTGCCTGAAACACAAATGTCACTTCCATTATGGAAATGGTATTTCAGACATGAAATGCATTCTGGCAAACTCAGGAGAAATGTGTGAGCAGAGTTTTTGTCCATCTTAGTAAGGCCTTTGTCTCTAAATTGAGATGGCCTGTGGATAGTTCTCCACACGTTTGGTTGCCCTGTTAAGTTTGTCAACATTATTAATCTTTTTATGCAGCAATGCAGATTCATGTCCTTGACCAATGCTGTTTCTCAGCTCCTTTTGTTGTCACTAATGGAGTAAAACAAGGCTGTGTTCTTGCTCCAACATTATTTAGCATCATGTTTGCAGCTGTTCTAATAGATGCATTCAGAGACATTGATTGTGCTATTTATATGCAGTATTGTATGGATGGATGTGTCTTGAATCTGCATCAATTGCATGTGAAGGCAACAGTTATGAGAACAATTATTCAGAAATTACTGTTTGTTAATTGTGTTTTATTGGCCCATAACCTCAGGGACACTCAATTCACTGACTACTTTGCATGTGCAGCAAAGCATTTTGGCTTAACAAGCATCCTAAATAAGATAGAATTCATGCTCCAGCCTTGATCGAGAAGCACTGCAGCTACTTCAGTTGTGTCGACTGATGATGTACCACTTAAGGTCATTGACAAAATTTGCTACCTAAGCAGTGTCATTTCACAAGATGCAATGACTGATAATGACATTACCAAGCACATTGGTGCAGCCAGTTATGCCTGTGGGAAAACGTATGTGTCTCTGGCATGAACATGGTGTCAAACTGCAAACAAAAATTGATGTTTACCTTGCTGTTGTCATCACCATGCGATTCATGAACTACTTATCAATGGCACAAAAGACACTTGGGCCAATTCCACCTATGATGTCAGTGGTGGATAATGGGAGTTAAATGGCAAGATTTATTTCCAAACACCAATGTTCTGGAGTGATGCAATACCACAGACATTAAAGCTTTCATAGTGAGAGCGCCGCTAAGATGATGCAGTCTTGTGGTCTGTATGTCTTGGAGTAGAATACTGAAAGCTGTCTTTTATGGAGATTTGCAGACTGGAACTTGGTTTAGGTGTTGTGACATTATCTGATTAAAATATGACCATGTAGATCATTGTTGCTACCACTGTTAATAACTGCAACAAATCTTATACAAAGTATGTCAAGTAAGGTGTGTATGGAAAGGTTATGATTTACTGAATATGATTATGCTATTTGTAAGCATTTATCATTTTTGTATTTGAAGTTACGAGTATTGGCTCTATAGCTGTATTTCAAATATGTTTGCATCTGTGGTAACACCCACAAGATATTTAGCCTGCACATCTTGAAGGGACTATTCAAATTAAATGGCTCATCAAGGAACACTTAACTTGTGTCTGAAGACAAATAGTTCTTGAGGTAGAGTTGCTCTCGGAGAACTAGACATTCACATGGGGCTGAGATTCCTGAAAGAAGGAATTGTCTGCATGATGTTTGACTGTGTGACCATCTCTGTTCCAGGACTGGCTTATATGTGCAAATAAAACACATTAGTCTCAGAATATACCCAGACTCTGCATTATTGATTTCTTCTCACTGGGAAGCCAAACAGCAAGGCCACAGACATCTGCTACTGCTTAGCAGAGAGGAAACAGTGGATATCTATTTGCAGGTGCAAAATATGTACACTCACATTCACATATACAAATGAGGTAATAATTCATACACACAGATATTTATGTCCTCATCTAACATTATGTTCAATTGCCTTATTTGCATGCCCATGTTCAGTAATTGCATGCACAGAGGATTTTTAAAATGTGATTCTCAGAGTTCAGCTTATAGTATGTTTAAACTTACAATAGTAAACCTACAAATTATGATTATTTTTGGAGGTAGAAGAGAATTTTCCATTTTGTAAATGTGACATCTCTACGACCTCTCTCTCGGTTTTTGATAGTGCTGTAGCCTAAGGAACAGTTTGGATTTCCTTTTATTCATAAATTCAGCTTTTCAGAAAAGTTCTTGCAACAGATATTTTTACAAGAAATAGAGATTAATTAAATCATACCAATTGTAAAGGCCTTTGTTGCCTTTGGTTTGTCATGTTAAAAGTGAATAATGTTGACTGATAGAGTTTGAGGTTATATTAAATCACAGCCCTTTGTTAATCCTTTCCTCTTTCTTTGAAATACAATATAAACAGAGCATTCCATACTCTTCAATCAGACAGGTGTTCATAATCTGCTCTCAACAATAGAGAATGAAGAGATGTGCACTGCTGTAGAAAAATGCAGCAGCAGCAGCAACAAAAATGTCTCCATCCTTACAACCTAAACCAGACTGTTGGGTTAATGTTTAGGTTCAGATGCCAAAATATTTGGCGGTTTATATTCTTTCTTCCTCTTATTTGGAACAACTTCTTGTTCGTGTATTGTTCTAGTAAGATATGAAATGAGCATTTGTTACATGTAGTTTAGTCTGTAGCACAAGCACTATTTAGTCTTTTCACACATGTTACTGACAAAGACAAAGACCGTAAAAGCCACTGGAGAGATTCCAGATGAAGATGGAGATTCCAAATGCCACTGGGAAAGGGAAGCAGGAAAAAGAGAGGAGACAGAATGTAGTAATGCCCCTTTGTTTTGGCTTCATGGCAATTTATTTGTATTTTATATTGCCTGATTCATGATTTGACTGTTCATTATTATAATATTGATGTTGCACTCCAAATACTGTGTTGCACTCCAAACACATGTGTGTGTGTGTGTGGGGGGGGGGGGCAAGGGCTACACATGAAGAGAGGTTTATAAAGACTCTGTGCTGCAAAAGGTGTCACAGACCCTTACGTTGATGTGAAGTCCCAGTGAAATTAAGGAACAAGATGCAGAATATTTCCCCTCCAGATCAGCCAATGTGGCATTTGGCTCAGCATAGCAGTAATAATCTTAAATGATCTGCCAGGCATTAAGTGTCATTTAAGTTGATTGTCTCCCTTCATTTATCCCATAGAAGAAGGTACACACATTTTGCACTAACTAGCAACTAACTTCTTTCCCATCATGATGTAGAGAATTAAAGATAAATAAGCAGAACTGCTGACAAGCTGGAACCCCAATTTCCCACAAAGGAAGGGAGATTCATCAGTAGAGGACCCACCACAAACCAATTTAAGGGGGCATGACATGGGCCTTGAAAAGGACTTTCACTGTCTAGGGACTTTTTAGTTGCATGTGTAGTCCACACAGGCAATGAAAGGGTCAATTTAGGCCAGAGAGGCCAATTATGCTATCCTTCTGCACCTAGAGGGTAGGCCAGATTTAATTAAAAATGAAGCCTGCTGTGTGGTGACTATAAGGTAGGCATGTAGAGATTTGAAGGGGGGCTACCTGGAGAGAGTGAAGAACTCTGAAATCACTCTATGGGACAGGACTGGAGAGGAGAGGGTCAAGTCAGGGAGGAAGCCCAAGAGGACAGATGGCCTTGGGATCCTCTCCTAAGTAGAGAAGTCTGGCTGGAGGCCAGGAGACACTCAGAGAAGCTGCTGGGAATGGAGCAGGCTGTAATGACGAGCCATGATAAAAGGATAGGTTTGGAACTTCCAGGGAGAGAGCCCTAGGAGGTGTTCAGCTGAGGAACTGAGTAATGGAAATGTAAGAGGGGTGAAAAGTCAAGTCTGAGGCAGGCAGAAGTTGATTTGAGTTAGTAGTCTTTGTTGGGGGATTCTAGGGGAGAGCCCTGTAAATCCTGGCCCTGAAAGGAGGGAGAACCTAGAGAGGTTGTAGGGAGAAGGCCTGAAAAGAGAGGCTACAATAGGATGAAATCCAGGGAAGCAGCAGCAAGGAGTCATACAGAACAGACCTTAGTTTCTGGGCATAGGTTTTCTGATCTGGAACCCAGAGTAGTAGGAAGGCCTGGGTTCTCCTATCAGCCGCGTGGGATAGTGGCATGAAGCCCCTGAAAAGTGTACAAGGACAACTGAAAGCTGTGAAAGAAGGATATGTGGACTATGGTTACCAGAATTGGAGCCAAAGACCTTTTTGAGAGGACATTGGGCTGTTACTTGTTGGATTCTTTGTTTACCCGAGGAGGTTGGGACTAAAATATGATCTGGCTAGAGGACAAAGTCACAAAAAAAGGTGGATGCCGGTGGGACTGAAGTGACCACTGACAGGGGGCGCTAGTGAGGGAAGAGCAGCAATGCCACACCCAACCAGTTGATCCTTCTAAAGGCACACTACAATCAGACTTCTGATCCCTCAGCTGCTTGGAATGAACTTTTACTTAGTAAAACATTGGAATATTGGGCTTTCACATTAGATTTGTAGAATGTTGTGTTGGTTTTCCAGCTGTTCACTGACATGTTAAAATGAAATTTTCATTCTTGCTTGGAGAATCTTATTGGGCTAATGGAGGAATCGGGTTCCTTTTACATCAGGTAAGGATATATGAGATCGCCTGGAATTAGACTCTCCCTTTAAATAACACTTGATATGCTTGAACCGAACAATACCTCTGAGTTTTTCCAGCCGGAGTCTTGCTTGTATCTCCTGTCTCATCTGATTTGTGGTAGTTTACAGAGTTTGTGACATACTTATTAATGGGTTCTCTGGGTGAGATCTAACTATAGCAGTGCCCTCTCATGTTGACAGAATTCAGGAGCTGTTTTCATGTCCATTCCAAACTCTTATTTTCAGTTACTTAAAACATATATATTAGCTCCTGGTTAAAACTTTTCCAAGTTAGATTTATATCAATTACAGTTATATTTAAGTTAAAGTAATATATACACGCAAGAGCCAGTTTCTGCCCCCTTACTTTATTTCTTGACTCATTCCTGCGATTTCAGCAGGATGACTCAGAGTATGGTACTACTCACCACCCAGTACTAATGGTAGTGGAATCTAGCTCTAAAATAGTAGTTTTGTAACTTTAGAAACTTGTGTGTGTGTTACTCTTTGCTTTGCTCTAACTGATTTCATTTTTTTAAAATTTAATTTGTGGGGGAAGGGGACAACAACCCATATCATGGAATAATTGCTTTTACTATATGAATGAAAAGCTAAAATATCAAGTTTATTTAATTTAAATAATAGAGATAACGCACACAGAACCAAAAGCTTTTAATCAAAAATCAAGAAGGCTCTTTAATGTCATTAAGTGCTCAAAGACACAAAAGCATTTGGGGGCAATCCATGGCCTCTACCATGTTACAATATAGCATAAATTGGATAATTTGTAGATAAGTTACATGTGATAACTCTTTTGTCAAATGTGCAGCTTCAGAAATACTTGCCTTTAAATTTTGATGACCTAGTCTGAGGATATCACAGAAAATAGTGTAGTCTTCTCAGGTGTGCTGAGTTCTAGTGTCCCTGAGCAAAGATAGAAGAATAGATAAAGGCTGCGGCATCCACACGTTACCCCTACAGATAATGGGCCCTATCCGCCAGCTTGTATAAATTGGTGTTTCACCCTTGCAGTCGATAGAGCTGTGTTAATTTACACCAACTGAGAGAATCTGACCCAATGACTCTTTCTTCTGACCTTTCCCCATCCAAGTATAAATTCTTATTAATAGTTTGACAGTAACATCAACCCTAGTGACCACTGCCTGAAGATATAGAGAATTTTCTCCACATCGTTCAGGCTATGGGCACAATTCTTCTCTCAGGTCCACATTCTGCTTTTTGTATATGATGCAAAGTCCTGTACAAATGGTCTGTTCTACCTATCAAATGACAGTGTTGAAAAATATTTGATCTCTTGCCGTAAAGAAACGTTTTGTAAGACACAGAGTATGTTGTGTATATTATCCACAGAACATATAATCCCTATCAAACCTTAAAAAAAATATGAAAAGGCAAGAATCTTGTTTCTTTCTCTAATGTCACCAAAATGTCTTCATCCCTACTGCTAAAGACTGGTCCATACCTTTTCCATCTCATCTTCTGTTTCTCTGGCCTCCCCACATTTCACCTCCGGAGCTTCCATTCCATCCAAAATGCTGCTGCTGCTAAGACCCTCTTTCCCTCTTGCCACTCCTAGCCTGTCTCCTGAAATTCCTGAAAGGGCTTTTTCTCCAATTCTGCGTCAAATTCCTTATCCTCACCTTAAAGACTTCACATGAGTCTGTCCCTGTCTCTCTCTAAATCTCCTCTCCTGCTCACTGAGTACGTTTACCCTCCACTTTTATTTTTTAAGATATCACTTAGCATTGAACACACAATTATTCTGTTCTGGTAACCAAACTTGTCAAATCCCAACAATGCCTTTTAATTTATAATAAACCTCAAATTTAATATTTTCTTTCTTGAATTACATCATGATTATCAATCACTAGCAGTGCTGTTTAAAAAAATAGGAGGAAATCCATATGATTTTATCACCACCCATTTATTCTCCTAATTCAAACATTTTATTGTGTTGCTTTTCAGGCGGGTTCTACAAAATGAACTCTGTTCAGCAGAAAGACAAATGATATAGTCTCTAAATTTTTGATTAATTCATGTAAATAGTCATCTTATGGAGCAATTTTTCAGGTAGCTTCCATGAAGGATTTGCCTAAAGAGTTGAAAAGCAGCAGAAATGCCTTCCACACCCCTCCAACTCATAAAATGGTAATTGGACCCACATTTTTAATAAAACATTTTCAAAGACAGCAAGAAGCAGGAAAAATAATGTATTCTTATTTATTTACTCAGGGATCTGCCCCTTTTCTCCCATTGAAATAATGGGAATACTCCCATTGACTTGAGTGGGTGCTTCAGTGGGAGTAGCAACAGGATCTTTGAGCTTCTGTTAGCCCTGGTCTACACTAGGACTTTAGGTCGAATTTAGCAGCGTTAAATCGATTTAAACCTGCACCCGTCCACACAATGAAGCCCTTTATTTCGACTTAAAGGGCTCTTAAAATCGATTTCCTTACTCCACCCCTGACAAGTGGATTAGCGCTTAAATCGACGTTGCCGGCTCGAATTTGGGGTACTGTGGACACAATTCGATGGTATTGGCCTCCGGGAGCTATCCCAGAGTGCTCCATTCTGACCGCTCTGGACAGCGCTCTCAACTCAGATGCACTGGCCAGGTAGACAGGAAAAGAACCGTGAACTTTTGAATCTCATTTCCTGTTTGGCCAGCGTGGCAAGCTGCAGGTGACCATGCAGAGCTCATCAGCACAGGTGACCATGATGGAGTCCCAGAATCGCAAAAGAGCTCCAGCATGGACCGAACAGGAGGTACGGGATCTGATCGCTGTTTGGGGAGAGGAATCCGTGCTATCACAACTCCGTTCCAGTTTTCGAAATGCCAAAACCTTTCTGAAAATCTCCCAGGGCATGAAGGACAGAGGCCATAACAGGTACCCGAAGGAGTGCCGCGTGAAACTGAAGGAGCTGAGGCAAGCCTACCAGAAAACCAGAGAGGCGAACAGCCGCTCTGGGTCAGAGCCCCAAACATGCCGCTTCTATGATGAGCTGCATGCCATTTTAGGGGGTTCAGCCACCACTACCCCAGCCGTGTTGTTTGACTCCTTCAATGGAAATGGAGGCAATACGGAAGTAGGTTTTGGGGACGAAGAAGATGATGATGATGAGGTTGTAGATAGCTCGCAGCAAGCAAGTGGAGAAACCGGTTTTCCCGACAGCCAGGAACTGTTTCTCACCCTAGACCTGGAGCCAGTACCCCCTGAACCCACCCAAGGCTGCCTCCTGGACCCAGCAGGCGGAGAAGGGACCTCTGGTGAGTGTACCTTTTAAAATGCTATACATGGTTTAAAAGCAAGCATGTGAAAGGATTACTTTGCCCTGGCATTTGCGGTTCTCCTAGATGTAGTCCTAAAGCCTTTGCAAAAGGTTTCTGGGGAGGGCAGCCTTATTTCGTCCTTCATGGTAGGACACTTTACCACTCCAGGCCAGTAACACGTACTCGGGAATCACTGTAGAACAAAGCATTGCAGTGTATGTTTGCTGGCATTCAACCAAAATCCGTTCTTTATCTCTCTGTGTTATCCTCAGGAGAGTGAGATATAATTCATGGTCACCTGGTTGAAATAGAGTGCTTTTCTTCAGGGGACACTCAGAGGAGCCCATTCCTGCTGGGCTGTTTGCCTGTGGCTAAACAGAAATGTTCCCCGCTGTTAGCCACAGGGAGGGGAGAAGGTTGAGGGGGTAGTCACGCGGTGGGAGGAGGCAAAATGCGACCTTGTAACGAAAGCACGTGCTATGTATGTAATGTTAACAGCAAGGTTTACCCTGAAAGACTGTAGCGACTGTTTTATAAATGTGTCTTTTTAAATACCGCTGTCCCTTTTTTTTCTCCACCAGCTGCATGTGTTTCAATGATCACAGGATCTTCTCCTTCCCAGAGGCTAGTGAAGCTTAGAAAGAAAAAAAAACGCACTCGCGATGAAATGTTCTCCGAGCTCATGCTGTCCTCCCACACTGACAGAGCACAGACGAATGCGTGGAGGCAAATAATGTCAGAGTGCAGGAAAGCACAAAATGACCGGGAGGAGAGGTGGAGGGCTGAAGAGAGTAAGTGGCGGGCTGAAAAGAGTAAGTGGCGGGCTGAAGACAGGGCTGAAGCTCAAAGGTGGCGGCAGCGTGATGAGAGGAGGCAGGATTCAATGCTGAGGCTGCTGCAGGACCAAACCAGTATGCTCCAGTGTATGGTTGAGCAGCAGCAAAGGCAGCTGGAGCACAGACTGCCACTGCTGCCCCTCTGTAACCAACCGCCCTCCTCCCCAAGTTCCATAGTCTCCACACTCAGACGCCCAAGAACGCGGTGGGGGGGCCTCCGGCCAACCAGCCACTCCACCACAGAGGATTGCCCCAAAAAAAGAAGGCTGTCATTCAATAAATTTTAAAGTTGTAAACTTTTAAAGTGCTGTGCTTAAAGTGCTGTGTGGCATTTTCCTTCCCTCCTCCACCACCCCTCCTGGGATACCTTGGTAGTCATCCCCCTATTTGTGTGATGAATGAATAACGAATGCATGACTGTGAAGCAGCAATGACTTTATTGCCTCTGCAAGCAATGATTAAAGGGAGGAGGGGAGGGTGGTTAGCTTACAGGGAAGTAGAGTGAACCAAGGGGCGGGGGGTTTCATCAAGGAGAAACAAATAGAACTTTCACACCGTAGCCTGGCCAGTCATGAAACTGGTTTTCAAAGCTTCTCTGATGCGTACTGCGCCCTCCTGTGCTCTTCTAACCGCCCTGGTGTCTGGCTGCGTGTAACCAGCAGCCAGGAGATTTGCCTCAACCTCCCACCCCGCCATAAACATCTCCCCCTTACTCTCACAGATATTGTGGAGCACACAGCAAGCAGTAATAACAGTGGGAATATTGGTTTCGCTGAGGTCTAAGCGAGTCAGTAAACTGCGCCAGCGCGCCTTTAAACGTCCAAATGTACATTCTACCACCATTCTGCACTTGCTCAGCCTGTAGTTGAACAGCTCCTGACTACTGTCCAGGCTGCCTGTGTACGGCTTCATGAGCCATGGCATTAAGGGGTAGGCTGGGTCCCCAAGGATACATATAGGCATTTCAACATCCCCAACAGTTATTTTCTGGTCTGGGAATAAAGTCCCTTCCTGCAGCTTTTGAAACAGACCAGAGTTCCTGAAGATGCGAGCATCATGCACCTTTCCCGGCCATCCCACGTTGATGTTGGGGAAACGTCCCTTGTGATCCACCAGAGCTTGCAGCACTATCGAAAAGTACCCCTTGCGGTTTATGTACTCGGCGGCTTGGTGCTCCGGTGCCAAGATAGGGATATGGGTTCCGTCTATAGCCCCACCACAGTTAGGGAATCCCATTGCAGCAAAGCCATCCACTATGACCTGCACATTTCCCAGGGTCACTACCCTTGATATCAGCAGATCTTTGATTGCGTGGGCTACTTGCATCACAGCAGCCCCCACAGTAGATTTGCCCACTCCAAATTGATTCCCAACTGACCGGTAGCTGTCTGGCGTTGCAAGCTTCCACAGGGCTATCGCCACTCGCTTCTCAACTGTGAGGGCTGCTCTCATCTTGGTATTCATGCGCTTCAGGGCAGGGGAAAGCAAGTCACAAAGTTCCATGAAAGTGCCCCTACGCATGCGAAAGTTTCGCAGCCACTGGGAATCGTCCCAGACCTGCAACACTATGCGGTCCCACTAGTCTGTGCTTGTTTCCCGAGCCCAGAATCGGCGTTCCACAGCATGAACCTGCCCCATTAGCACCATGATGCATGCATTGTCAGGGCCCATGCTTTCAGAGAAATCTGTGTCCATGTCCTGATCACTCACGGGACCGCGCTGACGTCGCCTCCTCGCCCGGTATCGCGTTGCCATGTTCTGGTGCTGCATATACTTCTGGATAATGCGTGTGGTGGTTAATGTGCTCCTAATTGCCAAAGTGAGCTGAGCGGCCTCCATGCTTGCCTTGGTATGGCGTCCGCACAGAAAAAAGGCGCGGAACGATTGTCTGCCGTTGCTCTGACGGAGGGAGGGGCGACTGACGACACGGCTTACAGGGTTGGCTTCAGGGAGCTAAAATCAACAAAGGGTGTGCCTGTACATCAAGGAGTATTTCAGGCAGGACTGCACGGAGGGTTCCAATAAGAAATGGTGCACCTAAGTTATCGTTGTTATTGGAACAAGGAGGTTAGCCTGGCCTCTGATTGATACATGGCTAGATTTACCTCGCTGCACCTTCTCTGTGAGTGACTGCAGTGTGATCTAGACAGGGGAGGAGGCAAATGAGTACAAAACAAATCTGGTCTATTTCTTGTTCTGACCCACTCCATCTATCTTTTACATCTTTGGCTGGCAGCAGACGGTGCAGAAGGACTGCATGCCATCCACATCTCATGGCTGCTCGGCAGAAGATGGTACAGTACGACTGCTAGCCATCTTCATCTCTTGTCTGCCTGGCATAAGATGGTACAATACGACTGCTAGCAATCCTCATCTCTTGCCTGCCTAGCAGAAGATGGTACAGTACGACTGCTAGCAGTCCGTGTCGCCTGCCCGCTCACCATAAGATGGTTCAATAGGACTGACTGCAGGACTAAAGAGAATGACCTGGTCAAGTCACTCCAAATTTAGTCCCTGCGCCCATGTCTGCCCAGGCGCTCCCAGCCGACGTGGCCAGGAGCACCTCGGACACGACGAGGACGACTACCAGTCGTATTGCACCGTCTGCTGCCAGAAGGCAATGGGTTGCTGCTACTGTGCAGCAAAGCCGTACCGCGTCTGCCAGCACCCAGGAGACATAGGGTGACGGTTACCTGAGCGGGCTCCATGCTTGCCGTGGTATGGCATCTGCACAGGTAACTCAGGAAAAAAGGCGCGAAATGATTATCTGCCCTTGCTTTCACGGGGGGAGGGAGGGAGCGGGGGGCTGACGATATGTACCCAGAACCACCCGCGACAATGTTTTAGCCCCATCAGGCATTGGGATCTCAACCCAGAATTCCAATGGGCAGCGGAGACTGCGGGAACTGTGGGATAGCTACCCATAGTGCAACGCTCCGGAAGTCGACGCTTGCCTCGGTACTGTGGAAGCGCTCCACCGAGTTAATGCACTTAATGCACTTAGAGCATTTTCTGTGGGGACACACACACTCGAATATATAAAACCGATTTCTAAAAAACCGACTTCTATAAATTCGACCTAATTTCGTAGTGTAGACATACCCTTAGACAGAAAATTCTGTTGATGAAAATTCCCCAGCTGAACAGATAGGGTAACTTGTTAGAGGTGATACCACTATCTTGGTTAAATCCAAGCAGCAGGCCAGGCAATGCAGGCATTTATAATTTGTACCTTTCTTCACCAACAAGACAGACTTTATTTTAAAAAAAATATAGCTAAAGATGGGCCTGAACCAAAGCCCCAGATCTAAACACCCTGAACTTTCGGCATGTTCAAAAGCCTGAAGGGAATTTTTTTTGTCCTGAGCATTCCTCTGAATGTGACTAATGTCAAGGATTTCACATACTCACCAGGAAGTGTTGCTTTTCCCAGGTAATGTCTGTGCAGTCCTATGGTGGCATGATGGTACCTCTCTCTCAGCCACAGCCAACACGGAGCAATCCAATTTCCACTTTCAGCCTTGCCCAGTCCCAGTCTTCATGGATCCCAAATCCATGGAGCACGTTCGACAGGGACGAGACACTGTTACATTGGGAATGGGAGGTGACAAGATCTTTTCACAGAGACACGTGGGTCATGGGGGCACAACTTACTTGATAGTTATTTTTACTGAAAATATTGTGTAACAAAGTTAGAGAGTATTGAGCTGCTGGTTTCTATAAACTCAACTGGCTCCCCACTGTCTTTTAACCATTTAGGGTACAATACAACCATTCATAGTCTGTGGCATCAACAGAATTTAATAACTGAATGAAAACTCAGAGATCCAGTATTATTCAATCAATATCTTTAGCAAAAGGTGACATTAAGGCCATTCAATTGTTGTGCAGTAGAGTAGGAGTAGAGTACAGTTCTAAGAATTCAGAGAGAGAGAGAGAGACAGGATCGAACTGATTTGATTAAAGCCATATCTTATGTGTATCTATTTCCTCATTATCACTATGATTTGACACTTGTGGAGTAAACTGATGTTAATATAATGCATTAGGAAGAATTCTCCTCCTGAGAACAAATCTAGCTTAGCAAAGTGATATTTAATGTTTTCTATTATATTTATTTAACTAAAATGGCTGATTAGATGTTAAACAGAACAGAGGTTAATGATCTTTGTTATTGGTATTATAAAAAATTAAGAAAGAATAAAATAGGGTTAATGATGTATGCCATTATCGTTATTATGGGGATTAAAACCATGCAGTTGTTGGCTGCACAGAAAAAATCGGCCCCAAGCTGTGAGTAATTAGCAAAATTATATTATCTTCTAACCATACACAGTAATTAATTACTTGATTTGGCTACCGTACTCTTTCAATGTAGGGTGTGAGCAGTTCCATATAGGTATAAAGGTTTGTACAGCATTTTAAAATAAAAAATGGGAGAAACAAAACTCAAGTGGTTTATGCCAATCCATGTATAAAACTGGTTCTCTATCCAATCCATAAACACCGGTGAAATATAGGAGGAGGAAAAGGAAAAAACAAATGTCCACTGGGAATAGAAAAGTAGACTGTACAACTAATGAGATTAAAGATGATGTAGCTGAGAGGCCTTCTCCAGCCTATAGAGTACTCTATATTTGTTCAACAGCTTCTGCATAGCCTAAGAAGGTCCTCGTGGCTGAAGGGTAACCTCCTATCTTGTTTTATGTTCTGAACATTTATGAGATTAGAGTAAAATTGTTAATGCAACACAACTGACATTCAGCATTAAACCACTGCTGCTGCTTTGTTACCCATTAGTACATTAATGACAGGTTTCAGAGTAGCAGCCATGTTAGTTTGTATTCGCGAAAAGAAAAGGAGTACTTGTGGCACCTTAGAGACTAACATTTATTTGAGCATAAGCTTTTGTGAGCTATGCTCAAATAAATTTATTAGTCTCTAAGGTGCCACAAGTACTCCTTTTCTTTTTTATTAGTACATTGAGAATGCATTTCAAGCAACAAGAAATGGAGAGATGCTATGGTTGCTCTGCTCAGTGAGATAATATAGCAGTGTGGGTGGAGGGAAGGTCCACAATGTTCTGAGAGGCCTAAGAAAAAGAAATAAAAAAAAGTCTTGGTGGTTGGGCTCAACATCAAAAGGACTTTTGAGTTTTTCCCTTAGGAGTCACTGTAGTCAGTGGGGATTACTGGAGATAGATTAGAAATTAATTAGATTGTACAAAAAGTCTTAACACTTTTTAAAAGGTAGACACAGCAGTATTTAGATACTTGAAGATTTTCTTATTTATTGATTGTAAAATTTCAATGTTGAGTTCATAAAGAACCAATGCACCATTTCTTTTAGTTTTTCCTACATATCTGCCTCGGGAGATGCAAATAATCTTTTTTTTCCCCTCTGAAAATGCTTTTTTCCCCATCCACCTGGAGAAATTAACAGGTTAAATAAACTTTATTTGGTGAAAACCAAATAGAGTAATCACACAGGTGCAAAAAATATAGTCTGATCTATAAGGACACCTTTTATCCCAACACATATCGCTGCCTGATTCATTATGCTATGATATTACCTTATACACTCAGGGTTTGATCCAAAACCCATTGACTTCAGTAAACTTTGAATCAGGCCTCCACATTAAAAAAAACACAAATTCATTCAGAATCCAATAGAGAGCTGCATCCGTGATGGGAGACGTTCTTTATCAATAGTCCTGGAAGCTCAGGAATTTCAGTGTTGCCAGATGGGAATCATATCTTCAACTACTGTACCGCATTTTCTGGCTGCTACATTTTTTCACATTCAACCCTCCACTGAAGTCAAAGGAAGTTTTGAATATGTGAGAAATTGCTATAATTAATACGTTTATGTACACTGGGCTGCATAACCCTCATGCTTACTGAAAGTTAGATGGTCATGAATCTTATACCACAGATGCAAAGCAACCATAGTTAATATAAGAAGGCCGCATTGCAGTGCAAGGATCATCCTTTGTCTGGGTATACCACAAGAAGGACAGGAGATGTATTATCGGTTTTAATCAGGCTTCAACTTTATTATATAGATGTCTGGGACTACCCGGCAAATAAAGTGTCCAGTGCAGGCAAATCCATGCTTATTCAAATCAGTTTTCCGGGGCTTCCACCAGCCCCTCTTTGTTTCCTCCATGCTTATTCAAATAAATTTTCTGGGGCTTTCACCAGCCCCCTTTTGTTTCCATCCAGGTCCCCCATTCGACCCGTGGCCTGGACCTTACCTTCCACCAGCCTCGTAAGAGGGTTAAGGAGGGCTATGAGAATGGTGGGGGTGGGGTGGGGGTTGTCTCCCTGCTGTACCAATCATAGGAGTCCCTGAACCCCCTCCCCCATTCTGTATCCTGTATCTGTATCCTGCTCCTTTTAAGTCCTTTACCAGGCCATTTATCTGGTCACTGGCTGCCCTCTCTATGGAGTACCTGCACTGAACATCCACCAAGCCTTACAAAATAAGTTGCGACATATGGCCTACCACCCTTTCTATTCACCAGAAAAGGTCCATCCTCACACCAACTGTGAGGAAGGAGGAAGGCGAAAAAACCACACTCCATCGAAGCCAATTCTGGTGGTGCGGGAAAAATTTCTTCTCAGCCCCCCTTTAAAAGGGGCGACTAGTGTAATGCCCACAGCAGGTCCTAACCCAGCCAGCCATTTGCCTCCACTAGGGGAGGGAGGGTGGGTGCTAGCTTCCTTGCTGTTTGGAGACTTGCCCCACCCAGGTTTCGTACCTTTATGCACATTTCTGGGGGGGGGGGGGGGAGTCATTGCTGCAGAGTTGACCACTGAGCACCTTTTACAGCAGTTTCTTACCTTCTTCCTCTCCACCCGCCCCCCAACCACAAAGCAGAGCTGCCCTTATTTGGGTAAGCCCAGACAAATTCTGCCCCCCTTTAGTTGTGGTGCAGTCATTCTCCAAGAAGTTCTCAATGTCTCTTTATAACTCTTATTCCTGAGTAAAAAGTATGTAAAGAGTAAGAAGGGAAATTGCAAAGATTCATAGGCATTTCTAGTTGTCAAGAAGTAATGTAATTCAACAGGCATCAGAGAGACATCAATTCCACCATAACTGATGGGTAATAAACAAGAGGAATTGGAATAGTTAATTTATGAGCATAAACTCGATTTAGTTTGTATTGCTGAAAGCTGGTGGGATAATTCACACAACTGGAATGTTAAACTCGATGATTATAACATAATTAGTAGGTCTGTCAAGTGATTAAAAAGATTAATCGTGATTAATTGCGCTGTTAAACAATAATAGTATACCATTTATTTAAATATTTTTGGATGTTTTCTACATTTTCAAATATATTGATTTCAATTACAATACAGAATACAAAGTGCACAGTGCTCACTTTATTTTTTATTACAAATATTTCACTGTAAAAAGCAAAAGAAATAGTATTTTTTAATTCACCTAATACAAGTACTGTAGTGCAATCTCTATCATGAAAGTTGAACTTACAAATGTAGAATTTATACCAAAAAAAAAACAACTGCACTCAAAAATAAAACTATGTGAAACTTTAGAGCCTACATGTCCTTTCAGTCCAACTTCAGCCAATCACTCAGACAAACAAGTTTGGTTACAATTTGCAGGAGATAATGCTGCCTGCTTCTTGTTTACGTCACCTGAAAGTGAGAACAAGGCATTCACATGGCACTATTGTAGCCGGGGTCGCAAGATATTTACGTTCCAGATGCGCTAATGATTCATATGTCCCTTCATGTTTCAACCACCATTCCAGAGGACATGCATCCATGCTGATGAAAAATGGCATGCATCCGATGAAGTGAGCTGAAGCTCGCGAAAGCTTATGCTCAAATAAATTTGTTAGTCTCTAAGGTGCCACAAGTACTTCTTTTCTTATTACTTGTTTGTGTCACTGATAACTCAGAAGAAAATGATCTTGAATGCTTATGCATCAGTGTCCTAACAGATAAAGCACAATATGGGGTACTAGTTGGTGTCTTCTACAGAACACCAAATTACACTAAGGAACAGGATGACAGCTTCCTTATGCACCTATTTACAGTGTGTAGGAAAAAAAGCTGCGTGATCATGGGTGACAACAAATTGAGTGATATATGCTGGAGGTCTCATGTTTCCAGTTCTACAACAGTCTTGGAATTTCTAAACATTGGCGATGTCAATTTCCTAACTCAAAAATGTTGCCACCAAAATGGGGGAATTCTGCATTAGACCTTGTTTTAAATGATAAAGAGGAACTGATCACAGAACTAAACATTAATGGTAGCTAGGTACAAGCTGTCATGACTTGATCACATTTATAATTTGCAGGAAGAATAAAGTCCAGACCAGTAATATATAGACCTGGTGCTTTAATAGGACTAGTTCGACAAAGGTGATAAACAATTATGAGCCAGATAAGCTTCGAGGAAGAATTTAATCAGAAAAATGTTGGGAATCATTTAAAGAACACCTTACTCGATGGCTGAAAAGGCACAATCCCACAATCAAGGAAGAAGGCTGTGATAGTTAAAAAATCAACTTGGTTTAGAAGGGAAATGAAGGCAGCTATAACGTTTTTTAAAGAAGTATAACAAGTGGAAGAAAGGGGAAGTTGTCAGTATTGCATATAGACCAGAAGTTCAGAATTGTAGAAAAATGATAAGGGAAGCCAAGGGACACAAGGAGATATCTGTGGCCAGCAGAGTTAAGGATAGTAAGAATACGTTTTTAAAAAATATATTAGGTATAAGAAGAATCATGACAATAGCATTGATCCATTACTAAATGGAAATGGTAGAATTATCAATAATAATGCAGAAAAGGCAGAAGCATTCAATAAATATTTCTGCTCTGTATTTGGGAATAACAGACTCATCATATGGTGATAATTACACTCTTTCCATCCCACTAGTATCCGTGGAGGATGTTAAACAGAAGCTACTAAAGTTAAACATTTTTTAGTCAGCAGGCCCATGTAACTTGCATCCAAGAGTTTTAAGAGAGCTGGATGAGGAGCTTAGTGGACCGTTAATAGTGATTTTTCAATAAGTCTTGGAGCACTGGGGAAGTTCCAGAAGGCTGGAAGAAAGGTAATGTTATGCCAGTTTTTAAATAGGGTAAATGAGGTGACCCAGGTAGTTATAGGCCTGTCAGCCTGACATTGATCCTAGGCAAGATAATGGAACAGATGATAATGGACTTGATTAATAAAAAAAAACTAAAGGAGGGTAATATAATGAATGCAAATCAAAATGGATTTATGGAAAATAGATCCTGTCTAACTTGATATATTTTTTTATGAGATTACAAGTTTGGTTGATGAAGGTAATAGTGTGGAAGTAATATACTTAGACTTCTGTAAGGCATTTGACTAGATAAACTACATTTGCTTAAAAACTAGAATGATTTAAAATTAACACACATTAAATGCACTAAAAACTGGCTAACTGATAGGTGTCAAAATGTAAATTGGTTATCAAGCGGGTCTGTTTCCAGTGGGGTCCCCTGCAGTAATCAGTTCTTGTCCCTATGCTATTCAATGTTTTTATCAATGACATGGAAGAAAACAAAATCACTGAAAGTTTGCAGATGACACAAAAATAAGGGGATGGTAAATAATGAAGAGGACTGGTCATTGATTCAGAGTTATCTGGATCACTTGGGCCCAAGCAAAAAATGTGTGTTTTAATACAGCTAAATGTAAATATCTATCTAGGAATAAAGAATGTAGGCCATACTTACAGGATGGGGGATTCTATCCTGAGAAATAGCAACTCTGAAAAAAAAAAAAAAAGATTTGGGGGTTGTGGTCAATAATCAGCTGAACATGAGTGCTCAGTATGGTGTTGTGGCCAAAAAATGTAATGTGAACCTGGGAGGCATAGACAGGAGAATCTTGAGTAGTAGAGAGGTTATTTTATCTCTGTATTTGACACTGGTGTGACTGTTCCTGGAATAGTGTGTCCAGTTCTGCTATCCAGAGTTCAAGAAAGATGTTGATAAACTCGAGACGGTTCAGAGTAGAGCCACACGAATGAATAAATGATGAGAAAACATGCCTTCTAGTGATAGACTCAAGGAGCACAATCTACTTAGCTTATCAAAAAAGAAAGTTAAGGGGCTACTTGATTATAATCTGAGTACCTACATGGAGAACAAATGTTTAATAATGGGCTTTTAATCGAATAGAGAAAGGTATAACACGATCTAGTGGCTGGATTGTGAAGCTAGACAAATTCAGACTGGAAATAAGGTATAATTTTTAACCCAAGGCTAATTAGCCGTTGGACCCACCTAATGTGGAAAAAGTCAGCCCAAAAGGAATGTGTCTGAAAAAATTATAAACACCAGTAAAGGGAGGAAGAGGGAATTAGAATATATATAACATAACTTTAAACCCAACATTTCTACCTCATATATTATAACATATTCCATACAAAATTCTAAATTAATGTAAAGTTAAGATTAAATGGCTAAATTAACATCATTTTAAGGAGTGCTGGGGGCATGTTTCCTCCTGCCACCACCACCTGAAACTCATGGGGATAACGTGCTTCTTCCTTCCTCTAACTTTCAACCTCTGTCAGGGGGAAGGGGAGAGGAACCCAGCATCTCCAGCAGCACTCACGCTCACCACTTCTCCAACCCCTAACTGAGGTACTCCTGCAACAATAGCACAGAGAGGAGCTGCACTTCAACCAGTCAGAAGAGGGATCCAAATATTACTGTCCCTCCTGCTGGCTGTACCGTAGAGCTGGAGAGGAGCAGACATGGGACTTTGCCACCTACACCATCTAGTGAGGGAAGGAGAGACATATTTACTCAGTTAACCCCAATCCTTATGAGAAAGGAGACAGGAGAGAAAACTTCCTGCCCCACCCAAGAGCAGGGGGAATGATACTGCTACCCTGAGAATTTATGAAGAGAAAGCGCCAGAAACTGGGAGAACAAATTGAAATTCAGTGAAGAGAGCCAGAGAGGTAGATATCGGTGAAGGAAAGAGCTGAGGAAGGGAAAAAGGAGAATCTTGTGTGGGCTAGAGAATGAATTTGAAGTAGGGAGTGGAAGTCAGAAAGTTGGTGGAGACAGGTGAAATTTGAGATACTCCCAGAAAATGTATTATCATTTCATATTATCAAGAATAATAAGTCTTCCATGCTTCAAAGTTTTTGTAAGTTCTATTTTGCATAAAGTACGTAAATTATTTTGTCTTTGTGAGCTGGTATGTCAGTGTAACGGTGCCCCCTCTGGCTAGACACAACACTTGGCCAGGCATTTGAGTCCACTCAGTCTGGCCAGCCTGTCAGTCAATTCCTGGTGCTCAGGAGGTCTGAAAAATCTCTCGATTCTTAAGTCCCTCAGAGGGTTCGTAGGGGAACCCAGGTCCACCCACTCTACTGGTTCCAGCGCAGGGCCCCTAAGCTAGAAAAGTCAAACCAGGATTCAATATCTCTGGCTGTGTACTGAGCTCCTTTCTATCTCCCCCTGGTTTCTGTGGGCTCGTCAGTCTGCTGGTCTGTCCATCCCCTCCTATGGTGCTGTCTCTGAGAAGCTTTTCAGCAGTTTGCTGGCAGGAGTTCCCTTCTCCAACCTGCTCATTCCCTTGACAGCCACCCCGCCCCTTTGCTTCCCAGTCCTTGTATCCTTCCAGCTGCTGAGAGGCTGTCAGTCAGCACTGGACCGTGGTATCTGCATTAACCCCTTGGATACTGGGCCAGCATGGGGTACACCCCATGACAGGCTTATATGTTCTATACAAATAAATATGATTCCTGCCCAAGATATAAGTATATTGTTAAGTCCTTCATTTGGACTGAGTTTTCTCTGAGTTTTGAATCCATTTCCATACATTTAAGTCATATTAGGACAGGAGCTATAGACATGCCTAGCCTATAGCCTAATGGCTACTCAGGGGCCATGCTGTGACTGATGTTTATATGATTGTTTTACTGCTACCTTGCCTTTCCTCTTGGGAGTTTGTTTCTTATCACCTTTTGTCTTGTTTGGATTATAATTGTTATGGGACAGGGACTGTCGCTTACTATTTGTATTTACATTTGCTTGCACATCGTCATCTTCCCCAAGCCAATCCATACTGGGCCCTACAATACAAATAAATAATAAAAGAGCTTGGTAAGATAGCAGCTAAGGGTACACCTACCACATAAACAAGGAGAGAAATGTCAAATGTATGCCTGTTAACTGTTCCTTTAGGTATGAAAGCATCTGTTCAAAAGAATGTGCTGTTCTTTTCTACAAGTGGTAGAATAATGACCTAACAAGTGCTGAGTGGTTTATGGGGGCCAGATTGTGCCACTCCTACTTGCACCTTCCTCCTTCAGTAGTCCCAGTAGCATCCAGTAGTCCCAGTAGCATTACAAACAGGTTACTACTCAACATACATAAAAGGCACCACAATCCTGCTCTCATTAATTACTTTGATGTCCATTAAAAAGTGTTCTAATGCACAACATTTTTGACAATAGTGTTCATTCCTTCTGTGATGTAAAAGACAAAGTTTTCCAGGCACATAATTTGAATGTCTCTGATTAATGGCTTGCTATGTGTTTTGTCATTTGTCTCTCTCACTCTTTTGGGTCATGTATGTTTAGGCCTACATTTTCAAAATAATTCATGAATTATTATGCGAGTCACAATGAGAGTTGTGCTACTAAAGCCTCACTCACTCCTTTAGGCCTGGTCTACACTAGGGGGAATCAATCTAAGATACACAAGTGCAGCTACGAGAATAGCGTAGCTGAAGTCGACGTACCTTAGATGGACTTAGAATCACTTACTGCGCGTCCTCGCAGTGCGGGATCGACGGCCACCGCTCCCCCGTCGACTCTGCTTCCGCCTCTCGCCATGGTGGAGTTCCGGAGTCGACGGCAGAGCAATGGGGGAATCAATTTATCGCGTCTACACTAGACGTGATAAATCGATCCCCGATAGATCGATCACTACCCACCGATCTGGCGGGTAGTGTAGATGTGGCCTTAGAGATATAGGGCATTGTGTAGTTTAGCAAAATAAGGAGATACAGTAATAAACTAATCCTAACATTTCATTATTGGAAAGGAGCCACTATAGAACTTCTTTACTGCATTCAACATAACTACAGGGTCCAAAATTCAGCTCCTTCTTCATTCAATTCAGTCAGGTATCACCTTGTGGTCTAACAAGGGATTTGAACTTAATTTAGCCATCTCTCAACTTTAAGCTTGTCATTTAAGACAATGTTTGGGCAAGATTAAGATAATGTTTGGGCAAAATTTTCAGAAATGACTAGTGATTTAGTGTATCTCAATTTTTGTTGGTGTCCTGTCTGAGTCACCTTAAAGATGCTTTTTTAGAGTATGTTCAATACTTTCTGGAAATCAGGCCTTTTTAAGATGTCAGTTGGGCACCATAAATCACTAGTCACTTTTGAAAATCCTTACTAGAGGGATCTAATCTCACCTGGATGCAAGTGCACAACTCTCATTAGTCTGAATAAGTTACACTCTCACATTGAGAGAACAAGTATTAGAGGGGTAGCCGTGTTATTCTGGAGCTGTAAAAGCAGCAAAGAGTCCTGTGGCACCTTTCGACTAACAGATATATTGGAGCATAAGCTTTTGTGGCTGAATATGCATCCGACGAAGTGGGTATTCACCCACAAAAGCTTATGCTCTAATACGTCGGTTAGTCTATTGAGAGAACAGTCTCCCAATAATTCATTGCAAAATATACATCACTTGGTGAAACCCTTTTTTTCTTATGAGACAAGCCTTTGAATATTCTTCTAGTTGGTAGCAATTGACTTATTATCATTAAGGCTGTACAAATAAAAGAGGGGTGAGGGAGCTACAGAGTTGGCAAGGAACTCTCATGCCAGCTCTGAGATGAAAGGACTGAGTATTTCCAGCCTTCAAAAGTTGGAGGAAAGCCTGCTGCACATGCTGAAGGCAGAAGCTGTCTGTCAGCAAGTGCCATAATTCTGACTGACTGTTCTTCCCAAGGGGGAGATAATAGTGAAGGCAGCCAATCAACAGGAGATTTTCTCCTTGTAGACAAATGCAATTTCCTTCCAGAGGAGGGTTGGAAAACCCATAGCCTACAAGGTAAGCCTCTAAAGTTGGTAAGTTTGACTCACAATTTAGATCAGTGTTCTCAACCTTTTCATTACTATGACCCCATATTCCTTAATTTTGGTACTTCCTTCTATATAGTCATAAAGAAAGGTTGGCTGCAAGCCCTGGACCTGTTGGCAACCTCCCTGGTCATTGTGACCACCCATGTTGAGAAATCATCATTTAGATTATCTAGATCAGTGGTGGGCAGCCTGTGGCCCACATGCGGCCCATCAGGGTAAGCTGATTGCAGGCTGTGAGACATGCTACTGTTGTTGACCATCTGCAGGCACGGCCCCCTGCAGCTCCCAATGGCTGCGGTTCACCATTCCCGGGCAATGGGAGCTGCGGGAGGTGGTAGCCAGCACATCCCTGCGGCCCACCACTTCCCACAGCTCCCATTGGCTGTAATCACTAGGCTACAGAGTCACTCTCAGGTTTGTGTGCTCTCTCTCTCTCTCTCTCTCTCTTCATCCCCTTCACTCCAATGACTTTTTAAATTATTTATGCACAGTGGAAAATTCAACAGGGGAGACTGAGGCAACCCCATGTCAGAATGTCTTCCAGCCCACTGATTATGGAACTCACTTGAGATGGCAGATCCTTGTCCAAATCCCTTCTCCTCCTCAAGAAGAGGGTGAACTTGAACTGGGGGCCTCACACATCCCACCTGAGTACCCTAACCACTGGGCTAAAAGTTATGAATGAGGAGGAGCAGCTACTGTGACAGTGGCATGAGTTTTCTTAGGGGGGGAGGGGGGGCTGATCCAATAGGTGAGCTCTGAACATTCTTAGTGGCAAGTTAGACAGAAGAATGCCTATCTTTGCCCAGTTCATGCATTGCTCTAGGGCTTAGGCTTCTGGATGCCTAGGGTGTGGCAGGAATGCACGCATGCACACAGGGGAAGATTACAGTTTTGTGGGACCCTGAGCCAGAGCAAATGGGGGCCCCTCCCACACCTTCCGCCTGCAGTCCCTACTGCTCCCTGGCATTCCTGCCAGGGAAATGGGGTTGGGGCACTGGGGCTTGCCCCACTCTGCCTGGTGCTTCTGCCAGGGAGTGGGTTGGAGCGTGGGAGCTCGCCCCGCTCTGCCCAGCACTCCAGTTGGGGAACGGGTTGGAGTGTGGAGGCAAGTTCCAGCATCCCAACCCTGCTCCCTGGCTGGAGTACCCGGAGGGAAGATCAGGTTGGGGCATGGGGGGGCGCCCATTTTTCCAGGGCCCCCCAAATGGCCAGGACCCCTGGGCATGGGCCCCATTGGCCCAGTGGTTAATCCATCATTTTATGCACAGGCAGAATTAGGGAATTATTACTGCAAAAATGTAAGTGCTGAGTTTAGGCACATACAGGGTTGGGGACAGCTGATCAGAAGTTATTTGAATACCATTGGGTCCTGATTCTGGGATTTAGCTGCCTACAGTGCCAGTTAGGCACCTAAGTCTTTTTGTGAATCTAACTCTTAGCCAGTTGCTCCTTACTTTGTCACTGACTTGCTGTGTGACATTGGCAGAGTCACTTTACCTCACTGAGCCTCTGTTTCTCCTCCCACTCTTCCTCTGTCTTTTCTATTTAGATTGAAAGCTCTTTGGGGCACTTCTGTCTCTCTCTGTGTTTGTATGGTACCTAATACAATGGGTTCTCAGTCTCTGCTGGTGCCTCTAGGCACCACTATAATACAAATAATAATAAAGAAGCGTGCAGTTTTCTCTGTATGTTTGTTTGTTACAGCATAACATTCAAATGGAAAAGCGTGCACTTCAGGCTCCAATTTAGGAAAATACCCCTTTTCAGAACAGCATTTGTTAACTCTTAGGATGTTTTAAAATCCCACAGAAGTCAATATCCTCAGTAGCGATTACCTTAAATACATGTTTAAATTCTTTCTAGAACTGGGACCTTAATGTTCTGCTCCTGACAGTATGCAAATTTATACAAATATATTACCTATATATATTTGTCAAACGATGTTGGCAGGTCTGAGGTCAGTTGAATTATTTCTTCCATAAACAGCCCATTAGGATAGTCTATATGCGCGAACATTTTATGAATGAAGGAAAACCAATAACTCAGGCTACGAAGAGAAATGTATTGTATGGTTCTTATTTACAGGAGTCTTATTTCCTTGCATACAGTCAATCTTATTTTGGTTGTTTTTTTTTCCCTCATGGTTGCTTCAAAGATTTTTCCTTCTGGAATTTACCATACTTTTTGGAAATTTAACATTATCACATTTTACAATCATATAGTATAATTCTTCCTAGGCTATTTTTAATACAAGAGGTTATTAACTCACATAGTTGAAGAAAAAAGTTTGAACTAGCATAAGCCTAAATTATTTTTGACTTAGTTTCAAATTTTATTTTTAAAAAGTCATTGCATATTCCAGGCTATTGTATATGAGATGTGAATTTGGCCAACAGTTATTCCACTGTACAACAGGAGTGGCACACATGGTTTACAATTTGTATAGAAAATTATAAGTTGCATTAACAGGAGATTTTCCCTCCATTGATGTAACTAATAATAAGCTTAAAAAGAAATCTATAACATTCAAGCACTGACAGGCATCCTTATAGTCCACAGTAAATCTCAGACAGTAGATGCATATTTCTGAATCCACTGCATGTCGGCCTATTGAATATCTCAGTGAAGATTTGAAAAGTCCAATAATAAGCACCCCATTCTTTACAAGATATAAAGGGGCTAGAGATTAAACCTTTCAAGTAAGAGATTTATTTTTCTATCATATGTTTAAAAGCTATAGCTCATACGCTATTCCTTTTGTTTTCTACTCTCCCATTATCAGCAATAATCTTAACAATCTTTAACCTTTCATTCTAGAGGTTCAGCATTAAATGTCAGATAACTTGTTTCATAGGCTAATTTTTCTTTTTCGTTTTCACACTTATGTCAACAGCCATGACATTATAGCTCTTTAATTTCTTCAGTGAAATATGGTGTCAGCCAGAAACACTTCTAGTCCAGAATTATGTATTCTACAGCCATACCCACTACAACTGAATCTCATAGGTCATCTATCAGTCTATCTTTTCTAAACAGTTTTGAGTAATTTAGCATCTATGAGTCTAACTTTTTTTTTTGAAAAAAAAAAATAGAAATTGAGAGACTGTTGCATTTAGCACTCTGGTTACCATCCTTTCTTCCAAAACAAACAACTTTTTATTTGACTTTTAAGGAATTGTTATAATTTTGTTGTCTTGTTTAAAGATTAAAGGCAGAGATGAGAAATTTTCATCCTTCAGAGTAATGGTCCTTCAGATAAGCTAATGCAGCAGGGAAAGAAGTTGTGATAACAGGGAGCAATTTTGCTTTTTAAATGCAAACTCTATTGTGACACCAGTTACACCTAATTTTTTTCCACATCGGTTGATTTCACCACATTTAATTATATTTTCACAACTCTCTGGGCTAACCCACTCACTGCACTCCTGGGTACTATCTGTACGAGGTGCAACCAACCGTTGGTTAGAACACCTGCTTGTAAAGCCTGTACAATGTCTCCTGTCCACAAGTAACAGCAATCTCAGGCATTTTAGTGCTTGTTATTGTGAAGTCAAGTGACAAACTACCATCAATAAGAAGGTATATTTCAGATATACTCTATCAACTAAATGTATATAGGGAATTATAGTTTAAATGTTACAGTCTTGGGTATAGCAGTCTTCATCAAAGCATTTTTGTGCCATTGTAAAATACATGAAACAGTCTAATCAAACGGAAGGAGATATGACGGTGTAGGAAGAAAAAAAAGGGGAGTTAATTCATTGCCATGGTGAATTGGAAATGTTGTTATTTAACATATACATTGTGTTCATGCTTACAGTACTCAACCAGGCAGGGACTCCATTGTGCTAGGCACTGTATAAATTTAATGACAATCCCTGCCCTAAAGTGCTTACAAGCTAAATAAGCAAGATATAACAGGTGGAATAAACAAAGCAGCTGTCAAGGAGGGCAGAGAGGAGAGATTAACAAAAATAATAATAAGTTTTAGTGTAGACTAGCAGTGTGCACATTTTGTAGCCAATCAGTAGCAGCAATCACCACTCACTGATTTACTGTTATCAGATGGCAATTTTCTATATGCATTCCAGCACAGATGAGTTTTAAGGGAGAGACTGAAGGAAAATAAGGTGGTGGCTTTTCAGATTTTGACTGGGAGCTTTTCCAACATGTAAGGTTTGGCATAGGAGAAAGTATAAAGGCGTGGGAAAGTAAGATATGTAGGTTATTAAGGCTGGTGTGCTTGGTAGAGTGAAAGCAGGAGTCAACCTCACAATAGGATAATAAAATGGATACATAGGTGGGGCTAAATTTTATGGGGCTATGAGGATTAGGTTAAGTGTGTTTGTTTCAGTCGGAGAGAGGGAGCTAATGGACAGACTGAAAGAAGGGAATGAGATAGTTAAAGTGATGAGCCAAGAAGATGATTTTAGAAGTAGCATTTTGAATTGACTTGAGGGCAGAGAGGTATGGTCTAACCTTGGAGATGTATTGAGGGAGAAGCAGCAAGATTTAGACACGATTTTGACATGTGTGACACAATCAGGCTCCAAAATAGCTCCTTACATTTATAATACACCTTTATTGAGGATCTCTAAGTGCTTTACAAATTCTAAATAAGCCTCAACAGCTTGGTGAGCTACACATTTACTTTGTCCATTTTACAGATGGGTAAAGTGACTCACAAATAGGGTGAGTGTTCTAACCACTAGACATGAATCCTCATTTTTCCTTTTGTATGTGTTTAAGGGTGTGGCATGATACTTTCAAAGATTTCTGATAATGTATTTGTTGTTCATCCAGGTATTGTACAGGGGTGTGTCATTATCATAGGATTTTAGATAATGGACAAAACATAAATCATTTAAAAATACTAGTAGAGAGTTAATAAATAATAGTACATTGGACAGAGTCTTTCTTTTAAACTAAAATTAAAAATGAATAGAAGTATACATTAATTTAGAATGTTTATAGCTGAATTGGTAAGCCACAGTCTAAATTTGTGGATGTACATAATAAATGTATCTTTTTTCAGATTTGTCTAATTCATTAGCTTGCCTTCATTAGCTCCATTTGGGATGAAGTTTTGCAAACGGCAGAGCATTGTGTAAGGTGTATTTTTAAAGCTGGGGTCGCTATAAGGTGAAGACAGGCGGTAATACACTGGTTGACCCTTCACAGGAATTCCAGATAAAACCCCAGAGTTGAGTCAGAGATAATCACAAGATCTGGACTTTACAATAACAAACTCTCCATATATCTACCTGTCAGCTCTCTTCCTCTTAGGGAGGGACAGAAGGTCATGGAAATGGCCGCTTTCCATCTTTGTTGTTGTTGAGATACAATGAGGTGTATGAAGAATCAAATATGGATGTGAAAATACTTAGTCTTTAACACTGGTTAAGTTAATTAAGATGTTTGTTTGGGTTTTTTATCTACCTATAGCTTCCTCTTCAAAAAATAGAGAATGAGTCAAATTAATGCAGTTCTGTCAGGTTCCAGAGAATCATAACAATGCTTCTAATACTAATTAATTAAAGATGTTCCATAGAGTGAATATTAGAAATTAATATTTTTTCTGGGGGTTTGGGGAAGTGAATGCGGGGATGGTGGAACAGTTGGAAGCTGGGTTAGTTACTTAATTTAGTTAATAAATATACTGAATTGTACAATGCAACTCACCAAATTAAACCCCTTGCCTTCCTGGTTCTGCTCCATTATAAGTTTCTTAAAAATATTTTAAATCCCTAGAGTTCAAAAAGACTTTGATTTAAGAGCTCCTAACACAGTCAAGCAAACTTTCAAAAATATTGAAAGTCACGGTTCTGCCTATCCAAGTAATAAAAGAGCACTACCATTTACTATCTAATAACAGTGCTGAAATTGCTGAGGAATGTGGGGTAGTACCATGACAATCCTAAACTCTGGGACTTCATTCTTTTGGTGTTTCTAAATGGAAATTTGACCAAAATCCGTCTATGAATGAAAGTTCAGCTTGTGTGTGGAGATTGGCACTGGGCCCTATGTTTTGGCTATGATTTTCTTCATTAGTAGAGAACTATTGAAGGTGTAATCATCTCTCCATTTATAAAAATGGAAAACTTATGAAGTTCCAGAGTTTGGCATTGTCATGGAACCAACCCAAGTTCACCTGCAGATTCAGTCCTGTTACGAAGGAGTTAACGCTAGTGCTATTTTCATTATCTGAAAGTTTAATGGGAGTTTTGCCTGAGTTAAAAAAAATTAAGGCTACTTTGGGTGGATGGATTGGTATGGGAAGGGGGAAAATAAATTTCAGCTGCAGATTTTCCTTGGCATTATCCCCTGGGGGAGACAGTCTGTCCCCAGCGTGGGCAGGGATCCCCCAGGAGACAACTCCTGAGCTGTTGGCAAATCCTCTGGTTCTTGTTATATCTCCACAGGTATGGGGCCTTTATGGGGAGGGCTGGTGCCTTCACACGACAGCCTGCTGCTCTGCTCTGCCCCATAAGGAACAATATTGTATTAGTGAGTAGAGAAGGAACCCACGTAGATCAACTTTATCTTATATGTGGAAATGCCTACCGGTTTGATAAAGGATGATGGCAGAAATGATGCCTTCTCACCTTTGCCTACAGTTGCAGTGCCCACGTACTCAGACTTAGAGAGGGGGTGGATGTTGCTTAGACTCTAAGGGAGGGAATTTGATCATATAGAAGAGACGATATGTTTAAATACTTCAGAAACAATGAGCAACTTGTATCTGTATGTGGCAATTAAAAGGTAGAAATAATTGTTTCTTCTTCACATGAATAATTGTCTGTTTCACAAGTATATGTATAGTGCCAGAAAGAAAGGCTGTCAATATCGTCCATCTTCAAGGCAACAATACCTTCCATGGGGGCATCAGTGCAAGTGAATTTATTTTTTAATTCTTTCCCTTAAGAGTGACTATAGCTAAACCCTAAATACACACAGATACATGCTCTGCTATTCCCTCTGACTGAGAGTGAATGGATGCTGCCTCTCAGCCTTCTTTCTGTTTATCTTGTAAGGCACCCATTACAATAATATCTGAGCACCTCACAATCCTTAATGTATTTAACCTCACAACCCTCCTTTGTGGTACGAACGTGCTATTATTCCCATTTTACTGATGGGGAATGAGGCACAGAGAGACTTAAGACTTGCCCCAGGTCACACACACAGCAGGGAACTGAACCCCAGTCTCAACTCTCCATTTGGCACTCTAATGACCAGATCATCCTTCCTTTCTGAGCCTATTTAGAGCAAGGAAACTACTTTGCTTGGCAGGGGCCAGGGGAACCCTGGTATCAGTTAAGTTATAGGTCTCCAGAAGGACAAAGTTATGCAAACTTGATGAACACTAATCACACATATTTCAATATTTGTGTATTTCTGAAGATGGTGGATAGATGAGCCACCTGTGAAATACAAGTGTGTGTGTAATCACACTAAAAAGCTACACCAGTGAATTTTGCTTATGTATAATGAGCGCTAATAACTTGCCATTGGTCACCCTCATCTGTATTTACTAGAATGTAACATTTTAAAATGTATTTACTGATTTATTTTGTTTACAGTTAAAGCCAGCAGGAGTAGGATATGTGTGTGAGTGCTGTGCAGACAGGACAGGACATTTTTACTTTTTCTTTTGAGAACATGGTTTTCGGTCTGCTCGTATGAAGATCAATTTAAAAAGACATCTAAAAATGTTTTCTTAGTTGAAAGGAAGACCCATTGTTTTGAATGACTCCATGATCATGCTATTAATAAGTCTGAATTTGTTTTCCTGATTTGTTGTAAAAGTTGCCTTCCTGTTTTGGTTAATTTTATGTGTATGTAATATAATGGTGTTGTACAAAAACAAGGTACGGTAGTCATATTTTATCTTTGCTATCAGTGACAGTAATTTTTTTGCTAGCTCTATTTAAGTAATCCTGACTTTTTTTAGTTCTGGTTTTCATAAAAATTGTGGTCTTTTTGTGCATTGTACAATTCATTGGGAAAAAATAGATTTTGTTGCTCTCTGAATCATGAGACTGCGTTGTTTAGGTGGGGCAAACTCATGACAATGTATCAAGTAACTAAGACATTTTAAAAAAAACTGTCTATTTGTCTTTAACCAGAGAATTACACAAATCTTTCTTGAGAATACCACAAACAATAGGGACCTTAGTTTTGCCATTATAAAATAGGATGTCAGCTACTATGTAAATTCACTTTCCCTTGCTACTCACACCACAAACTGATAATATGTCTGGAGATATAGCTATGTGTATTGATATAGATGTGTGTCTGTCTTTGTGTGTCTAATCAATTTGTGTTGTGAACAGTAAAGGAGAAGTGAATTTGCATAACAGTTGAACAGGCTCAGAACGGCAAAATAGCAAAAATTATTTTCATGTATAGGTTTGTCAGTTTTACAGTGAGTAATAAGGCAATTCTGCCAGCAAACAATTTTATTTTGCTTTTTGGAACTGCATTGTGTGTAGCAGAGTGGGAGGTGGAGCGAAAGGCCAAAGTTGAAATACTCTCAATGCACCACTGATCTTGATCTCATAGAGTCACAGAATTGAAAGCCAGAAGGGACCACCAGTCTGATCTTCTGCATATCACAGACCACCAATTCACTAAAACCAACAACTGAAATTGGACAAAGTATTATGGCCCATAGGAAACTGAAGTGTTATGTGCCACATGCAGAGAATAGGGGAACCGATGTGCACCAATGAGAGAGGGCCCTGCAATGGCAAGGAATTGATTGAGATGTAGCCAGATGATGTGAATGTTATATATAAACACCAGCTCATTGCCACAATAGAGAAAGCTTTAAAGGGATGTAGCTGATGTAGACAGAAAAATCCTAAAAGTATGTTTTTAACTTTTTTTAGTATGACAGTTGAGATGTATTTTTAACTTTTGTTATGTGATTGAATACATCACACTTGTTATAAAAGTCATTTCTGTGGCAGCAGGAGGGAAGGTGGGTGGACGTACATTCCATGGGAAATGTACAGAGAAGACAAAAGTTCTCAGAAATTTAGAGTGGTGGAGGGATGGAACAAAAGTATGAAACTCCTTGCTTCTTTTTTCTGTAAGTGGGGGAAAAAAGCAAACAACAGCCTCTAATCCTGCAACCGCCACATAACCACGACAGTTTTGTCAGTGTGGGGAAATAGGCTCAGCCCTTGGCAATGCCATAAAGGCATGCAAAGAAGTAAAAAGAAGGCCTCCAAATAGTAGTGAGTCAGATTAATGTAATTCATAGCACTGTGGCTAACAGCTCAAAAGTTCTTCATGTATCTGTCTCTGTGTGCGCTCTGCCATCAGATACATGCAAATCCATGCAGTCTCAACCAGAGAACACAAAGCTGTATCCAGTCCTGCACAGATGAGTGTGTATAAGGAATATGGCAAAATACCTTGTTCGCCTCAGAAGGCTCAGTCCTTTTTAGCCTTGGAGACTCAGGTTTGAGGCAAGGCAAATCCCTATAGGTGGCACAGGGTCCTGCTACTCCTCTTCTCAGTCAGTCCCTTGTGCTTGTTTTCCTCCCCTTCTGGGGAGGAAGTGCAACCTCCCTACTAGGAAGGTCTAGTGTCTTGCTGCAAACAGCCTACTGGCAACTTCCCTATTCCCCTCACTCTCCCACTCCTACCACCCAAGGGAGGGTTTAAAAAGGTCCCAAGTAGTTGGAGTCAGCTGAACCTCATTGGTTCCCTAGCAACCCCTTTTCCAGCTGAACCTTATTGCCCCCTGGTTCTCTCTCCTCAGTGGATAGGGAGGGGCCTTTTAATCCTCTGGGACTAATTACTACCCCCATTTTGTAGCTGTTTGTCCTGGGTTTACCACAGGAGGCACGGACCTCCCTGCTGCTACTCAGCAGCAGCTTGATTGCATATCTGTTGATTCTCAGCTTCCTACCTTTCTTTGTATTTACCCTTACTTTTTTTCACCTCTCTGTGGCAATGCCTTTCTGACTTCTTCTCAGGAAGGCTCTCCTATTGCAGAATTCAGGGACCCTGAACCATCACAACCCCTCCTCCTTGAAACTAACTGCATGCTTCCTAGATGATTCTCAAGCATGGAACTAACCTGTTTGGGTGAGATCCATTCAGTTCTCCTATCTACTAAGAAACTTAGGACTTGCAAAATTTACCTTCAAAAGTGGAAAGAGTGCTCTTCACTCTTCTCAAGCCTCAGAGGTTCTGCTCTCCAAAATCCTGGATGACCTGTTGAATTTAAAAATGAAAGGTCTTTAAATGAGTTCTATCAGAGTATATTTGGCTCCTACCTTCCACTCACCCAATGAAGGCCTCTCAGTTTTTGCCCACCCTACTAGTGCTAGATTCCTCAAGGGTTTATATAACTTGGTTCCTCCCATACAGAACCGGGCCCCCCACAAGACCTCAATTTAGTTCTTAGTGCCCTGAGGAAACCTCAATTTGAACAGATGGCTACTTGTTCTCTCCTCCACCTCTCCCTCAAGACTTCATTCCTCATAGCCATCACTTCAGCTACATAAATAGGAGAAAAGACCCTCCATATGTCACCTTTTATAAAGACAAGGTTACACTGTGTCCCCACAGAGGAAAAGTTAGCAAGAGCTTTGGGTTGAAAGAACCCCGGGTAACACCATCATCATTTCCTCCTGAAGGTATCTTTGGAATACCACATTAATCAAGAGATTCACCTAACAGTGTTCTGCTCAAACATCATGCCTCCAGAGAGGAGAACAGTCTACATATAATAGACCATAGAAGAGCTCTCACCTTCTACTCTAACAGGACTAAGATCCTCTGGGCCTCTCCTAGATTATTTGTATCATTTGCAGAGAAGATGAAGGGACAACCTATCTCCACTCCAAGACTGTCACGGTGGGTTTGGGGTTACATTTAAACCTTTTATGAATCCACTGGGATGCAGCCCCCCATAGAGTCACAGCACTCTCCACTACAGCTTGGTCAACATGTATAGCTCTACTGAAAGATGTTCTCATATAAAAAAATCTGTAGGACTGCAATTTGGTCTTCTAATCTTACTTTTGCCAAGAATTACACCATCTTTCCTGCTTCCAGGGATGATACTACCTCTGGTGATGCAGTCCTCTGAACCATCTTGGACTTGCTTCCTCAGCAACCATCTCCTTGTTGAGTTACTGCTTGGGCCTCTCCTATGCTGGACACCCAGAGGGACATATACTTGAAGAAAAAGGAGAGCTTATTTCAGATGTTTTATCCATATGGTGCTCCACCACCTTCTCTCAGCTGTGGAGGCTCTGCTTTGTGGTCAAGAAGTAACTGAGTGGTGATGAGTCCATGCCTCCTTATATGTCCTCAATTAAAAGCATGAGGTCCTGCTGCACCCAGATGTTGGCCTGAGAACGCTGCTTTGCATTCTCCAGTTGAAAACACATGGGTGTGTGCACATCCTACAGTAGATAGATCCCTTACAGGGATAAAACGTGTCAAAGAACTCAAATTACTCTAAGGTAAGTAATTTCTCTGTATTATGGCAACAACTCAACAGACCCAAGTCACAAGTAAGCCTCAAGAAACAAGGTCTCCATGAGACTGGTTCAGCATTGCTAATTCATTGAGGGCAAAATTTTACAGAATTGGAGGTTAGAATTTGCTATTTTATGGGCTAGTTTAATTACTTATGGGAAGATAGTTTGCCTGCACAGCAATGCAAGCTGCTCTCATTCCCCTACTTGGCTGAAGGACTGAAGCCAGCTGGAGCAGCCCACAATGTAGGCAGGGCCAGTGGAGGCTGGAGAGGAGGTGCACCAATTCAGTACATCAACCTTTGGTGTAGAATTGAATCTGGCTCTATATCTAATCTAGCCAGATATGCTAAACACTGGAGAAAAAGGGCTGAAAAGACTACACAGTTTCCTTCGAAAGGCCAGCATCTTATTAACCATTGTTGACAGAATGTATTATGTTTGTCTTACAATCAGAAGCAATAAAGCCAAATGGGAAGATTAACAAGGCATCAACCTCCCAGAGAACCTGTTGTGTATTTTCACCAGCACATTCATCAGTGGGTGGGATTTTTCACAGCTGTTGCTAAATGATACTGGCTGGTTAAAATGTTGTGTAATTTCTGGGTTTGCATTGTGAATACTCAATGAAGTGAAAGCCATCACTTTTGCACAGTATTATTAGATGCCACCTTACATATCATTAACATTTCATTCGGTCCACTTCAGAAGAAAGACTCTATCATGATGTCAGCAAAATATATGTGGCCAAGTCAGTATTTTCTTTGCTGAGAGCCCTTACTACATTTATAATTTACTGATTGCTTCTTAAAGTTCTGCCAGAAATAAATATTCTAATTCTAATGAAGACATCCATTTACAGTCAGCCATTATCATGAAACCAAGATTTAATCATGATCCACTGCACCACAAAGGATTTTTTGAGAAGACACAGTTCTGTTTCTCTGGTAGCTCATCACATATGTACTTTACCCAAAACTACGAATAAACAAACAGGGCAAAATCCTTCCTTTAGAGCCTTGCAATAGAATTTGGGTCCAATATTCTGTCCTTCCAACATATGTGGAGCTCACACTGTGGCATATTCAGTTCTGTGCATGGAATGGAATGTTGTTGGATGTCAGAACAGCTATAAAGATCTAAGTGGCAAGTGTGACTTGAAAATACTACAATTTTTGAGTGGCAAGTTGTGGGAGAGAAAGTACCTTTCACTCATTACAAATGCAAATCACTTATTTTACGTCTTCATAGTCCTGCTGTCTTGTTATCCTCCAACTTTACTTATAAGTGTCCTCAATATTCACATGAGAATATTGTTGCTATCTTTGAAGAGGAAAGAAAGAAAATTACAAAGATGTTTCAAAACCCACAGTATTTCTAATCTTTCTTTTTTCTGCTACAAGCTACATCCAATGGAAGTCCCAGAGGCTGCTGAAACAAATACACAGTACTTTCAGTTTTTCAAGTCAGTACGTTTGGCTCTTATGATCTGGTAGAGGAACCCTTCTTCCCTACAGTGAGAAAAACTAGAAAAATGCATAACATGCTGGTTTTGGCACAGCAGTCACTGATCAATGTCTTGATGTACAGTAACTAAGATCAGCATCTTAAAAACATAAAATGGTAATTAGTTCTTGTAATGTCCAAGATAATTAAGGGTTTGGGCCAAGGACCGAACTTGAAGATTTCTGACCCTTAGCAATTTTAACATTAGGGAATGGAGGTTAGTATGTTTAGAGTGGCTGTTGAGAAACCTCAAATGATTACATTATAACTTTGATGTAATGTAAGAACATAAAAGTTTTAAGAAGAAAAGACTTACCCATTGTTTCCTAAACATGTTGTGAGCACTGGACCACGAAAAACTAGAGGGAAAGAGACTCCTTATTTATATATTTCTCTTTCCTCACAGTGCACACTGCACTGAGCATTTTATCACCATGTAAAAGATTCCCTATTACAATTTGAACAGGAAGGGGTGCCTAACTGATTAATGAATGTCAGATCTGTTTTATTTGAATTAATTTTCAGTTGGAACATTCAGTGTACAAGTTTTGAAGGCCATTGTTGTAGCAGTAGAAAAGTTGCCCTAAGCTATGAAGAACATAATATCCATATCAGAAAAGTCCCTCTAGTCTGGAAACCTGTCTCTGACTGTGTTAATTGCTGGATGTCCTAGTGAAAGAAAAAAAATGTGGGGAAAAACCCACAATGAACCTACTTGTGCAATACTACATCATAGGGGACCTTTTTTTGTGTCACCAGCTAATGATTAGTTTATCCTCTCCTGAAGAATGATGACTGTAAGCCCCTGTAATGTTATGTTAGCTAGTATAACTAGGATATATGCTATTCTTATTCAAAGGCGCCTACATTATTCGTCTGATTAGTATCCTTATGCTGTCATTTCCATAGGTTAATTATACATTACATAAAATAATATTTCATATATTTGTTTTACAATTGCTTTTAACTGCACCGAGTGCACTTTAAGAAAGAGCTCCTGATGTACTATTCATTATTACATATATATCTGGTGTATCTTTCCTTACTCTTCTTTCCATATGAAATAGTTTTGGTATTTTTCATCTGTTTGGAAGGTTACACTCTTTCTTACAACTTTTGTTACATTCTGGTCACTTGTAATTAGTGCTATATCTTTTTTACACAAAGTGGCCAAAACTGAACACGGTATTTAAGACTAGGACATACTTTCAATGTATATAATTGCCTCATATTGTTTTTCATTGTATTCTTATCTAAATACAGTCAAATACCTTATTTGCCTATTTGATCATTGCCACACATTGAATAGATGTCTTTGTCAAGCTGTCTCATTGATTCCTAGATTTTTTATTATTATTTTTGTTTTTGCTTGTGAGTTGCAACTAATTCAGGATCTGTCTCTATGCAAGAGAGGTTACTTCCAATATAGTCCTGGGATACCTTGGATTTTTGAGCAGGTTAGGGAGCTTGCTTTATAATGGAACACTGAATTACTCTTCATCACTCATGTGTAAAGATAGTCTAAGGAGACAAAAGCAATGGGGCACGGGTCCTCTGTAGCATGGGGCACGGGTCACTTGCTGGAGGATTCTCTGCTCCTTGAAGTCTTTAAATTACGATTTGAGGACTTCAATAGCACAGATATAGGTGTGAGGTTTTTTGCAGGAATGGTGGGTGAAATTCTGTGGCCTGCGTTGTGCAGGAGGTCAGACTAGATGATCATAATGGTCCCTTCTGACCTAAATATCTATGAATCTATGAATGGGAGAAAAGAATGAGTTAAAGTCAGGATTATTTCTGAGTTTTAAGTAGGACTGTTTGCAAGGTTCAATGCTGAACCCACCAGGAATCAAGATGGTTTGGGCATTCTTTTGAGACCTTGAGCATTGTTCTAGCTCACTAACTGCTAAACAGAACATGTTGTAATCTGTTGACAAAGCATCTACACGTGGTTGCTTCTTCCATCCATGTATTGGGGTCCCTTCTTGACTTCAGAGACCTGGTGGCTAGCCCTGATCTCTTCTGAGAGATGGTAGCCCACTTCCATAGTGTCTTCAAGGAGAAAGTGGGTGCTCACTGTATCTATGAGGTTCTTCAAGGGTTGTAAGCTAAGTTCCACTAGTCCTCCAAATCCATTGTGATCTTCATGGAGTCAGGGAATGCTTAGTTATCTTAGAGGACAGTAAAAGCAGGAAAACAGTCTGGCTCATACTACAACTCTTGGCTTTGCTGATCTAGCAACAGATTTTGCCCCATAATCCTTAGCAGATTAGGTAGAAACCTGAGCAGATCTGTAGCAACTGCACACACTCTAGGGGAGTGAACCTCCCATAGTACCTTATGCACAGTCTAGACAACTCACGGTATATAGTGTGTATAGCCTAGTGCTATCCACTAATTTCTAATTTGCCTGTTAAGCTGAAGTCTTAGGGTCCCTGCAGCCCGCGCAACTTCTCGCAGCTCCCATTGGTCAGGAACAGCAAACCGCGGCCACTGGGAGCTGCCGGCAGCCATGTCTGCAGAGGGTCAATGTAAACAAACTGTCTCATGGCCCGCCAGTGGACTACTCTAACAGGCTGCAGGTTGCCCACCACTGCTCTAAGGGCATGTCTACACTGCAATTAAAAACCTGCGGCTGGCCTGTGCCAGCTAATCTGGGCTCATGGAGCTTGGGATAAGGGGCTGTTTAATTGTGCTGTAGATGTTCAGGCTGGGGTTGGAGCCTGGGCTCTAGGACTCTGTGAGGTGGGAGCATCCCAGAGCTCCGGCAGCAGCCCAAGCCTGAATGTCTACACCGCAGTTAAACAGCCCCTTAGCCAGAGCCCCATGAACCCAAGCCAGCTGGCACGGGTCAGCCATGGGTGTCTAATTGCACTGTAGACATACCCTAAGGCATCTTTTTAAACAGTGGGCAAAATCGAGGCAGATTTGTTTCCCAGCAAACAGTGAAGCTGCAATGTGAGAACTTGCTTTCAACTGCTTTGTATAATATTTTCACCAATTACATAGCATCAGTTTTTGGACAGGAGAGGTGGGAATAATGGGTAAAAAATTCATGTTCAGTTTTGAGGAAACACACACAGATACTTTTTTATTAATATTTTTAAGGAAATACCATGAGTTTCAGCTACCTGTGTTTACAGCTAGTTTAACAAATTTTATACACAATTTTATGTACAAGCACCATCAATATTTAGGTTAGAAAGATGTCTAAAACTGTCTTTTTATGCTGACTTTGCCTGTTGTTTGACTTCAGGTTAATTAGAAGAGGAATCCATTGGAGGGAATGCCCAATCCACACAACAGAAGGGATCAGGCTTTTTACTTCCCACTGCTTAGTTTTCTTCTTTCCTCTCTTTTCACCTTCATCTTATGGAAGTGATTATAAGTGCTAATGAGACATTTGATCTTGCTCCAGGCAGTCATTTTTCATTTAATTCCACAAGGATACTAGCCATCTCTTTTGGTGTTACATACAGGCAGCAGGCTGAAGTCAGGTATTCCAGTCTCTCATATCTATCCAATAGTGGCATTTCTTTTCAGTTACCTGCAAGAGCTTTATTAATACTGATTTCATTTCTCTCCACATCTTTCATGTGAGCTCCCTCATCACTAAATTCTATAAAAAAGCAATACTACTCTAGCAGGTGTTTCTGATTTAGAAACCATCGAGAACTATTTGAACCGTTTTTTCCCCTTCCTCCAGGAGCTAATTGTAGTTATGCTGAGAATTACAAATGTGGTGTTCTGTGCAAGGAACTAAGTGGTAACTGAGCAGAAGTAGGGCTTGAACCAGGGATGCAAGGAACAGACAGTTTAATAGATTAGAGTATTGTCCACTGAGAACTGTGCTAGTCAGAAGCTTGCTTGTCTTTCGCTTTGACTTAATTTTTCAGAAACCATAACCAAGCCTGGCAGTTCTGAGCCATTCATTTCTTCAGTCATATTTATGAGCATAAGGTCAGAGGTTACTTTGGGGCCTGTTTTTCATAAGTGCTGATAATTATACATATAGACAGCACTGCTTGTATTATGTGATGTACACAATAGGATTGGGCAAATGGTTTTGATTTAAATCAGAAACACCCCCAATAGACCCAGATATGTCCAATGAACAAGCTAATCCAGACATTACCTTTATGTTTTGGATCTGATCCAGCAACAGCACCTCCAGTGAAGAAACATTTCTTCGGCCTTCTCCCACCCCAACCTCCTTTTATGGCTATTGTTGTGCTGCCCCAGAATTTCAGTGACAACACTTAATAGTGTGGAGTCTTCTCTGCCTTTTTGCCATTAAGGTAGACCACATTCAAGGGAAATATGTTTCTGGGATTTTTCAGCGGTCAGTATAAAGGGAAGACAGCTTGATGGCAGGAAATATTTTTCAATAATAAATTTTCCCAAATGTCCTTGACTTATTACAAAGAATCAGGATATATTCCTGTTTGATACAAAGTGATATTTCTGGTCAGTTGACCTAACATGCATGTGATTGTCACAGTTCAAGGCAACTGCATGTATATTTCAGCTCTGTGGTCCCTCAAGGGCACCCACTCTAGACTCCCATCTCCTCGGGTGTCACCTCTCCTGGGAAGAAACCCATGTCTCTCTCCCTCCTGACTGGAGTTTTTCTTGGCTTCCCAGTTCACTGCCTGCACTGACATCCCCAGCAAGCCAGACTGCCTAAACAGGCCAGTGTCTGTGCTTTGCTTTCTCTTTGAAGGCTATGGACAGTTGTATTTGCCAGCAGTTACAAGTTACCACTCTTCTCTTCTGCAGACTAAACAAGCCCAGTTCCCTCAGCCTCTCCTCATAAGTCGTGTGCCCCAGCCCCTGATCATATTTCTCCCCTAATTCATTCCCCTTTAGCCATTCCTCCTCTCTGCCTGTTCTTGAATCCTCTTGGTACAGAAGAGACGGGACTCTGATACACAAACTATAAAAGGGATTTTTTATTGAAGTTCTTGAACAGACCACATAATCCTCTTCAGCTCTCTCATACTAACTAAATACACATAGCTAGATCCATAGTTAGGGTTTTAGACACCTAACTGCCATTTTAGGCACTTAAGTCTGAAATTTAGATCCTCAAAACTCCTGTTTAGCTGCCCTCTACCCCTGCAGACACCTAAATTTCCACCAATAAAGTCCTCTAGGTGCCTAAGAATCTGTCTAGAGGCATCCACACACCTGCCTAAGTCCTGATAGTCAGTTCCTATTTCACATCAAACCCCCAGGAGGATCCTCAAAATATGTATTCCCTCATCTATATCAGTTGTGGGGCTCAATCTGGTAGGCATACTCAGAGGCCACCAAACAGATCAGCCTACAAAAAAATGCCCCTGCTGCTGCATCCCTGTAGCCCAGGGGTTAGAACACTCATCCAAGATGTGGGAGACCCAGATTTAAATTTCCCTGTCTGATACGGAGGAGGGATTTGAACCCACATCTCATTCCTCTCAGGAGAGGCCCTAACCATTGGCCTATGGGATATAGTGGGGTGGGTTTATAAATCTCCCCTATAGAAGCTATTCCATTCTGTATAAATAATTAGTCATTGGGTCAGAGAAAAAGTCAGAATAACTTTATCATCCAGCGATTAGGGCACTCACTGGAAATAGAGGAGATCCAAGTCCCTGTTCTGATGATTCTCTATATAAAATGGAACAGTGTCACCAGGAGAGTCAGAGAAGCCTACACCAGAATATCCCAAAGGACAGTGGTTCAGGCACACCCTTGGGAGATGTGGGTTCAAATCCCTGCTCCACATCAGATGGAGAAGGAATTTGAAGATGGGTATCCCATATCATGGGTGGCACTGCTACGTCCACTTTTTGTGAGAAAGGGATTAGATGCCAAACTCCAGGAAAGAGTTCATGTCTGAATCTTCCTGAGCAGAGAGAGGCACCTACCTCCAATTTAGAATTAGGCACCTAAGTTCCTTTGGAAATGAAGCTTAGGCCACACCCCTCTCCTCCACATTTCCTGTTGGTTTAATTCACTTGCTTTTGTGGATGCCCTTCTTATGTGCCTAACTGTTCTGATGTATTGTATAAGGAGCCCTGGTGCCTGATTTAGGACTATGGATTCCATTAGGCAGCTGGAGACTTAAAGTTACACATTGCAATCATAGACTCACAGAAGATTAGGGTTGGAAAACCCTCAGGAGATCATCTAGTCCAAGCCCCTGCTCAAAGCAGGACCAACCCCAACTAAATCATCCCAGCCAGGGCTATGTCAAGCCGGGCCTTAAAAACCTCTAAGGATGGAGATTCCACCACCTCCCTAGGTAACCCATTCCAATGCTACACCACCCTCCTAGTAAAATAGTTTTTCTTAATATCCAACCTGGACCTCCCCCACTGCAACTTGAGACCATTGCTCCTTGTTCTGTCATCTGCCACCACTGAGAACAGCCTAGCTCCATCCTGTTTGGAAACCCCCCTTCAGGTAGTTGAAGGCTGCTGTCAAATCCTCCCTCACTCTTCTCTTCTGCAGACTAAATAAGCCCAGTTCCCTCAGCCTCTCCTCATCCCCTTATCATTTTTGTTGCCCTCTGCAGGACTCTCTCCAATTTTTCAACATTCTTTCTGTAGTCGGGGGCCCAAAACTGGATGCAGTACTCCAGATGTGGCCTCACCAGTGCCGAATAGAGGGGAATAATCACTTCCCTCGATCTTCTGGCAATGCTCCCACTAATGCAGCCCAATATGTTATTAGCCTTCTTGGCAACAAGGGCATACTTCTGACTCATATCCAGCTTCTCGTCCACTGTAATACCCAGGTCCTTATCTGCAGAACTGCTGCTTGGCCACTCAGTCCCTAGCCTGTAGCAGTGCATGAGATTCTTCCATCCTAAGTGCAGGACTCTGCACTTGTCCCTGTTGAACCTCATCAGATTTCTTTTGGCCCAATCCTCCAATTTGTCTCGGTCACTCCGGACCCTATCCCTACCCTCCCTCATATCTACCTGTTCCCCCAGCTTAGTGTGATTCGTGAACTTGCTGAGGGTGCAATCTATCCCATCATCCAGATCATTAATGAAGATGTTGAACAAAACCAGTCCCAGGACCGACCCTGGGGCACTTCACTTGATACCGGCTGCCAACTAGACATTGAGCTGTTGATCACTACCCGTTGAGCCTGACAATCTAGCCAGCTTTCTATCCACCTTATATTCCATTCATCCAATCCATACTTCTTTAACTTGCTGGCAAGAATACTGTGGGAGACCATATCAAAAGCTTTGCTAAACTCAAGATATATCACGTCCACCTGCTTCCCTCATATCCACAGAGCCAGTTATCTCATCATAGAAGGCAATCAGGTTGATCATGCATGTCTTTCCCTTGGTGAATCCATGTTGACTGTTCCTGATCACCTTCCTCTCCTCCAAGTGCTTCAAAATGGATCCTTTGAGGACCTGGCTCCATGATTTTTCCAGGGACTGAGGTGAGGCTGACCGGTCTGTAGTTCCCTGGGTTCTCCTTGTTCCCTTTTTTAAAGATGGGCACTATATTTGCCTATTTCCAATTGTCCAGGACCTCCCCCCGATCGCCATGAGTTTTCAAAGATAATGGCCAATGGCTCTGCAATCACATCAGCCAATTCCCTCAGCACCCTCAGATGCATTAGATCTGGACCCATGGACTTGTGCATGGCAAGCTTTTCTAAATAGTCCTTAACCTGTTCTTTCACCACTGAGTGCTGCTCACCTCCTTCCCATACTATGTTGCCCAGGACAGCAGTATGGGAGCTGACCTTGTCTGTGAAGACCCAGGCAAAAAAAGCATGGAGTACTTCAGCTTCTTCCACATCATCTGTCACTAGGTTGCCTCCCCCATTCAGTAAGGGTCCCACACTTTCCCTGACCTTCTTCTTGTTGCTAATATACCTGTAGAAACCCTTCTTGTTACCCTTCACAACCCTTGCTAGCTGCAACTCCAGTTGTGATTTGGCCTTCCTGATTACACCCCTGCATGCTCGAGCAATATTTTTATACTCCTCCCTAGTCATCTGGCCAAGTTTTCACTTCTTGTAAGCTTCCTTTTTGTGTTTAAGCTCACCGAAGATTTCACTGTTAAGCCAAGCTGGTTGCCTGCCATATTTGCTATTCTTTCTGCACATCAGGATGGTTTGTTCTTGGGCCCTCAATAAGGCTTCTTTAAAATACAGCCAGCTTTCCTGGACGTCTTTCCCCCTCATTTTAGCCTCCCCGTGTATCCTGCCCATCAGTTCCCTAAGGGAGTCAAAGTCTGCTTTTCTGAAGTCCAGGGTCCATATTTTGCTACTCTCCTTTCTTCCTTTTGTGAGGATCCTGAACTCAACTATCTCATGGTCACTGCTGCCCGGGTTGCCACCCATTTCTACTTCCCCTACCAATTTTTCCCTGTTTGTAAGCAGCAGGTCAAGAGGAGAATGGCCCCTGGTTGGTTTCTCTATAGTTGCACCAGGAAGTTGTCCCCAACACTCTCCAAAAACTTCCTGGATTGTCTGTAATTGCTGTATTGCTTTCCCAGCAGATGTCAGGGTGATTGAAATCCCCCATTAGAACCGGGGCCTGTCTTCTGGAAACTTCAATTAATTGTCCAAAGAAAGCTTTGTCTACCTCATCCCCCGGTCCAGTGGTCCACCACGACATCATCCTTGTTGCTGTTGCTTCTAAACTTAACCCAAAGACTCTCAACAGGCTTTTCTCCAGTTTCATACTGGAACTCGGAGTAATCATACCGCTCTCTTACATACAGTGCAACTCCTCCACCTTTCCTCTGATGCCTGTCCTTCCTGAACAATTATACTCATCCATGACAGTGCTCCAGTCATGTGAGCTACCTCACCAAGTCTCTGTTATTCCAAACACATCATAGTTCTTTGACTGTCCCAGGACTTCCAATTCTTCCTGCTTGTTTCCCAGGCTTCTTGCGTTCATGTACACACACCTAAGATAACTAGCCGATTGCCCTGCTTTCTCAATGTGAATCAGGAGGCCCTTTGTGCTGCATCTCTTCCTTGTTTTTCCTCCTGGTATCCCACAAAAGCTGCTGATCAGTTGGGTAAAATAAGATTAAGACCCTAATTCTATGCCCAGTGAAATCAATGGGAGTTTTGCAATTTACTACAGAGGGAGGTTGCTATCATGATTCAAGTAAAGCAGAAGACCAAATCTGATATTTGCCTGTCTCTTCCCTCACATCCCGTTAGAGCAAAACTTTTGGCTTCATTGAGCAAAAAGTAGGTGTTCACTAGCCCAGGCAAAATTGGAAGAAAACTCTGTGTGTGTGTGTGTGTGTGAGAGAGAGATGAGTGAATACTGCAAAATAAATAATTTATCCAATGAAGTTGCCTGTGAACTAAAAGGTATTTTCTCCAAATTATTCTTGTTCAAAATAATAAACAAATATTTTAGTCTGTAGTTTATTTTTGAGCAGTTCCTTGTAAGAATTTGATTTTTGAAATTGAAAATTTAAGCTGTCCACATGGGTCACATGTATGTTTCTGTTGCTTGATTAGATGACCTTAACTTCTAGAATCAGGTTTCCAGTGTAAATAATTGCATTTGTAAATTTCAAATTCTCTTTACATAAATAATCTACACTCAAAATTCACAAAATTTATTAGAGCTGGTTGAAAAAATTGAAAATTTCAATGAAAAACCAAGAGCAACTGTTTGTGAAAACTTGCACAAAATAGTCTTACTTTTCAACCATCTTTTGTTTATAAATACTTCATTAAACATTCCTGCTAATAAATTCATTTGCTAGGATATTCTCAGAATATGAAGACAAAAGAGGTTTAAATACAAATCAGTGAATATGTTTAAAAATTAAGATGAAAACCAACAGAAATGTTTCTGTTGTATTTGCTACACTACAGCATGTATGGGCTGTCTGAGAGTGCTAAGGCCTTAATTCTACAAGCACTTCTGCGTATTTTTAACTTGACACATGTGACCAAGCATACTGAAATCAGTAGAAGTACTCACACATAAAGTAATGCATAAAGTCTCTGTTCTGCGAACACTTATGCCGTGCTTAACTTGACTACCATGAGTAGTTGCATTGATTTCAGTGAAACTGCTCACAGTAGTAAAGTTAAACACAGGCATAAGTGTTTGCAAAATCAGAGCCCAAGTTAGCAAAATGATACTCTTTCTCCTTAGACCTGAAGTTTTCTTGTGCACCTGAGTTACATGCCTACCAAGACAGATACAAATTTCTTAACATTTACTGCCAGATTTAGAAGAGTGTTCTTGATGCAGGTATTATATTTTCCCTTTTCAGAATATTACTTTTCATTTCAGTAGCCCTTAAACTTGCAGTGCGTATAAGCCCCACCAATTGCTTGTTAATTGTTATTAGAGAGACCAAGTGGGTAAAGTAATATCTTTTATTGGATCACCTTCTGTTGGTGAGAGAGAGAAGTTTTCGAGCTACACAGAGCTCTTCTTTAGGTCTGGAAAATGTATTCAAAGTGTCACAGCTAAACACAATGTGGAACAGATTGTGTAGCATAAGTTGTTAGTCCATGATTTTTAGTGTCTAGCAAAGTTATGAATATAAGCTCCCAGGCTTGTCTTTTGAAGATGTTGTGCAGATTTCCTTTGAAAATGAAGACTGAGAGTTCAGATATAGAGTGATCATTTTGTGAAAAGCGTGCACCCACAGGTGATACAGTGTTTTTTGTCTTTTATCATTTTCCTTTGTGAGTTCATCCGAAAATGTAGTGATTGTCTGTTTTCACCCACATAGTTGTTAATGGTCGCATTTAGTGCACTGGATGAGGTACACCATGTGTTGTGATAGGCATGTGTAGAATCCATGAATATTTAAAGGTGTATTGTAGGAGGTGTTGATCACTGTAGCAGCGGAGATATGTCTACAGGTTTTGTATTTGTTGTTCTGGCAGGGTCTGGTGCCGCTTTGAGTTGGTGTGTCCTGCTCTATGGGGAGCTTGCTTCTTGTGATGAGCTTATAAAGGCTGGGATGGGGGAGGGGAGATTCTGAAAGCCAGAAGAGGGATTTCAGGAAAGATTTCTTTCAGAATGTGTTCCCTATCAAGTATGGTTTGTAATTGTTTAATGATACCCTGAATGGGTTCCTATGTGAAGTGGTAGGCGACAGAAAAGGGTGTGTGGTCAGAACAGGGTTTATTTCTGTTTTGAATCAGGGGTATTTGGGTGACCCATTCCATGATGCTAACTACTTCTCCGGTGGAGTGTCCTTGTTTGAAGATGATTTTAAGTGTGTTAAGGTATATATCCCAGACTTTCTCCTCAGATCATGTCCTATGGTACCTGAGTGCCTGGCTATAGTTAACAGATTTCATAGTGTGTTTGGGGTGGTTACTGGATCTGCGAATGTAGGTGTGGTGGTCTGTAGGGGCCTCGTATATAGTTGTTTATGGGGTTCCATTGTTGAAGCTGATCATGTTATCCAAGAAATTGATGCTAGTGTGGGAGTGTTCTAGAATCTAGAGAGTTTAATGGATGGGTGATGGTTGGTGAAGTTGTGGTGGAAATCTATGAAGAGGATTAGGTTATCTGTCAGGATGAAAATATCATTAATGCATCTCAGATATATCATTGGTTTTGTGGTGCATATGTCCAGAATTTCTTCCTCAAGGTGGCCCATGAAGATGTTGGCATACTGGGTAGCCATCATAATATCCAGGTCTGTTCTCATGGTTTGGACAAAGCGTTTGTTGTTGAATTTAAAATTGTTATGGGTGAGAATGAAATTGATGATTTTGGTGATGTGTTTGGGGTGGATATCTGAGTGTTGTCCATTGTCTTATAGATATTTGAAACAGGCAGTGATGCCGTGATTGTTGGAATGTTGGTGTGTACAGGGAGGTGACACCCATGGTGGCAAGGATGGTGTTCTGAGGGAGGTTGTTAATGTTGCAGAGTTTCTGGAGGAAGCCTGTTGTGTCCTGCAGGAAGCTGGCACTTTGTGGTGAGTGGTTTGAGGATTGTTTCTATTAGTCCTGATATTCCTTTAGTAAGAATGGTATGGCCAGAGGTAGTGGGGCTGCCTGGGTTCCCTTGTTTGTGTATCTTGGGAAGCATGTAGAAGATCCTGGGGGTTGTTATAGCTTTTTGTGTGTGTGTGTGGTGGGGGAGGGGGAGGAGGGAAGTTAGTTTCTTATCATGTGAGCCAGCTTTGCATATTAAGATAATAAAGAGGGAGCCTAACAGTTTAACAGGAGGAAAACTCCCATCCTTAGTCTCTTGATCTTGGAAGGGCTTGTTTACCAGAGTTTGTTTCTAGTGGCCCATACATATCTCACATATCATATCTTATTTTAAAACAACTGTTATTCAGTGTACAGAGTTGAGGAGAGTTTAAGAAGTTTATGTACAAAAAGGTTGTCTGGCTTTTTTCTGTGTTTGCTTCCACTGGTAGAATTTAGCAGACAGAATATTTAAGTATGCTGGTTAATTTTGTATCAGATTTCACCCAGCCAGCAGTTACTCTCTACTTCTACAAACTGCTTTCTCTGTCACTAAGTATTAGATGTATTATCCACAGAGCAGTAATTACCTTTGACACATAATTATTATGGTTTTGATGACAAGAAGGCCCTTTCTTTTCCTGCTTTCATAACATATATTCCTGAAAGTGCTGGCTTGTTTAATACAGTTAAAGTTTAAAAGCATTTGGATGTAGATTGAACTTTGGGATAAGAAGTGAAATGAAAAAAAATAAAGAGAGGGAGAACTAGACCATTTGAAAGTTCCACAGATGATCTCACACAAGTAGACTGCTGAACAGGAAAGAAAGCCTCCAAGTGTTGTTAATGCAAAAAGAGAGAGAGTTGCCTCACTGCAGCCAGGCCAGATCCCCAACAGGAAAGGAGTGCTTTTAAAGTTAATAAACTGAAGGAGGCTTGGAAAAAAGGGAGGCTCCTGGCAAGGCTGCATAAACTACACAAATGAGTTTCTAATCTTGCCACATGGGCATATTTCCAACTCTGCACTCTGAGTCAACCTCTGCTGCAGGCTGGGATGAGCAGTTTAACAATCCTTAGGCCCCCCTCCTCCTTTTTTTCTTTAAATGATCAGAATCAGAAGTATCATGTTTCTGGAGCCTGGGGGCTATGTAGTATTTAAACTGGGTGAGTGCCTGGCATTCCTCCAACCATACCTGCAGCTGTGTTTCTGGTAAGGTTAGAAAACCTACTTGCTTCAGAGTTTCTGCTATTTCCCTCCTGCCTCTCTCTTTCCTCTTCCCTTGATTTCTGTAGAACACAGGGGCGAGAGGGAGAGGAGGGGATGAAATGAAAACTTTAACACCCTCCAAAAAAAGATTTTAAAAAATTTATGCAAGAACTTAATTCTAGGCAGCTGATCTTATCCAGGATTTGATTAGCTTTAAAGAAAACATGAAGTGGGGATGTGCAGAGAGAAAAGCTTGGTTTCCATGTCCTAATCTGAGAGTTAAATGTGGGTTTCAAGGAAACTGTGCTTATTGCCCGTGGGATATTTCCTTTCAGCATGAACGTTTCAGTCAGAACTAAAACAATGGTTATCAAATGAACATACTAGAAAGCAGCTCTAATTTTAGCCTGTTTCATTATTTTAAGGGTTGGTGGGGAAGGGTGAAGAAAGGAGCTGGAGGCTGCTATGAATGACTAATGCTGTATTTCAGGCTCTTAAGCCATATTTAGTAATGTGGGGTATAAAAATAAGCTTTCAGTCCAATTTTTTTTTCTACTTGACTTCTGTTTCCTTTCTTCTATTCCCTCTCCTAAAGACGGATTTAACTAATTACTCTTTCAGCTGAATGCTGATAGACATGTATTTATTATTGGTGCTCTAAGTCCTGAATTTTTTTTTCCACAGTGAGTCCATGGGCATGTACATTAAACCTCAATTCTCTGGGGCTGTCAGAGTTACAGTCCAGCCTGGGGTGTAGCAGTATGATAAAGTTTTCAGGCCCTGTTTAGTTAAGGCTGAAAACCTGGGACTGAGCCAATCTCCACCACTCAGGGCTCTTTTCACAGTCCAAAATGATTTGGCTTAAACATTTCCAACTGTGATGAGGTCCCATTTCAGTGATTATGCAGTCATTCACTTTTCCACATCAACATCAAAGTCATTAACAACTGAGTATTATTGCATTGGCTGGAATTCAGTTAAGGACTAGAGGGATGTTGCTCTTTATTAAGATAAATCATTGCCTTGGTTATGTCACCCATGAAATAATCAATTTACTGTGTTGGTTAATTTCCTTCCTCTTTGATCTCTGAATTAAATTCAACAGATCATTGTTTCAAACAACTACCATGCAAAGGATATTTTAAAAGAAATGTACCCATATTTTCTGATGGCTATAGTCTTGCATGTACATGCAAGATACATAGAGGTGACCTGAGAGCTTTGATTTCTCCATCTTTCATTTCAACAGTTTTCTTCAAAAGCTTCTGGGGAAAGTGAAACAGCATTACCTATTTAGGAGATCCTCCCTCAAAATTCCTTAAGAATCACCCATAGGATGAGGAAAAACTAGCAGATTTGACCTTGAAACCTTCAGAAGTGTAGGCTTATGTCAAAACCAATGAAAATGTTTCCATCTGGAATACATGGCAATTTACTGATAGTCTTTTTGAGACTAACTCACTGAGATACTATATGTAAGAACGTTTGAGACATCTGGTGATCTCAGTACATGTAAAATGTACTGAGCAAACAGAATCTGTATTGCATAGTGTAGGGGATCATATTCTGATCTTTATTCCTCTTTGCACAGTCAATTCCAATGTATTCTGAAATTACAATATGACTGTGTCCTGGGTTATTTATGGATAATCACTCCCACATCAGCCATTAATTATCCAGGTTTCCCCAACATTCTGAAGCCCCTTTGTGGTATTAACAATTCCTTTGTGTAATTCTTAGAATAAAGTGGAATTTCCTCATTGGCTGATGAAGTTGTTAGCTTGCTAGGTTGTACTTATTTGCAGAATGTGTTTGTGGCTCTTCTCACACATACCACTCACATCCTTAAGGTCTGGACATGAAAGACTTACACACATACTTAATGTGTAAAGTTAAAAACATGCATAAATCTTTGCAGGATCAGGTCCTTATATTGTAATGCACTACCTTGATTATATGTACAGTTATGAGATCGTAAGCATAGTAACAAATCTGCCTTGCTTAATTTATTTTATTTTCAAGTTCAGAGGATACAAATACATGGGCAGACAAAGCAGACGACATGACAAACTAGAGAGCAGTGTTCTAAAAAATTCAAAAAGTCATCTGTCTGTACCAGGGCTAAAACCAAAGATTGTCCTTTGTTAAAGCAATCAAGAAAATTAATTAAATTAATTAAAAGGAAGAAAGAAGTGGCATCTTTTAGACATTTCAGTCCAAAATGTACAATGTTCTCTGACTTTCTCTGCCCTGTGCTGATTGGCTGTTTGCTTCAACCCTGCACCCCCTTCATCAGTCTTTTCACCTCAGTGTCACTCCTCTACTGTCCCCCTCGCTTTCCTTCCCTTTTCTTTCCATTTAGCTGACCCACTTCTAACAAACAAACATGGAACTACCGTGTTATTTGCCATCATCACACACTCTGCTTGTATGTTCTGTCCCTGTCCCCACCCTGGATCTACCTTGTCTATTTAGACAGTACTGTCTTATTGTTTCTTTGTTCGCCCTCATTGGTCTGTATCTATCTGCTGTCTCTTGTTTTCTACTTAGATTGTAAACTCTTTGAGGCAAGGACTGCATTTTTGTTCTGTGTTGCCTAGTGCAATAGGATCTGGTCTGTGACTATGGCTTCTATGCACAATGGTAATACAAATAATAAATGACCCCTGAATTGAAGGCAGAGATTTTGGGAACTTCAGCTAAGTAATATTCAGTGTACGTATTCCCAAACAGTTAGGGTCAGATTTTTAAAGGCATTTAGGGGCCCAGAGATGATTTTAATTGGAGATGAGTACTTAGGCTCTTTTGAAAATCCCTCTCAGTTCCTCTCTGCATCTTTAGGCACCTAAATACTTTTTTTAAATGTGACCCTTGTTTCATGTCTTTAGAATTCACTGCACAATGTAGTTTTAAGTCCCTTCATGAGGATTATAGTTGAAACAGGATTTTTCAGTTAAACATGTACTTTATAATCATTGGTGCCATTTATAGACTTCACAATAGGCCTAATCCAAGTCATCTGACATCAGTGGAAAGATTCCCAATGACTTTAGTGGGCTTTAGATTAGGCCCTACATTTCACAAACATATCTGACTTTTTCTAGTTTCCATATTTAATGAAATGTCACAAATTACGCTCTGATCCTGCTATGAGCTCTGTGCAGCTATAAAGGTCTTCTTGTGTGGAGCTCCTTGCAGGATCAGGGTCCAGACTTCATCCAGATTTTCTTGGCTTCCAGATCCTAATTCAAGAATATAGACAGGCAAGAAATAGAAGTATAAATACATATGTCTTTAATGAGAAATGCTATTAAAATGTTGTCATTAAAATGCAAAAAACACAGATTGATCTAAAAATAAATGATGATTTTTACTAATTCAAACTCCCCTTTTATAATTGGAATGTTATTCATTACCTGGGTTCAATTATGTAGATTAAAATGATAGATACAAGGAAAATAACCACATTAACCACATTTACTTTAAATGTGACATTATAAATCTCTGTTTTGAAATTTACCAATGTTGGACAGAGAGTGATATCCTGGAAATTACAATAATCATTTAGGGTATTTCCTCCTAACATGTAACATTTTAAAACATCGTCTCTACACCGCTTCTAAACTTGAATGTGGTTTTATGAGAGTAAACAATTTAAATTAACAAATGATTCTAGTGTGTTTGAAACCCACGAAATCCTTTTTTCTCAAAACAAACTGTTCTATAGTTTAAAATAGGTAGGAGATTGAGCACTGGAAGTTCAAGTCCATGCTATGAAGTAATTCATCATACATTGGTCAAAATATTCAGAGGAAGAAGAGAGGAAGTTAAATATTGGACAGCTAATTCCAAACACAGTAAATCTGGTGAATCTAATCCATGTACAAATATAACCTTGTATTACCTAGGAAATGTCTCACTTGGAAATCAACCTAACTTTTTTTTTTTTTAATTAACCTCATTGCAAGTTGTTAGCCTTACTGGCTGTTGCTAAACATTTATTGCTAGGGTGACCATACATCCTGTTTTGGCTGGGACAGTCCCTTTTTTAAGCCCTGTCCCGGCCATCCAAACACTTTTCCCAAAAGGAGGCATTTGTCCCGTTTGCTCTTGCTCTTGCCAACTGTTCAAGTCAGCAAACTGGACAAATGCCTGCTTTTGTCAAAAAGTGAGGTGGGGTGCAGAGGGGGTGAGCAGAGATGCCAGCCCCCTGCAGGGGAGGCAGGGTTGGAGGAGGGGAGCAGGGTTCCAGCAACTGGGCAACAGTCTCCTGAGGGGGTCCCTGCAGGGTTCCAGTGACCAGGCAACAGCCTCACATGGGGTGTGGGGGAGGGAACGGTCGAGTTCCAGAAACGGGCAACAGCATGGGGCCGAAGGGCCTTGGGTGAGTGGCTGGGAGTGTCCCGTTTTCTCTTTGGGAAACATGGTTACCCTATTTAATGCTCTTTTGATCAATTAGTTCTTATTTCTTAATTGAATAATTTTAGAAGCAGGATGTACAAATATTGTTGTACCTCATGCATAATTACTTATTTTGTAAACTTGGATGCATAGCAACTGCAAGTTACTTCAAGCTGTTGCTGAGTATTATTTCTTAGAATTTCCATGAGGTCATAGACTTAGAGTTCTCTAGCAAATGACAGAGATTCCTGGCTGAGTTTTGAACACACATTTAGCTTTTGTAATTCAGCTTCAGGCAGTAGCAAGCAAGTTAAACAATCACTTCACTGACTTTTATTAACTCTGATTTGTAAGGCTGATAGACAGGTTTTTGTCATCCAGCCAAGATAAAAATCCTATAGAAATGCCAAAGACAAGAGACAACGTTTTGTTCCTGCAATTCATTGTGCTTTGAATATATTATTTACTTTTTAATTGTGTTGTTTTATTCTAATGTACATATCTGAGCTGAAATGTTTATCAATTATTTTGTGATTCTTCATAACAAATAATTTTAGTTACATCCAAAAAAAAAAAAAAAACTGATCCCATGTTTTGGGCTGCGCTTTATATGACAATCAAAAATGGATTTCCCCCCCTAAGATAGTTGAAGAATTTAAGTTGAAATGAGAGCCAATGTAAAAATAATGTGGCTTTTCCATAAGCCATGAGCAAGGGGAAGGACATAGTTGTTCTGTCCTGGGAACAGACCACAAGCCAGATTGTGACAATCTGGTTCCCAGTTGTCCCCTTGCTCCAGGGTAGATATAATAACTGCCAGCCCCATACCTGGTACAGATTACTTCCCTGGCTCCACCTGCTCAGCTACCCTGGGCAGCACATTGGATGGGATGGGGGGTAGGGACTTAGATTGTAAACTGTTTGTGGGCAGGGACTGTCTTTGTTCTGTGTTTGTACAGCACCTAGCACAATGGGGTCCTGGTTTATGTCTGGCGCTCTTAGTGCTACAGTAATGCAAAGAATAATAGTAATAATAAAACTCTCCCCTCTTTCCTGATCACTCACACACTCACTCAGGTGTGCAGGATGGGAAGTTGCAGCCCTGCAGAGGCAGCTCTCATTCCCGCGCTGCTATTTGCCATGATCCTTGTACCCTATACTCTCTCCAAGTGGATCAGTACAGTGCAAATCAGGGGACCTGATCTGGCAATCACATGATTAAATGTTTGCAAGATGTCCAATTATCCTTTTAAGGGTTGTTATGTATGTAATTATTATTGAAGGTTTGGGGAAACATTACAACTTTACATAAAACCAATTTCCATTAAGAACATTTAGTTACCATTAAGTCTTCTCTTGGGAATGGGTGTAATTTGTGATTTGGGTTTCATTATCTGTTCTACTTAGATACATTTTTGTACATGAATGCATCATAGGACTTCATCCTGCAATCCCCTTTGCACTTGAGACTTCCGGGAATAGGCCCAGAGGTGTATTTAATGTACATGTAAAACCATGTACATTAACACAGTCAGCTGAATCCCTGTCAACAAAAGTGCTCAGTATTCTCTTCCAAAACAGAACCTTGAAATCTGCTTAGCAACCTCCCATTTTTTATCCTCTCTTTTCGTAAAGGCTGCCAATCAGGCATCTTACTTTGAATGAAGTGAAAGCCAATTCTGCCAAGTGGTTGAGCTCTTAGAGGTGCATTACAGTTTTCACCCTCTCTCATGAGAAGTTGAAATCATCGTCTCCGTTAACCGAGGGCCTGAGATTGTATTGTAAATCTACAGACTTTTCAACCAAATCGTGGTCTCATTTTGTCAGGCCGATTCTCTGATTCCACGCCCTCAGTTTAGTCCTAGGGAATGAACAAACATTGAAAGCTCTTTATCGCCAGGCAAATAGCCAAGTAAAACTATAATCCAAATTTTAGAGGTGGATACTTCCCCCACCACTCCTGCTAGATGCAGAGTGATAATGAATCCAGACAAAGACATTTCCTTCCACTCCTGCCAGACGATATTGCTTCTGTTAAATAGATTACAGTATATGCTGTAGAAAATGTTTGACATGCTGGTTTCTCCCTTCCCAAGTAGGGGTACTTTTCATGTCAATGGGACTCTATGGAGGCACAGTTCTCAGTTGCAGTGTTGGTGCCTAAAGAGTTGCAATCAAAGAGCATGAGCTAAGCTTTTCCAGTCAAAACCAACACAAGCTAAAAGATGCAACTTTTTATTTTTTTCTTTAGTTTGAAATTCTCATGGCTGAGGAAAAAATTACAGGAGTAAATTATATGTAATTTCAACAGATTGCTGAAAAACAAACACATTCTCAGGTGACCCATTTGTCTTGTGTTTTAAGTGATGTCCAACAAGAGGCTGCTAATGAACATTTGTTCAGATGAATAGCATGTTTTAAAAAGGATAATTATGGAAAGGACCAAATGCAATGCAGCTGTATCTTACTGTAGTAGGAATAAAACAGTGTTGGGATAGTGTCTTCTGAGAATAAATCTGCCCCATATTTTTCATACAGATATCCTTTATTTTCCTGAAATGTATATGGTGACCCTATACACTTCAAAAATGAGAAATGCTTTCAAAAACCATTTACACTGTGTGGTTACTTTTAGCATTTCACTCATCTTGGACAATAGAAGTAGATTGGTAAGAAACAGCCGTATGGAGTGGAAATCTATCAATTTTAAATTGGTTAGTCTCTAAGGTGCCACAAGTACTCCTTTTCTTTTTGCGAATACAGACTAACACGGCTGTTACTCTGAAACCTGAAAATGAACAGTCTCACTTACTGGTTCTTATGCATTAGAGTACCTCTGTTGTGTCCCAGGTGCACAGGGCTGTAGAGAACTGATGACATTATAAAAATACCTGGTTTTACATTTTAAAAATCAGGAAAGCATTTTATTTTCATACAGGGGCAGATTGTGACTAGCCTCAGCTTGGATATACTTCTGCCTCCCACATGTTTCACTGAACCAGCATCAACTATGGCTGGGAAACACAGACTCTGATCCTTCCTAGTGTCCATGTGTAGTAATTGGCTGAAAGGAGCCTGAGGATGAGTTCTAGGTGATATCCATTCCTGCCCATTGTTTGGTAGAGCTGGCCTGGTGCAGAGTGGAGAGAATGTTGCATCATGTCCCAGGGTTATGTAGCTTCCACAGTAATGTAAGCTGCTTGAGACCCGTAGGTTGAGTTTCAGCAGAGTCAGATATTCTTCCTGGGTTTTCTGGAGACAACACAGACCTTCTGCCCAGTGCCCAGTACATCTGGGTATACCGTAGACACAATCTACTCATTAATTTTTGAAAAGCTTTTCTTATTAAAATCTGAATTGTTGGTCTAAATTCAGCAGAGAGCACCATTCAATAAAAATCTGTGTGCATAAGTGTTATCTTATATTCAGTGTAAACTTAGAGATATCAGGTAAAATAATATATAAATATTGTATAAAATAAGCCCCACAGTTACAACTGAAGAGTCTAATCAGTTTTAATAGACGACTTTTAATCCCACTGTCCTTTGTGTTGATATGTGCTATAACTTCTGGCAATGTTTTTCAGTACTGTCACTAAAAGCAGCTCAATTACAGCATATCCTTTTAACAAGTTTGAAACAAAATATGCTAAGGATACTAAAAATGTGCCAAGTATGTTATTCCCACTGCCAATTTCAGTACCAGTAAATTATCTTCTGTTGTGCAAGTCATTGCCTGTTGCTGTTCACAGATTATATGAATAAACCTTCAGCTTTCATTCATTACCTTCTATTTTTGTGGTAGAATTTGGAGGAACCTATATCTTTTAAATGCATACAAATGATTAGATAATAAACTATAATTTAAAACATTTTTTCTCTATTTATTGTTAATTGTAGCATAAAAGAATTCTAGGATTTCAACCCCTACCCACAACAGATATCCCTTAGTTGCATGTTGAAACAGCATATTTATGGCAAGACAATTTCTTTGATATAATTCCAAGTCGAATGTGTACTCTGTAACTCAAATTATCCAAATGTGGTTTGTGTGGGGAAGATAATAACCTGGGATGGGCAAATCAGTGTAGAAAACCTTCATCTGTTTCTAGAACAGAATCTTAAAGTTCTGAATATGTGAATAGGACTTTTCTTATTCACTTCTGGTTTTCTCATTGGCATTTCCAACCTTGAACTATGGAAGTGACAGAAATCTTGCTACCCTGATACTTTCCAGTGAGGAAGCCAGGGGAAGCTTTTGATGGGATAGGCAGGAAGCAGAAAGTCTACTAACCAGCTGGCAAATCATGGCTTTTACTGGGTCATCTAATTGGTTGCCTGCAGGGCCTTTAGAGAACCCTAGATTGGCTGACAAGACTTGACTAATCCTCCCCTTTTTCAGGGCATTTACAAGGGTGTGCTGTGCCTATTCTGCCTCTCCTTGCTTCCCAATGATTTAACCACACAGGATACCATATGGAGCAGAGCTCTTGATTTGATTACACACAGCTGAGTTCTGTGTACCAAACATAATTGCTGCAGTGGGTTTGCTGTTTATCAACATTGTTTCGGGTTTTATTGTTGTTGGGAAGGTTGATTTGTGGGTGCATATGTTATTTTCATGTTAAAGTTTGCAGCTTAGTTATGCAGGAGTTATTGCAGGGAAATTTGCAAACCAATCAAAGTTGGGGGCAGTGTAATTGCCTCTTAATATGGATACTGGGAAATGCGGGATTATGGATGTTCCAGGTCACTGAAACTCACTGGAAGAGTGTGGTGAGAGTTGGCCTGGAATGGCTAACTCTCTTTACAATAGTGGAGTGTTCTATGACTTACAGTGGAAGATTAGCTGGCTAGCCCTCAGTGACTGAGTTGTCTGGGCACTGACTTTGTGATCTCCTAGTTTTAACTGGGTCAATGAGTGGTTTGTGGTCAGGAAATCAGATGCTGTCATCTCTTTCTGCAATAAGTATTTTTGTTTCACTTGTTATGAATAATTTTCTTATTTTACTAAATCACTTTGGACTGTCTATTTTCAATACCTTTTTAGCTGAGAATTGACTTTGTTAGAGCTATGTGACCTTTTGGATGAGGTCCAGATTCTGGCTAGAGGTGGCTGTCATGGGGGATCTTCCTGATGGTAAAACTTACAGGGGAGGTTCCTGTGTCAGCCACCACCAACCCTCTGTTCCTGCATAGGGGGCCTATTAGTGGATGAAAGTTTGTGCTGGAGCAAAATTTTGCTGGGATAGGGTCCATGATGATCTCTGCTGGTGGCATAAAACTAGAGTAATCCCTTGCCTGCTCCAACTCTCACCTGGGCCAGGGCTACCACAAACTAGCTCTTCAGAATTAGGGAACTGTAATTAGCTTCTTGACAGTTTCCCCTGCTCTCTGAGCAGAGATTGGCTACAGGAAAAAATCTAGCCCACTAGATTGACTTGTGTAGGTAGTAACTAGTAATGTTAAAATAGCTCTCTATGAGCTTCCAAAACTAGCTAGAGCTGAAAGGAGTTCATCAGGTACTTCAAATGAATGAGCAAAGTCTGGCTTTTGGCACTACTAACATTTTAGTCATCCCATAAAACTGGTATTTAATGTGCAGGCCTCAGGGTGACATTTAGCCAATTATCTTTCTTTGTTTACATATTAACCCCTTTTCTTTTGTTTTAAATACCAGCACTTCTCTATCAGCTGTTTCAGTTTCATAGGGATATTTACAGGTTAGCCTGGCACAAAACATGCAGGTGTGATATTTTTATCAACAGGTAAGAAAACAGCTTCATATGCACTGGATACAGTGGTGTTCTATATAGGAATATACATGACTGTTTGTTTGGTGCAGCATTGTTATCCACTGATATGCAGGGGATCAAAATAGCTGATGTCATACTTTCATATACAGGAGATAAGTATTTGGTGCAGAACTTTTACTTCCAGGTTAAATACTTTTCTACATTATTACACCCTAAATTGGTGTTTGTCCTTGTATTTTCAGTGTTGCAAGTAACTCACTGACTGTGATATTCAAGCTAGACTCTGTCTTATCCAAGCTATCATCTGTTCTAGGAACAGTCCTCGGAAGTACCAACTTTTTTCTAGGGTTGCTAGACAACGCTGTATCATGTTATGTGATCTTCACCAGGCCAGAGATCTTATTTTCCTGTTGTATCATATCATTTCATTGTATTTTACTATTTGCCTATTTAGATTCCAACTAGTAACATGACATATACAGCAAACCCCTAATATGGCAATGAGTTTTGCAGACATTTTCTAAACTACTCTGCAAAGCAGGAGCTGACATCTGATGGGATATCAGCTAAAAGGGGTGACTCATTGAGCATAGAAGCTTCAAGAGGGAAGAACGGAGAATGAGGGGTTTTGGGACCAGGCCAGATTGGTGTATCTGAAAAGTGATTGTACTCAAAGAAGGGTAGAATGAGATTGGGGGTCCTGGGATTTGAGGAAGAGGGATCTGTTTGGGAAGTTAGAAGAAGAAGAAATGCTGGAGGAGGGAAGAAGTGTAGACCTCCAGAGGTTAGACAAAACTTGGAGAAGCATTCACAACTTTTGGAACTCTAACAGAACCTGTATTATGATGTTTTTAAATGTACACAAACATTTGTTTAATCATACATGATATCCTAAACATAGCAATTTTTACAAAAATCAGAGGGCCAAATTAGTTATGCCTCTATTGAGGCTGAGCCAAGGACATGCACTGAGATACAAGGCACTTACACAACTGAGTACTGGGAACCATATTGTGGCTGTTTCCTGTATAGATGGCCTGGCAGTGTGGGGAAAGGCTACTTGTAGTCTTTCCTTCCCACCAATGCACCTTTGTGTGGTCAAGCATAATTTGGACCAAAAATTAGCACATGATTTTTCTTACTGATTTACAAAATCGTTTCTGGTCCATCCCATAACAGTCTTTGTGTAACTGTTTATGACTCCCTATTCTAAATCAGTGAGTGAAATATGTTATCATAAATGCAAAAGATATTTATATTATGTGCAAAAAAGACTATGTGAAAAGAACATTATTATGGTTACAAAGTCAAGCACTCAGAAGCTAGGAAATGCCAGAATTTAGTTTTCCTCTGTAACCTTAATTTGCCCCCGTTTATGCATCTGCATTATGAGACCATCTTTAATTAAATGATCACGTGCTATTTTCCCTCCTCTTCATTCAAATCAGTCAGCTTCTTCCTCCACATTGCCTAGCCCAGCAGGGGAATCATGGACAGCACAGGAGAGACAGACTTCTTGCTCTCAGTTCTGGTGCCTGCCACAGCCTGAAGTAGACTAGACCTTCAATGGTAGGAAAAGTCCTGCTAAGATGTCTGATATGCACAGAATCTTTGAGGAATTTAGGTGTGAAGCTCTAGCTAGTTTCAAAGGCTTATAACTTTTTGTTTAAATTAGGATGGATTTGTATGTGTATGGCAAAAGACACAACCCTGACATAAAGGCCATCCCTCAGCCAAATTTCAAGTCCCTGCTCCAAAGCATGAGGGCACTAGAGCTTCTCAAAGGTCACCAGAATTTTTTTTAGCATATCTTTCCCTAGCCTTGTTCTTGGAAGTAGCTGAAATGTTTTCGCTGAAATGGGGGAGGAAAAAAAAATCATCTGGAGGCAGACACACCGCATGGAAAAATTCAGCTCCAAAGGTTAAAATTTGGCAAAGGTAAAATCAACTGAAAACAGGGTGTTACAATGGGAAGTGTTGGGCAACCCTAATAGGTGGTTCTACCAGCCCTAGCTATTATATAGCACTATGTAATAAACATAAGAAGGGCCATACTGGGTCAGACCAAAGGTCAGCCCAATATCCTGTCTTTCAACATTGTCCAATGCAGGTTCCCCAGAAGGAATGACCAGAACAGGTAATCATCAAGTGATCTATCCCCTGTTGCCCATTCCAAGCTTCTGGCAAACAGAGGCTAGGGACACCATCCCTGCCCATCCTGGCTAATAGCCATTGATGGACCTATCCTCCATGCACTATCTAGTTCTTTTTTGAATACTGTTATAGTTTTGGCCTTCACAACATCCTCTGGCAAGGAGTTCCACAGATTGACTATGCGTTGTATGGAAAAAATACTTCCTTTTGTTTGTTTTAAACCTGCTGCCTATTAATTTCATTTAGTGACCCTTCATTCTTGTGTAATGAGAAGGAGTAAATAACACCTCCTTATTTACTTTTTCCACACCTGTCATGATTTTATATCCCCCCCTCTTAGTCATCTCTTTTCCAACCTGAAAAGTCCCAGTCTTATTAATCTCTCCTCATATGGCAGCCATTCCATACCCCTAATAATTTTTGTTAAACCTTTTCCAATTCCAATATATCTTTTTTGAGATGGGGCGATAGCATCTGCACGCAGGATTGAAGATGTGGGTATACCATGGATTTAAATAGAAGCAATAAGATATTTTATGTCCTATTATCTATCCCTTTTTTAATGATTCCCAATATTCTGTTTGCTTTTTTGATTGCCGCTGCACATTGGATGTTTTCAGAGAACTATCCATAATGACTTTAAGATCTCTTTCTTGAGTAGTAACAGATAATTTAGATCCCATCTAACTTGTATAGTTGGGATTATGGTTTCCAATATGCATTACTTTGCATTTATCAACATTGAATTTCATCTGCCATTTTATTGCCCAGTCACCCTGTTTTGTGAAATCCTTTTGTAGCTCCTCACAGTCTGTTTAGGACTTACCTATCTTGAGTAGTTTTGTATCATCAGCAAGTTTTGCAATCTCACTTTTTACCCCCTTTTCCAGATCATTTATGAATATGTTGAATAGGACTGGTTCCAGTACAGACCCCTGGAGGACACCACTATTTACCTCTCTCCATTCTGAAAACTGCCCATTTATTCCTACCCTTTGTTTCCTATCTTTTAATCAGTTACCAATCCATGAGAGGACCTTCCCTCTTATGCCATGACAGCTTACTTTGCTTAAGAGCCTTTGGGGAGGGACCTTGTCAAAGGCTTTCTGAAAATCTAAGTACACTGTATTCACTGAATCCTCCTTGTCCACAGGCTTATTGACCCCCTTAAAGAGTTCTAGTTGATTAGTGAGGCATGATTTCCCTTTACAAAAACCATGTTGACTCTTTCCCAACAAATTATGTTCATGTACATGTCTGAAAATTTTGTTCTTTACTATAGTTTCAACTAGTTTGCCCAGTACTGAAATCAGGCTTACTGGCCTGTAATTGCCAGGATTTCCTCTGGAGCCCTTTTAAAAAATTGGCATCACATTAGCTATCCTCCACCCATTTGGTACAGAAGCTGATTTATGATAGATTAAAAACTACAGTTAATAGTTCCGCAATTTCACATTTGAGTTTCTTCAGAACTCTTGGGTGAATACCATCTGGTCCTGGAGACTTATTACTTTTTAGTTTATCAATTTGTTCCAAAACCTCCTCTAATGACACCTCAATCTGGCACAGTTCCTCACATTTGTCACGTAAAAAGATTGACTCAGGTTTGGGAATCTCCCCAACATCCTCAGCCGTAAAGATCGATGCAACAAATTCATTTAGTTTCTCTGCAGTGGCCTTATCATCCTTGAGTGCTCCTTTAAGCACTGGCCAATTGTCCAGTGGCCCCAGTGATTGTTTACAGAATTCCTGCTTCAGATGTACTTACAATTTTTTTTCTTTTTACTTTTTGAATCTTTGACTAGCTATTCTTCAAATTCTTTTTTGGCCTTCCTAATTATATTTTTACACTTCATTTGCCATAGTTTATGCTCCTTTCTTTTAATTTTAATAAAATGTATATAAATCCTGGTCCTTTAATATACTTATTTAATTCCACTTACACGTGCATCCAATAAATGTAACTAACTATCATCTACTTATATAAGACTGTTTTTACAAGTAGTTTTGTATGGAAATTGCATTTCAGTACAATGATACATAATGAAATATTTAAGGACAGACAGGGCCAAATGCAGCTCCCTTTCTCATTAGTAGACTTTTTGAACCAAGTGGGAGTACTTGAATGAATTTCGTCCTTCATATATAAAAAAGCTATTGAATATGAAGAAGACACTGAAATGACATAAAAGTGCAGTAAATAAGAAACTGTGATATGATCCCACATTTCTAGTTATAGTTTGTTCATCCTCTGAGAGCAACAAGATGGATGGGACAGTAAAAGAGAGAGAAAGGAAAAGGGTTGGGTAAAAATTAAACATTAGAAGAGATTATTTGAGGCCAGCTCCTTGACTCTGTGCCTACCCCCGCTGCTGCAGCCACAGGTCAGGGTGAAGTGAAACTGACAATAGCTATGTATCTTGCTGTAAGACTAGAATGTAAAACAAAAACAACTACCACCTCGTATGATGTGAGTAAGATACAGGAAGGGATTGAATCAATTGAAGATGTTCTCTCAATGGAAAGTAGGAACTCTGATTAAATTAAAGCATTCTTGAAAAACAAAAAGCTGGCAGATTTTTTCATGTAATATAAAGACACAGCTTGCTCCATGTAGCACACTCTGCTTTACCTAGTCAGGCATGTTGGAATGCTGGAGTTAGGGTCAGGGCTAGGAGAGTTCCTTGATACATTCCTGATGTTTCTCTTTGAACCACCAGGTCAGGCAAACAACTACCACCTCATCCCCCTCAAGTGCTCCCATAGATGATTTGATACAGTGGGAGCTGAGAGACTAAGCAAATGGCCTTGGAAAACAACACTTTTGCTGTAAAATGCTTCCTGCAGCTGGACTGATGGGGTGGAATGTGGAAAGGTGGCTGAGTGGTTGATTGTTCTTCCTCCTTGTCAGGCTGGTGTTCCAGGAAGTTGGAGGTTCTGGTTCCACAAGCACTCCCATGTCTAGGTCAAAATCGCTATACTGTGGATGAGTTGATACTATGGAAGTGAATGTCTGTCCCTTTAACAGAAGGTAATTGCAGTGGCTCTAGCAAAGGCAACTCCACCTCTTACCGTTCCAGAGGGAGAGACATCCAATGTCTGTTGTCACACTACTGCAACACAAGTAATAGTTATTAATTTGTAGATATACCTCCTTGTTGGTCTTTGCTTCAGGCAGGAGAGGAGCTCACAGAATAGAATCATGGAGTGTAAAGGAAAGAAATTGTCCACTCTGACACCCTTTTGTGGCATCTGAAGGGCTCTACATGAGAAAATCTTAAGAAGGGATCCCAGTGCCTTACCCTGCACTGTGGAACTGGATTCAGTAAAAGGTAAAGTCTGTGATTAGTTCCTGTAACTATATTTTATTTACTTGAAATGAGAGTGAGTGACAATTGGTAACAATACAGCCTCAGGTATAACAAGATCCAGTGGCTAGAAGTTGAAGCTAGATAAATTCAGACTGAAAATAAGGTGTATATTTTTAACTATGAGGTTAACTAACCATTGCCACAAGACTTGGTAAATTGTTCCACTGGCAATTTTAAAAACAAAAATAGGCTCTAGGCACTATCTCAGGGAGGTTCTACAGTCTGCGTTACACAGGTGGTCAGACTAGATGATCACAGTGGTTCCTACTGGCACTGGAATCTATCGGTCAAGAATATCCTAATATGAGGAAAAATTCAGGAAAACCTATGAAAACTGAGTAGAATTATCCTCATTCTAGAGGTGGATAAACTGATGCAAAGAGAGGTTGAGGGCCACATTTTGAAAAGTGACATCTAATTTGGCATCCCTGAGTTTTTGGATGCTCAACTTTAGACATCTAGGACTTGACTGTCAGCAGCATCAAACACTCACAATCCAATTTATGTTAGCAGGAGCTACAGGTTTACAGCACATCTGAAAATCAGGCTCTAGAGGCTAGATTTTTTTTTTTAAAGGCCTTAAGACATATAGTAACTCTTATCAAATCTTACCTTATGTGTCTTAGTTTGAGCATCCAAAAATCAAAGCACCCCACTTAAAATGTGGGTTCAGGTCACTTGCTCAAAGCCACAGAGCCAAGAATAGAGTTCATATCCTAGATAGGAGTGTAATCCATTTCAGGTATGGATTAAACAAAATCCAATTTAGGTAATCTTATTCTCTCTGCAAGAGAATTAATTGGCCGAAAGTATTCTTCATTTCTACTGCTAGTGCAAGAGTACATTTAATTAAAACTATTCACTTTCACTGATCACTGCAAGATTGGGATTTTGGACCTGTATAATGGAGTCTCCTTATATACCTTTATTATTCAACTCTCTCTCTCTTTTAAAATGCAACTATTTCATGTTCCAAGTAAAATAACTGTAACACCTTCTCTTCCTTCCCAACCACCCAAAAATAATAATTGCCACAATGTAGCAGTTTAGAAGAATACAACAGTACTTCACTCACTCTTCAGAAATCAATCCACAGAAACTGACAGATCCAGTTCCCTGTTATAATTGGACAGTGAAAAAGGGTGTGTAAAATAGAAGTGTTACCCATTTAACTGACAGGTGTCCTGTAACTGTAGCACTCCTGTGCTCACTGCCAAAAAGGAGGGATCACCTTTTAAAGCCTGAAAAAGGAAGACTTTTACACTTAATGGAAGTAATATATTTAAAGAAATGGTGTGCTGTAACACATAATAAATGCTCTTTTCATCCATAATTTTATCAGTATAAGTAAAAAGTCTCTGTTGGCAGCTACTGATGTTCATAAGATCTGCTGCTAATTGTCTTATTGATTTATTGATGGAAAGAACATAATTTTCTCTGTGGAATATATCCAATGCATTAACATGCTAGCCTTTCAGAAAGGGTACAAATTTTTTTTTTCTTAACACCAGAAATATCTCACAAAATTAGCTGGATCTTTAAAAGAACTGAAAAACAAATTGTCTTATGCTTTAGACTGGTACAATTAAAATTTATCATGACTGGAGTGATGATTATTATTAGATTTCTAATTCATTTATATTTCATCCTCTTTCTTATAGTTGGAAATAAATTGTAGGACTTCGTCTTTGTGGAATACTTAACATGGCTAAAAAGACATTAATGTATGTTAGGCAGGCCTCCTGTGTGTGGGGGAAATAGATTTACAATTTAATCGGGGGTGAGTAGCTCCATCTGGAAAACCATGAGAATGAAAATGCATTCCGCAGACCCCGATGCAGAGATTTTCCATTTCCAAGACACATTATCTATGGCCAAAAGCAGGGTCTGAGTATTCATATCCTTTATATGTGTGAAATACGTAGGTTAAAAATAAGTATAGAATCTCAAACTTTGCCAACATATAATCAGTGCTGTATCACAATAATCAAAACAGTGACTACACCCCTTTCATCTGTGGGTTGTATCTTTCATTTTGTCGTCAGTTGAGTGTTTGCCTTTAATTGTATAAGAGTGGACATATGCTTAGGATCATAGCAGTCAGAGATGGAAAAGACCTGCTACATCATCAGTTCTGGATTAAGTTTCTAGAGAAGGGGTCCAATTAGGTTTGAGAATAAAAGTTTGAACAGTCTATGCAAAGACAGAGCAGTGGGAATCATACCACTAAGTTTTGGTGAATGAGGCCTATTTCATCTCTGTCATCTGAAAGTTGATAAGCAGATAGTAATGCTCATCTGAGGCTGTGATATTCAGGCTCTCCTCTATTTTTAGTTTCCTGTTCCTTTGTCTGTGGACAGATAACACCATCAATGATTTGATTCTAAAGTGTTCATCTTTCTTTTTAACTGCATAATTTCGACATATATGCCTTTTGTCAGGGTATTATCTGATTAGAGAACACTGCATTATTCTATACTTTTTTCTTTCTTTTTTTTTCTTTAGTCAACTTTTCCTGCCTTAGGGTGGCTGCTGACTTTCATTTGAAATAACATACTCTGAGTAAACAGCTTTGTAAATTAGATGCAAGTCTATGGGGGGGGGGGGTGAATCCAAGAATACTTTCTTGATGGCTACATCACATCTTTAGCCTTGGTGTAGAGAATTGGTTCTGAATACCCCTTATACACTATTTCATTTATGAAGGAAGAAATTCAGCAGTGCCAATATGATTAGCACTTTATTCAGATTCTCAGATCTGTCTATTGATTAACTGAGAAGTATCTAGTTACTCAGTTTCTCCTATGAAATGTTGAAAATGGTATATTCTTCAGGACCATCATATATGAATTCCTATCTTCTTGTCAAAAATCACTGTGCATGTCCATTAATTTTTGGTATCCTAACTATACTCTGAATATCACCTGAGCTGTAGATCGTTCCCTGGCAGCTTTCTCAGATCTGCTACTCAAGGTCACTCAACTTGTTAGCAGTATTTGACCAGTTCTGAAAAATTCCCTGTGCACATTTAGCTGTCTTTGAATTTAGGAGGCAAATGATGAAGCACATAAAGGTTTGACCATGAATATTTTAGAATTATTTATATCCGCACATCCTTTTGCAGCATGTGAGGTAAGACTGTTTGGAATCATACAGTGGTGTGGTACAGTTCTTCAGAGCTTAGTTAACAAACTAATATCTAGAGACTGAACTCCCTTCCCTCACTGGGAGCTGCCAGACTTACTGGAGTAAAGTTGATGTTCATGGGTTGTCTCTATTTTTGAGGTCTAGCTGAAGCATTCATAGATTACTGTTAAAATCCTATGCTTCTGATGTAGTCTCGATTTCTCTATGATAGTTTATTCCAGCTAAGACATCCCATCAGAAAAAGTCCCCTTTGTTTACATACATTTAGTATTTGTAAATTTTCAGAGGTCAGAAATAACTCAACTAAGTGCAGAATGCTTCAGAGTAAGGTGTATAATCCCTATATGCACTTATTTGTGCAATGCTCTTCAGTGGGGTGTTGAGGGTTGGAGCCCAACTGGTGATTATTTTAAGTTTTTAATCAAGAGGGTTGATGGTCTTCATATTTTTTATCCTATCCAGTGTACTTGCTAAGACTGCCAAGCCTCTGGAAGATATTTCACACCTTGAAGAAAATTTACTCCTTTGCTTGTTTAAAGAAAATGTTTAAATGCTTGGGTTGGGTTTTGTTTTTGTTCTCTTCCCCCACCCCACCCCCCCAGCAGTGTGTGTGTGTGTGTGTGAAGGCAAGTCTCTTTTTATACCCAGAAAGAAAAGGAGTACTTGTGGGACCTTAGAGACTAACCAATTTATTTGAGCATAAGCTTTCGTGAGCTACAACTCACTTCATCGGATGCATCCGATGAAGTGAGCTGTAGCTCACGAAAGCTCATGCTCAAATAAATTGGTTAGTCTCTAAGGTCCCACAAGTACTCCTTTTCTTTTTTGCAAATACAGACTAACACGGCTGTTTCTCTGAAACCTGTCTTTATACCCAGAGTCTCCTCTGTATGTTCTTTCACCCCCACACTCCAAACTACCACTTACACAGCAGAATACAAAAACTACCTAATGTGTCTAGGATTTGTAAACGTGCATGTCTGGGGTATACCAAACTAATAAGAGTTAGAATAGAAAATTCTGGGGGTATCAGGCCCTCTTCTCCTGGGTCTTATTGGTGAGTGTCTTCAATTGTCAGTAACTAGTGGGATCCATTAAATCCTTATGTCTGGCCATTTTTATCTAAACCCAGTCTCAGTTGCTAGCCCAACAGCTTGAAAGCTGAAGAAAATGTTTGATGTAGGTGTTGTGAGTTTTAGATATTATTCTTCAGAATTTTGCAAAGTGAAAAATAATTATTTACAACATAACAACTAGAGTGGGGTGAGTATACCAATTTCTTTTGACAAATATTGACTCAGATTTAAAAATTAATTAGCTTTGGTCATGTTGGTGCCCTTTTTTGTTTTTTGTATGTTTTTCCACCCATGCACATTCAAGCCATCAAATATGACTTGTAGGTGTCCTTGTGGGATGCATATTTTAAGCTCAGACATGTGATTGCAGACAGTGACTTTTAAATTCAAAGCATGAGTATGCATACCAAAAACTTGATTATTACAGTTAGCGCTCATCCAATTCAGGAACAGAAACAATACCATGCAACTTATGACCATAGAACACAGTTAGAATTTTGAATTTCCAATTCTAGTTTTCCAGCTGTTCATGATTTTTTTTCTTCCAAATTTACTTCTTTGATTATTTTATATTTTTGAAAGTTTCATTTACTTGAAGGGTTTATCATGACTTGTTTATGAACTTTCTGTAGAAGAAAACAAACTAAGTCCATAGAATAATAATTCACTGTGAATCCACTCAAATTATTATTGTCTAAAAATAGGAGGGGGTGTGTTTGTATTGGGTGGCCAAGAGCATGCCGGATTCCGGGAAAGGATAAAATAACTTTTTTCCAAAGATCAGAGTTGTGTCTGCACCTGTTGATAGAGGAAAGCTGCAAAACCTATTGTTGTTCCAGAATAATATAGAAGAACTTGTGAAAATGAAATTCTCAGATAAAAAAAAAATCTTTGAGAATCCTCTTTAGTCCAGCTATTTTGTCATCTGTAGAAAATATTTGCACAATATTCAGATGAAGCTTTTTTGTCATAATTCTTCTGATTTTCATACCTCCTCATTTGTACACATTTTTAAAATTTTTCTTATGTCTTTAACTGAACCTCATGTTCTTTTTATGTTCAGGAGGCATTTTCCTTGGACACATGTTGCTTTACTTTGATTTTTCCATAATCCATTAAACTGTAATCCGTCTACTCACAAGATCATTTTATCCTTGCACTTTGTGTTGTGTTTAAACTGACCAGGAATCCCTGCATGTGTCACAACCCCAACTTTTAATTTTTTATAGCTAACCAAGGATTCCATCCTATTACTTTTCAAGTACTGTTTTATAACCTTCATTGTTTGTTAGTGCCATTATTTTACAACCCACTGTCTGAGAGAGGCTTTGGATTGCTTAATTTCATTGCTGTCTTTCATGTTCTCAAAACAATTCCTCACATACTTGCTATGGCAAGTTACTCTGACTGCTTTTAAAGGGCTCATCACAGTATTATCAATGTCTCCACTGCACTGAGACACACACTCCTTCCTATCTATCTATCTATGTATCTATCTATCCTAATTTCAGTGCTTCCCCCACCACTTAGTTTTTCCATTTTTCTGTTTTCCTCAAATTGCAGTTTTACTCTACTCTGGTTCCACTTGATAGTTCTATGGTGAACGGATAGTGTCACTGACTATATTTTCCTTGCTGCTGGCCTGCCACTACTGACCTTCTGACCTCATTGCTGCTTTGTCCACTCTATGCTACCCATTGTCACACTTAAAATGTGTTTGAACAATAATAGAAATCCTTAATTACCTGCTGCTGTATGATTTCTTCATCTAATGCAGTTTTGATTTTTCCACTTATTTTTAGCTCGGTATTACAATATTTGGTGTCATGAATGGAATAATTTGGTCTCAGGTGATTTTTCAGTGAACAGAAGCACATGTGTATATAAAATCCCATTGCTGTGAGATAGTATAGACTAGAGAGGGTCAACCCGGGTGTGTGTGTGTGTGTGTGTGTATATGTGTGTGTGTGTGTGTGTGTGTAATATTGCAGTATACCATCATATCTGGTACCCTTACTGGGAATCTCAGCAGACAGGGCAAGAGCTGAATGGACTTAGAGTTGGCTACCCCAGTATGGCCAACCCCAAGCATTCAAAAGTCATGAGATTGTCTTAAAAATCCCTAGATTTAGAAAAATAAGTTCTGGTTCTCCTTATTTGCCTTCCAGTTTCTAAGCCTTTAGGGTACACTCAGATCACACTTTCAGGCTTTTCTCCACAACAGTGAGTTAAAAACTTGATTTTGCCAAAAATGAAAGCCGAGATACTAATGTAATCCATTGCCCCAGAGCTGGGGCTTTCAGAAAAACACCAAGTATTGCGAGACTCATGATAAAATCATGAAAGTTGGCCACATTGCCTCTTATCCCTAGAAAGGGTCACTGTCCCTTCAGGACAAGACTGAGGCATTTCAGCAGGAGTCTCACACTTCTGCTGTCTATTTTGTGGATAAGTAGAGGACTTCAGTCTCCATTACTGTAGCGAGCACTACATTCATTGATAAATTTGCAGAAAAGAATGATTAAAATAAATATTACCAGCATGATATCTATACAAAACGTATCCCTTTTAACCATCATCTGCATGGTAGCAAGGGACAATAATAAAATGAAAGAGTCATAGAATCATAGAATACCAGGGTTGGAAGGGACCTCAGGAGGTCATCTAGTCCAACCCCCTGCTCAAAAGCAGGACCAATTCCCAATTAAATCATCCCAGCCAGGGCTTTGTCAAGCCTGACCTTAAAAACTTCTAAGGAAGGAGATTCTACCACCTCCCTAGGCAACACATTCCAGTGTTTCACCACCCTCCTAGTGAAAAAGTTTTTCCTAATATCCAACCTAAACCTCCCCCACTGCAACTTGAGACCATTACTCCTTATCCTGTCCTCTTCCACCACTGAGAATAGTCTAGAACCATCCGCTCTGGAACCACCTCTCAGGTAGTTGAAAGCAGCTATCAAATCCCCCCTCATTCTTCTCTTCTGCAGACTAAACAATCCCAGTTCCCTCAGCCTCTCCTCATAAGTCATGTGTTCCAAACCCCTAATCATTTTTGTTGCCCTTCGCTGGACTCTTTGTAATTTATCCACCTCCTTCTTGTAGTGTGGGGCCCAAAACTGGACACAGTACTCCAGATGAGGCCTCACCAATGTCGAACAGAGGGGGACGATCACGTCCCTCGATCTGCTCGCTATGCCCCTACTTATACATCCCAAAATGCCATTGGCCTTCTTGGCAACAAGTGCACACTGCTGACTCATATCCAGCTTCTCGTCCACTGTCACCCCTAGGTCCTTTTCCGCAGAACTGCTGCCTAGCCATTCGGTCCCTAGTCTGTAGCTGTGCATTGGGTTCTTCCGTCCTAAGTGCAGGACCCTGCACTTATCCTTATTGAACCTCATCAGATTTCTTTTGGCCCAATCCTCCAATTTGTCTAGGTCCCTCTATATCCTATCCCTGCCCTCCAGCGTATCTACCACTCCTCCCAGTTTAGTATCATCCGCAAATTTAAGTCTAATACCATGTCTCAATTTCACATTTTATTTCTTCTTTAGTATTTTAAAACTTTTCTGACTTGTTCATGTTTCAGTCCCTGAAGCAGTATATTTAAAACAAAACACCATAACAGGGTCTCAGGATTCTGCTGGTGCCCCACTCTGCTAGCATATGTTGGAATCCTGCAGGGAGCTATGGGTTGATTACTGCTGATTCACTGGAGTAGATGCACTTCAATAGACTGTACAGATGGTGGAGGAGAGGAAGCTAGTCCTTGTCTTTCCTAGACCCTAAAGGAAAGAAATCTTATAAGCAAACAAAATTTAAAAATATAAATAAAAAACAGAAGGGGGTGACTCCTTGGCTCTGCAACGACAGCGTAGTTTGCAACAGGGTGGAATTCCATCAGCTGATGAATACATATGGTACACACTAGACATATACCTTTAATACCTATTTTACGCGACCTGTCGTACATGTCTCTTTCTTTTACAACTGAAGTTTTCAAAGTTTAAAATCAAATTTTTTGCTATTACACTATTCATTGCAAAAGTAGCAACAATATACCATTTCAGTTACCTACATTTTCTAACTTTTCTATTTACTTTCAAAGTATTTTAACTATCAGGCATTTAAATGTTTCCTTTGAGTTCACATGTCACTGGGCTACTTGTTGTTTTTGTGAAAAATATATGCATCTCCACTCTGGCACTCCTCCATCAACAACAGGTTTTACAAACTGTGACTGTTTTCCACATACAATATATTGTAACATCAAAGCCCATGCTTGTTATATAATTCTACAATTAATACAGTTTGTGGTGATTGTCTTCCACTAAGAAAAACAGGGCTGTTTGCAAATATACAGGATGGCCATTATCTAGTGGAAGAAGTTTGGAATCCTCTGAGATAACTCAGACAGTTTGACATATTGACCTGGAGAGAGAATTCCAGTAGTGTCTGGCAGTTGAAGTCCACAGAGGGTAGGTGAAAGCTGCACAATGAAGAACTGATTATCATTTTCTACACAGGTAGAATAAATGGCCAAATTCTGCTGTCCACAATCAAGCAAAATACCTATTGCCTCTGAGGAGAGTTTTGTTCAATTAAACAGAATTTGAGCTAGAGATAGTGCAAACTGTTAAATGTAGAAATGTGCTAACTAAAGAACTTCTGTAGTATAGGAATTAACAGCTCCTAATTGGAAACAGTCACACAGTTTATTCCTTATTTTGGCTCTTATAAATCTAAAGAGGTAAGAATTATGATGCTTTGACATAAGAACTCCTACTGTGACTCACTGGTACATTAAATGCAAAAATACTGCTTAGAGAGGGCCACAAACCAAAACCCTTGAACCTTGGGCAAGTTTAGATCTATGTCTGAATTGAATGTCTCGCCCCTTTCTTCGTTAAGGGTCCAACCAGAACTCTAGGTTTGATTCAGACACAAAGCCAAATGCTCTGGTGTAGACCCATGTTAATGATATACACTAAGCTAGCTTCTCTTGACCCCTTCAGATCACATTAACTTTGTAAAACAAAGTTACTTATCTTTACTTTCTGAGATTAGGGATTCTGACTTTCTTGCTTATGGGGAAACAGAAGAACTTTCTCAAAAGAAGCAGTCTGACACAGCAGGAATGGCCATGACGCTATCTTTACTCTGCTGACTCCTGAGTTCTTACAGAAACTTCTATATCTTAGGAAAGACAACTTAATGTGCCTGGAGCTACTACCTCTAGATTTACATCCTGCATACAAACACAACATCTCTCTCTTGGAGAAAGTCATTTTACTAGGGTGGTATTAGCATGCTAATACAATACATATTACCACATAGCACTAATTCTTACTTCAGATCTCTGAGTCTTGCAGACTTCATCCAGACAGGCTGCTGTAGAGTGGTCTCGCTCTCTTTCATATCTTTGTTCCAGTCCAGCAAGGATGATTTTTGGATTGCTAGTTATAAACTTCCCGTGTCTGTATTCACAGGTACTGGGCCAGTTTTCAGTGGGACATGGACTGAGTGCCTCATTTTCACAAGCCTCAGCATGATACATTAATGGTATTGTGAAAGGTCATACAATTACCATGAAAGTGTCATATCTGAAAGGCAGATAAATCCTTGAAAAAGATGAGAATTTGCCTTTCATTTTCTGTCTAGTCTTTGAAGATGTTTTGCTCTGCCTTTTCATGGGAATTTACTTTGGGTGTATCATCATGTCATCAGCCTTGTATGTCTCCTTGTGGCAGAGGATAGGAGCCACTCTGCCTCAGTTTCCCCAACAGAGTTTCCAGCTTCCTGCAGTAGATTACCTGTCTCAGCTCTCCAGCCAGGTCACTACAATAGCTCAATGGTCTGCTGAAGTAATAAAGTCCAAAGTCACTCTCCAAACGAACACAATATAAATGAGGCTATGACCCAGCTGGGCTTAGTTCTCAGTTTCTGAGAATTCCTTTCTGATGGAACACTCCTGCCGTGGCACACTTAACAGCTAGGGTCCTGGCTATATTTAGATAGTCCTGTATCAGAGCCTTCCTTCCCTCCAGGGAGGCTCTGATGGGCAGTAATCTTACTCAGTTGCTGGCTTCACCCAGGCTTGTCTCCCCCAAGTGAGAGCTGTTAGTCTGCTCTTCTTCCTAGCCAGTCTCTAGCTGATTAGGCTTCCCCTTTCTAGTCCTTTTCTTCAGGCCTGACACCTAACTGTGTAGTGGATGGGGCTGTTTGAGCTCACAATAGCTCATTAACCCTTCCCAATTCCATGTGGAGTTTTAAAATCCCACCAGAGGGTGATTTTAATTTAGTTAAGCAAGAGAGACATATACAGCAGTGAAGGGGTGGGGTGCGGTTTGATATGCAAATACACATTCTTGTTTAGAATGTACCACCAGGAGAGACTATCTGGAGACCTTTCTTCACTAATCTGCTCATGAATTCTACCAAAATACTGCATCTTTGCAGTGCAGTGAAACTTAAAAAATATTCTGCTGTACAGCAGAATATTGTAAAGTGTCTGTAAGTCTGTCTATGAATTGTGTATCTTTATCTATCACAATCATTCTGGGTAACTTTCCAGTTGAAGAGGCAGATTAGTAATTACTGTCTCATTCAAATCCATGGTTATCTTTTTCTGAAGGTCTTTGTGGCTATGGTAATGGGATCATAGGCATATCATGAGATTAATATGTTGCTAGGACTAAAAATTCCAAATGTTGTAAAAGGCAACTCATTCATCTGGTAGGACTTTACTCTGAGGCCGTTTGTCCGGCATGTAGCATCTGACTTATAATATTTGTTCACCCACAAAGAAAGCTTGCTAGAGTGCATCCTTAGTAATGGGGTTGGGTAACATACAAGCAATGTGTGAAAACATATCCTCAGGCTCAGAGGCCTCATTTTTAATATCTATGGAACAGGCTCTCAGCAGGAGAACTGCATTCCCCTGAACATAATATCCTATCAACCCTACAAAGCAAATACTATATTCCACTTCTTGGGCTGGTACAAATCATTATACCATTGACATTTCAATGGAACTACACCACTTTACACCATGTGAGGCTCTATTTTATTTTATTGCATATGGTTTCTTACACAATGTTCATCACCATAGTATCTGCAGCTCCGGGATGATGACCGTGGTCAGCAAGTATGCTCTTTTAGTACAATAGAGCTCTCTACAATAAGGGTAAAACTTATCTATGTGGGAGACAGAACCTTCTCAAAGGCAGGTCAAGACTGAGGAATGACCTCTCCCAGGAACCATCACAGATCTCATCACCTTCCATTCAAAGTGTAACACCTTTGCCTTCTCTGACATAAATACATAGTAATATGTATATTTAATTAAAAAAAACCCTGAAACTGTACCAAAACTAAGTTACTCCACTACACCCACATTTCTCCTCTCAGTTGAAGATGAGAGAACAAACAACATGACAGGAAGGCAACTACAAATCTGTCACATCTTGTTGTTCTCTTAGAATCAACAAGAAATCCAAGAGTACTCCTAAACTGTGGGATCTAATCAACCAATTGCGGGTGTGAATCTTCAACCAAGGAGACTGCACCATGGTTGTAAATGCTTCAGAATGCTTTCTTCTACTCATCAGCATTGACTCTGTCTTGCTCAGGGTCAGCTTCAGCCAGCTGTTCTTCATCCATGAGCTGATCTCCTCCAAGCACTGGGCTGGTGAAGGATAGGTAGATATGTTTTCTACATATTGCTTGCACTTGAGTCTGTGTCATCTGACCAGTTCACCTAGTGGTTGCATGTATGTTTAAAAAACACCAGAGAGATAATTGATCCTTTTGGGGACTCCTCAAGTGAGGGTCTAGCAGTGGAGATGCAGTTTCCTATCACTACTTTTTGGGCACTTTCCTTCAGATAGGACTCAAACTGTTTTAGCAAATTTATCCTGGACCCCTGTCATCTTTCTTCGGTGAGATAACTGTATCTCATGGATGAATGTCAAATGCTGCTGAGGGCTCTGGGAGAATGGATGTCTGTCTTCTAGTCAATGACGGAGGAGAACATCTGTGAGTGCCACTAAACCAGTTTCAGTTCCATGTCCTGGCTTGAATCCAGATTATGTTCATGACTCTCTTTCACAAGCCAGGAAGGGACTGGGTCAGAGTCACAGATCTTGGGTTGAGACTCCATTAGGGTGATCTGGCCCCATGTTATCTATCATTTGTGCTGGAATTGCAACAAGGCAGTAGACACTAGCAATTACCAGTCGGATAGGTCTGGAAAAAAATAATCCTAGGCCATGACTGGCAGCAATTTGAGCCTTAAACAGTTGGGGCTATTCTTGAATGTTTGAGCCAAATGGAAATCTTCCCCCTTTGTATAGAAGTTTCCTGTGACAGAGGACCTATTGACTTCAAGACATCACTACATAGTGTGTGCACTAAATAGGAAACAGTTACAATGAATTTGCACTTGCTCTTCTCACTCCACCAGCATACCAAGCTTCCAGGGATAAGGTAGGATTAATGGGAAGGCTTAAGGGCCTTCACTATAGAAGGGATTCCCCGTACCACTCCCCTCCCTCCCCCCCGTCCAATAATGGTTTGTCTCGGCAGATGGTTGGATTCATGAATAAAATTTCACTGTTTTCAACACACATATGTTTTAGGAATTTTAAGAAAGGTGCCAAAGATATTTAGGCTGAAATTCCACAAGGATTTGTTGCAACAGTAAATGTTTTATCCTTTGAGAAATATTACAACTTTTTCATTTCTACTTGTAAGCACTCGTGATAATAAGCATATGAATGATACAATGACTGCCTGTTCTACCTTTGTGAGTAGGCACGGTATTGAAATGCAGAACATGTACGCAACTTTGCTTATGAAAACAGGACAGACAAGTGTAACAGGAAGTCGGAAACACCTGTGAAACAAAATAAAGCGGATAAATCCAATTTTAGGTCCTATGGGCATTTCTTTGAAGAGTATTTTGGTTGAGCAAATTTTAACTATAACTGGCCTATTGGGGGTGGGGGAAGACAGGTGTTATAACTCACTAACCACAGCAGTAGACATTATGGACTGATAGTTTTTGGTGTTCTGGTCAGCCCTACAACAAGTCATGGGTGTATTCTATCTAATTGTTACTCTTTGCCTCAGTGATTACTAGAATTAAGCTCATTGGGCTTTGGTATTTTAAATTGTTTTTAATTCATATCTTGTTGCCCTGTCTTTTCCTGATTCTTAGATTACTTGTTGTCGTTGGTGAAATTTGCTCTAATATAATAGTAGTAATAAAGACTGATGGTTCCTTTATCTAATGAAGCTATTTTACGAAGGTGCCTCAAGCTTGCTTCATACTGCCAAGAGCACAGCATCTGTGATTGTTACAGTGCAGTTTAAGGCATTCCATTCAGAGACAGAGAGACAAATTCTGCCCTTTCAGCTCCATAGGAGTTAAGTGGTATCCATGTGTGCTGGAGGACAGCATGTGACTCCAAATTATTAAGTGCTAGTCAGACCAGAATAAGGGGTGGTCCAGGGAGGAATGCTGGCCCAATTTCTCCCCTGTGCCTCTCTTCTTCTTGGGAGGGAGGATTTTGCTGCAGTTCTTTGCAGGGCATTACAACTTTACAGTTGTTATTGAAACAAATGTTCACAAATACTGTTTTGCAGAACTCACCTGGCTCTGTTAATAGCACATGTATGTTTATAACAACTTCTGCCTAAAAGTGCTTTCCAAATGCTAATTAGAGTAAATCTTTTTGGGAGGCAGATAAAAGATCTAGAAGAATCCTTTTTCTACCAATGAACCACAGCTCTATCTGGGTTGCAAACCTTCATTACATAAAAGTTTAAGACGGTGATACATCCCAATGAAACTCCAGGTGGAATTCAGGGAGGCAGAAGGGTTGCATGGATTCATAGATTCCAAGACCAGAAAGGACCATTGTGATCATCTAGTCTTATCGCCTATGTAAATCAGGCCATAGAACTTCCCCACAATAATTCATAGAGCGTGTCTTTTAGAAAAACATCCAATCTTGATTTAAAAACGGTCTGTGGTGGAGAATCCATCACAATCCTTGGTAAATTGTTCCAATGATTATTTACTCTCACTGTTTAAAAATATATTACCCAGGTTGAAATTTATATAGGGCATCAGGATTAACATTCTTAACTTTACAAATGTATCAGTAGTAGTGATCTCATAGCACAAGTAACCAGTTTTATATCTCATTCAACACATCCCTCCCTCATACTAGAGCCAGAAAAAAAAATTGGATGACTTTTTTTTTTGCCAAAAACCTGCAGATTTGGCTTGATCAAAACATTTTGACTTTGTATTGAATTCACCTAAATGTTTCAGTTTTTTTTAAAAAAACCCTCCTATAAAAAGTTTTGTTTTTGATATTTTCTAAACAGTTTCAATTTTTAATTCAAAATTACTTTTTGTTTCAAATTTAACTTCAATTTTATTTAAAAATAAATAAATAAACATTCAAATTAAATTTCATTCAGCCTGGAACCACACTTTTTTTCAACTTTTTTGGTTTGCAGTAAAAATTGAAAAAAAAAATCACTTTGTTTCAGTTCACTGGCAAACAGACAAAGTTTCAAGTTGAACCAATCAGTTATTCACACAGCTTTCCCTAATTCCATATGGAAACACTAATTCAATAGTGACTCAAGGTGTGGACTGCCTACTGACACTTTAAGCAAAAGACAGGTCAAATAGTCTAATTAAAGTTCAAATTGTTTCTCAGCTTTATTTCTTTATTCTTGATAGGAATAAGATACAGTTGTACTGTGGTTCCTTTCTGAACTGGATATTTGTTTTCACAGTCTTTTCTCAATGGCAATAAGTTTCATGTCATTATAGTTGTATCTATTCCAGAAAAATTAAGGGACTAGGAAGGAGCACAAAAGCCAAATTATTGTAGCCAATCCAAAACAATACAGAGAAAACGACTATCACAATCCCCCAAAAGAATTTACCTTTCATAACACCCTCTCCAACATTTTCTCAGTTTGTTCAGTCTTAAGTGAATGCTAAAAGAATATTTATTGAGGGAGACCAGAAGTTAAAGATTCCATCTGTTTTTAAGAGCAACTATTTTTACATAAGCATCCTTATAGTTTGCAGAGATGAGTAAAAGACTCATAATAAACAGTTTAGTGAAGTCTGTTTCAAGATCTCCTTCTGACAGTATGAAACAGGGACCTTCCTCTCAATATTTGAGAAATCATGTTCTCGCTGAGGCACTACAATGTGACAAAACGTGGCTTTATGTCGCAAACCCCCAGAATTAACAAGTGAACTTGACCTAGGTTTTTTCTTCCTCTCAACCTTTGTGTAAAAAGGATTGAGGTAGAGAGGATTTGGATTCAATCTGACATACTGTAGGGAGCCCTGGCAGGAATAAGGGTTATGTAGGTCACAACAGAGTTCTGATGACTAGCATTTTGGTCATCCACAATCACAATATCAGTCATAAGGTGACAAATTGATAGCATATATAAAGGTGTGTGTTTGTGGGGGGAGACGGGGAGAGGAGATTTTTTTTTTTTAATCACTTATGATGTAGTACAGTAATGGTAAGATTCCAGAGACAAGGTGGCTGAGGTAATATCTTTTATTGGACCAACTTCTGTTGGTGAGAGAGACAAGCTTTTGAGCATACACAGAGGTCTTCTTCTAGGCATTCCTGTATATATTTATTGTTTGTTTAAAAACTTTACCCCCCTCATGAAATGTGCTTAGCCTGAGGCTAAAGCCATGGAAAGTAGCATAAAGCTCATGATGAATGCTTACTGAATTTTGTGGCCAGTTTTTCTCAGGTGTAAATTATAAAGAATAAATGAGCTGCATTTTATGCTTTCAGCTTCAAAACTGGGGAGGAGAAGTGGGGGAAAGTGTGCATCATTTAAAAAATATTTTTTTAGCTTATTTCCATAAAATATACTCCATCTCTTCACAGTTGCACATGTTGTCAATACTAAATATTGCATTTCGTAGCAGGAAGTAAAACACAGCTACCTCATGTGGTTTAAATAAAGAAGAGGTATGCTCATTTTGAGAACAAGACTGATAATTCAACATGAAAATCTGGGGGTAGAGAAATGATCTTGGGAGCCTCTGGGTGAACCTAGAGAGCACATGGGAAGTCTACAACAATCCCCTTGCTTGATTATCAGTGGGATGTACATTGTCTTTTTCCTACTGTCTTTATTCATTTTTCACCAGCCTGCCACATGCAATATGCCAAATCTTATACAAAAAAATCCCTATTTGTGTAAAACACACACACACACACACACACACACACACACACACACACACACACTTCAGCTAAAGAAGCTCTGATAGACTCTGCAGAGATGTAATAAAAACAGCATTCTGAAGCAGAGGATTTGTTCAGTTACATTTGTATGGGCTGTTTGTTAGGCACTGGAATTTAAAAAAAATGCACCTAAGAACATTTTTGTTGAGCTTTTCCTGCTTACGAACTATTTTCAATAATTATGTTAAGGATCTTACCAAAGTATTCAGAATTAACTATGTAATCACCTCTCTTCGCTTATGTTGAGACAAATATGTACAGAAATGCAGGCGAATATTTATAATCTAGTGTGAGTGCCAGCAACATCACCTCAATGAGTGTTCTTGTAAAATATACCTCAGAGAACACTCTGACTGGAGTGGAGAGTGTATTTGTATTGGAGGTTAGGCAGAGTTTTCAAGTTCAGGCACAGTGGAATCCTGTTTAAGGGGATTGATTTGGGAAACTCTCATCTTGAACTTTCTACATCAGACATAAGTAGAAGCAAACAGTCTACCTTGCACGGGCACAGTAAGTTCTTTTAGACATTCTAATGCCCAGGCAGGTCAGTCAGGATCTAATTTCCTCTAACCGGTAGTTCCTCAAGATGTAAAATTCTTTCCCTGAAGCCAAGTGGCACTCAAATGTGTGAAATTCCTTTCTGCTTCTGAACACATCAAATAAAATCAGAGATTACTTCCAATCTGATCCTTACAACTGAATGCCCCACTGGTCAGTCTAACTGAAAAGCAAACACCAGCAGGAAATGGCTTTTTGAATGTAATTTTTAATCAAAATATCCAAGGGCTTGATTCTGCCTTAGGTCTATATATATGCATAGGGAAGTAAGTCCCCATCCATTTCCCTGCACGGTTGTGTAAGATCATCACAGTATCTGGGTCTGGGCTCAGGGCAGGCAGAGCAGAGGCTTCCCGTCCTGTGCTTGGGGACAAGTGTTTGGTGAAGAGAGGAAGTGGCCGTGTGGTAGAAGCCCTGACTCCCTCCCTTACATGCTGTCCAGCAGAGCTGGCTGGCAGCACAGTGAGTGGAGGAGAGCAGGGGGAGCATGCTACACTCCAGTAATGGGTAGTAAATTACTTCCCTGATACAGAGAAGGGGAACAGAAGAGTAATTGTGACTGGGACACAGTTCCTTCCAGACCTCCCCCTGGGGCAGCGCAATTGTGTGCTGACTCAGATTCACACCTGAACCAAAGGCTCAATATAGCTATATATGATCAGATACAGCAGCACTCAGTGTTAGTGCAGCTTTAATATATTCTGGAATAAATGTTGGAACTAATTTAGGGCAAGATTGTTACTTTCCTTATGTGCACACACTGGAATTTAAGGGGCCATATGGCACCCCCTTAGTCCACTGTGCTTGCTACCCATTGCAGTGCAGGGCAGCAGTGCATGGGGCTTCAGTGGAGCTGCCCTCTCCCTTGCCTGCACATGGGCAAAGAGTTGACGGACAGGAGCAGAGAGTGGATGGAGCTCCTGTAATGCAATGGGTGGTGGATTGGCTGACTGGCTGAGTCAGTGCTAAGGAGGAACTGTTCTGTCTCAGGTATTGGGCTGGGGTAGTTTACTTCCCCCTCAGGAGAGCAAGTGATGAACTGTGGACCAGACTATGACTGAGTCATGGTTTCTGGCTTGTTCCTGGAAGCCTACATGTTACCTCTGATATGGCACTTGTGGCAAAACATTGAATAATTTTTACTCTCTGGACCTTTTGAAACACATGGTTTGGGGGGTATATTTTAGAGGCAGGCTTAGCATTCTGAATATGTGAATGCTTTCTGAATTGTGCCTGCCTTCTGCAATCATAGTCCTAAAAATTCTGCCTCCCAAATAGGTACTTTCATAATTCATGATAAATATAAAATCCTAAAGCTTCACTCTCAAGTACCTTGTTACCCTTATATATGATGGATATTTCTAGATACCCAAGGTGGCTTTCAATAGCCCTGAATATTTAGTAACATTCTTACCAAAATGTTACTCACATTTAATCAAACAGTAATAGCAATTTTTTTAAGTACATCAGAAGCAGGAAGCCTGCTAAACAACCGGGGGCCACTGGATGATCGAGATGCTAAAGGAGCACTCAAGGACAATAAGGCCATTGAACAGAAACTAAATGAATTATTTTCATCAGTCTTCAAGGCTGAGGATGTGAGAGAGATTCCCAAACCTGAGCCAATCTTTTTAGGTGACAAATCTGAAGAACTGTCCCAGATTGAGGTGTCATTAGAGGAGGTTTTGGAATAAATTGATTAATTAAAGAGTAATAAGTCACCAGGACCAGATGGTATTCACCCAAGAGTTCTGAAGGAACTCAAGTGTGAAATTGGAGAACTACTAACTATGGTTTGTAACCTATCATTTAAATCAGCTTCTGTACCAAATGAGTGGAGGATAGCTAATGTAATGCCAATTTTTAAAAAAGGTTCCAGAGGCAATCCCGGCAATTACAGGCTGGTAAACTTAACTTCACTACAGCCAAATTGGTTGAAACTATAGTACAAAAAAGGAATGATCAGATATATAGATGAACACAATTTGGGGAAAAGTCAACATGGTTTTTGTAAAGGAAATCATATAAATTGGAAATCATCTCCAATCTATGAGAATTCTTTAAGGAGGTCAACAACCTTGTGGACAAGAGTGATATAGTGTATTTAGTTTTCAGAAAGCCTTTGACAAGGTCCCACACCAAAGGCTCTTAAGCAAAGTAAGGTGTCATGGGATAAGAGGGAAGGCCCTCTCATGGATCAGTAACTGGTTATAACAGGAGTCGGCAACCTTTTAGAAGTGGTGTGCCAAGTCTTCATTTATTCACTTTAATTTAAGGTTTTGTGTGCCAATAATACATTTTAACGTTTTTTGGGAAGGTCTCTCTCCTATAAGTCTATATATTATATAACTAAACTGTTGTCGTATGTAAACAAGGTTTTCAAAATGTTTAAGAAGCGTCATTTAAAATTAAATTAAAATGCTGATCTTACACCGCCGGCCCACTCAGCCCGCTGCTGGCTTGGGGTTCTGTTCACCTAGACCGGCAGCAGGTTGAGCGGGGCCTATGGCCGGGACCCGGGCTGGCAAGGGGCTGGCAGCCAGAACCCCAGACTGGCAGTGGGCTGAGTGGGGCCAGTGGCCGGGACCCCAGACCAGCAGTGGGCTGAGCAGCTTAGCCCGCTGCCGCTCAGCCCGCTGCTGGTCTGGGGTCCCAGCGCTGTCCACATAAAGAAGGTACCTACCTTCTCCCTGGTTCTAGCCATTCTTTTCCTCTCTCTGCACTGAGATGAGGGTGGGAGTGTGCTGAGAACAGGACTGGGGGTGAAGGAGCAGGCTGGGGGTTGGGGTGCAGGGTCTGGCCAGGAGCTAGAATGAGGGAGAGGGCTCAGGGTTGGGGCAGGAGGTTTGGGTGTGGAGCGCTTACCTGGGCAGTTCCCATTTGGTGCAAGGGGTGCAGGTGGGAAAGTGTGTGTGTGTGTGCAGGAGCTCCCGTTTGATGTTCAGAGTGGGGACAGGGATGTGGGGGGTGCAAGAGTCAGGGCATGGGGTGTGGAGGGTCTAGGTATGTGTGGGGGATGCAGGAGTCAGGGCTGAGGTTGTGGGGAGGGTGCAGGGGTCAGGGCAGAGGGCTGGGGTGTGTGTGTGTGGGGGGATGCAGGGGTCAGGGCGGTGGGCTGGGGTTGTGGGGGTGCTCCCAGCTCCCTGCCCTGAGCGGCTCATGGCAGGGGGCTGGAGGGGATATGCCGATTCCACCCCCCACCCCAAGGTCCCCAGAGCAGAGAGCGTGCTGCTGCTCTGCTTTTCCCTCTCCTCTCCGTAGCAAGGGCTGTCAGCTGATCGGCCACAGGGAGGGAGAGAAGGAGGGACAGGAACCCAGCACGGGGGGGAAGCTTGCTTGCCCTGCAAGGAGAGAGCGGTGGGCAGGGGGTGGAGAAGAGCGGGCCAGCAGGATAGGATTTTTAATGGCACGGGGTAGGCGGACAGCAGCATGCCATTAAAAATTGGCTTGCGTGCCGTCTTTGGCATGAGTGCCATAGGTTGCCGACCCCTGGGTTATAAGATAGAAAACAAAGGAATAAATGGTCAGTTTTCAGAATGGAGAGAGGTAAATAGTGGTGTCCTCCATGGGTTTGTACTGGGATCAGTGCTGTTCAATATGTTCATAAATGATTTGGAAAAAGGGGTCAACGGTAAGGTGGCAAAATTTGCAGATGATATAAAACTACTCAGGATCATTAAGTCCACAGCAGACTGCATAGAGTTACAAAGGGATCTCACAAAACTGGGTGACTGGGAAACATGAAATTGGCAGATGAAATTCAGTGTTGATAAATGGAAAGTAATGCATATTGGAAAACATAATCCCAACTATACAGATTAGATGGACTCTAAATTAACTGTTACCACTCAAGAAAGAGATCTTGGAGTCATTGTGTATAGTTCTCTGAAAACATCCACTCAATGTGCAGTGGCAGTCAAAAATGCGAACAGAATGTTGGGAATCATTAAGAAAGTGGTAGATAATAAGACAGAAAATATCATATTGCCTCTATATAAATCTATGGTACACCCACATCTTCAATACTGTATGCAGATGTGGTTGCCCCATCTCAAAAAAGTTATTTGGAAAAGATTCAGAAAAGGGCAACAAAAATGATTAGTGTTATGGAACAGCTTCAATACGAGGAGAGGTTAATAAAACTGGGACTTTTCAGCTTGGAAAAGAGAAGACTAAGTGAGGATACAATAGAGGTCTAAAAAATAATGACTGGTGTGGAGAAAGGAAATAAGAAAGTGTTATTTACTCCTCATAACACAAGAACTAGGGGGTTCCAAATGAAATTAATAGGCAGCAGGTTTAAAACAAAGAAAAGGAAGTATTTTTTCATACAACACACAGTCAACCTGTGGAACTCCTTGCCAGAGGATGTTGTGAAGGCCAAGACTATAACAGGGTTCAAAAAAGAACTAGATAAGTTCATGGAGGATAGGTCCATCAATGGCTTTTAGCCAGGATGGGCAGGGATGGTGTCCCTAGCCTGTTTGCCAGATGATGGGAATGGGCGACAGGGGATGGACCATTTGATTATTACTTGTTCTGTTAATTCCCTCTGGGGCACCTAGCATTGGTCACTGTCAGAAGACAGCATACTGGACTAGATGGACCTTTGGTCTGACCCAGTATGGCCATCCTTATAGTCTTATGTAAGTCATTCCTCCAGTGTACAGTGTAGCCATGATAACAAAATGTCCCAAATGTCTAACCTTGCATTGAGGAAGTGATAGAGATCTTGCACCCAGTTCTCCACACCTTGCACCTTGTGTAGCCAGTGCCTAATGAATATAAAATTCTTCCAGAGCAGAAGTGACAGGTATAAATGGATACATTGCTACACAAGGTACAAGGCACTTGAGAATCATGACCCATGTTTTCCACTGGCTTGCCACATGCGGTTGACTCCCCAGTAACATGTAAATGTCTAGTAACAATTCTCATTTTTTTTATAAAAAGAAAAAAGCACTGTTGAAAGAATAAAAATGAACTCCCTAATGAACAAAGGGAAAAATTACCCCATAGCCTTTTAAAGAATGCTGAATCAAACCATGCACCTTGACACTTGATCACATTTAAAACCCTGAGTCTTCAGGTGGAAAGCATTCAGTGAACAAGAGGCAAACAAAATTGGGGAAATCTCTTATTCTTGTTTCCTGAGATACTGGACAAATTGCACCAGTCTCCACTAAGAAATAAATATCTGATTCTGCAGTGATCCCTAGCTGGGCAGTCGTGTGTGCCTGCACAGAGCTCCATCGAAGTCAGTGGGACTCCATGCAGACTCTGAGATCTGCCTGCACGCAGCTCATTGCAGAGTCAGTGACTAAATCTTCCTTTCTTATCTGATGAAACAATGAAAACAAAACAGAACCTGGATTTTGCTTTTGAGAAGAGAGAGTGCTCAGGAAACTGGTATCAGTTAGGGTTGCCAGCTTTCTAATAGCAAAAAAACCGAACACCCTTGTTCCGCCTTCTGCCCTACTCCTTCCCCGAGACCCTGCCCTTGCCCCGCTCCACCCCTTCTCTGAGGGTCCCCCTCCCTGCTCACTCCATCTCCCTTCCCTCTGTTGCTTGCTCTCCCCACCCTCGTTCACTCACTCATTTTCTTGGGCTTGGGCAGGGGCTTAGAGTGCAAGAGGGGATGAGGGCTCCAGATAGGGGTGCAGGCTCTGGGGTGGGGCTAGGGATGAGGGTTTGGGGTGTAAGAGCGGGTTCCAGGCTGAGGCAAGGGTTTAGGGTATAGGAGGGGTTACCACTCTGGGCTGGGGGTGTGGGCTCTGGGGTGAGGCCAGAAATGAGGGGTTCAGCATGTGGGAGGGTGTTCCTGGCTGCTACAGGGAACTGGGTTCAGGGGAATCTGGACCCTGATGTGGGGTCAGGGATGAGGAGTTCAGGGTGCAGGCTCCAGGAGGGATTTTGGGTGTGGGAGAGGGCTCAGGGCTGAAGAAGAGGTTTGGGGTGCGGGAGGGGGCTCCGGGCAGCACTTACCTCAGGCAGCTCGTGGAAGCGGCCAGCATGTCCCTCCATCTCCTAGGCAGAAGTTCCAGGCCAATGGGAGCTGTGGAGTTGGTGCTCAGGCGGGGGCAGCACATGGAGCCCCCAGGCCACCCCTGTGCCTAGGAGCCACAGGACATGTTGCCACTTCTGGGAGCTGCACGGAGCCAGGGCAGGCAGGGAGCCTGCCTTAGCCCTGGAGCCTGCTGCATCGCCAACTGGACTTTTAGTAGACTGGTCAGGGATGCTGACCGGAGCCACCAGGGTCCTTTTCGACTTGCATGCCAGTCAAAACTGGACAGCTAGCAATCTTAATATCATTAATCATTAAGATAAACAGAGCTGGATAGACTAGTGAGAAATGGAAAAGAGACTCAAAAGGACCTGTGTACCAGACGTTTCTCTCTTGGTATTTGTCTTTGCCAAGTCCAAATGTATCTTCCCTGAGCCTTCTGCTTCTCTTGCTGTTAATTTACATTTTGAAAAACGGCTTTTGCTGAAAAGTAACTTGTATAAATTGGTTCTTTATGACCCTGCTAGTCTGTCTGGCTACAGAATGAAGCAAGCTTCAACCTGAAAGGGAAAAGCAGCTGAGAGTGACAGTGAATTTCATAAAGGGCATGTAATAGGCTGCTGCGAGGAAGGACCTGAATCACCCCCCTTCTCTGCATCTGAGTTATTAGGCCACATCTCACTCAAAAGATTAAACATTTTATCTCACAGGTCATTCCATTTTATTGCAGCATTGCCTTTAGCAATGCTATAGTTCAGTTTCTGTCAGTGTTTCCATTATAGACCCCTGTTCTCTGGAATTTATAACTTAGAGCTAAAATTCCCTTTGGGTTAAAACTTGGCAATCATATACGAGGTCTTTTTCCAGCAAAGAATTTCCCCCCAAAAATCTATATTAGTCTAGCTCTCTTTTTAGCAGATGGGAGCCCCAAAACTATCTACTTATGATTTTTCTGGTTTTAGACCACATTTAATTTACTGAAACCCAGAAAATCACATGCCCTTAGTCCTTAATCCACGGACTCATGCCTTGGACTATTTAGAATCCATGAGGAACCAGAAATTACAAAGTGGGTATTGTGTGCACATGCTTAGGCTAGCAATTTTTTCATCAAGAGTGCCCCGTTGAAATGAAGATTCAACAGCAAATGAGCCCTTTGTGAAATTAATAGCATTTGATTACTTACACATCTGGCATTCAAGTGCTATTGCATACAACTTTGTTTGTCTGCATTTAGCAAGCCAATTCCATTCATTTAAAGTGGCATTTCTTAGTTTAAAACAGTTTAAAAATCTCAACTGAAAATCATAAAACATCAAGGGGAAGTTACATAGTTTACTTTGGAATAGAGAAGGGCCCAAGCCAACAGACCAGATCTAAACATTCCCAGACTTTGGGTGCTATGGAATCTGAAGATAGTTCTGCATGCAAATTTTGCAACTGGGTACTGCTTCTATAATGAACCAAATTCAAACTCTGGGTTCAAATGCACCAGAATGGGCTCATCTCCATATTTACATTTAAACAATGTAAAGAGTCCAAAAAAAAAAAAATCTCAGAAGCAGAAGAAAATCACAGTTCAATCAGAAATAACCATTAGGAATAGCTTGCAGCAGCCTGACCTTTAGAACTATGCATTATATTTGAGTATGAATAGGAACTAATCCTAAATTTGCCTCTATTTCTTTTAACAGCACGTTTAATAGAAATTTTAAACCAAAATTTTGAAAATCAATGTACTTTTACAGGCCTCAGAGCCTTTTGAAGGTGAAAAAGCACTATGGAGTTGCTAGGTATTGGGCTGAATTGTGTCTTTGCCTCGGTGGGGCTACACAGAAGAGAAGGAAAAAGCATCTCTTAAGTGATCCACTTAAGGGTAGCATGCCACTGCAGTGCAAGCATTCTGAGTTTGTAACTCAGACAGAGCAACGGAGCAGAGAATGGAGATGTGCAGTCTCATTAATTACACATGTTCTTAAAGTACCTTGTTGAATTGGGGCCGACGAGGGCAGTAGTAATTTATAAGATTTGAGCTACAGAATTTGATGTAACTTTATGAAAATATACCTGGGTTCTCTTTTGATTGTTTGTTTATTAAGAGGGGAACATTGTTTGCTATAAAAATATTTTGAAGTAATTATTTGGGATGAAATTCTCCGATGAGACCTTCCCTGTGGATCTCTGTTTCACATTCAGTGTTGTTCCACACATGGGACTAGCAGTGACACCAGTAGAATTTCTGGACATGGAATGACTGCAGAATATGGAGTAGATCTGACGCCCTAGTAAAAAATTACTATATTTTTCACTTGTCAACATATACTGTAGACCAAATCCCACAGTCCTTACCCTGGTAAAAATCCTGTAATGAGCATATAGAGTACATGACATTGTGTCCTGTAATGTAAATTGCTATAATTGTTTCAATAATTGTCCCTTTTCCATACAACAGTAGCATCACAAGGCATAACCTGCTGGGCCCAGGAGAAATGATTACTATGTGGAGAATCCTGAAGTTACAGCCTTCATCAGCTGGGATTCAGATAGTCACCTGATGGTTTCCTTCACTTGGATGATGCCAAAAAAGGTGGCTGCCATCCCTCTTCTGCAGGGTTCTGAAACAGGCAGTTAAATGTCTCCCCTTCTTCTTTAACTGACCAAGAAGTGCTGACAATTTTCCCATGGATGTGCAGGAAAGAATCAGAAGGATTTTAGAGATACCTTCACTTTTTCAGGGGATGAACTGAGGTGGCCGAGGGGAAGAATAAATTGTTGACCATTGAACTGAGCAAAATGTTTTAAGAGCTGTATGGGCTGTATTCAGAAAAGTATTTAAACACATACTTAAGTGCTTTCCTGAACTGGGACCTATGTGCAAATCTCCAGCTCAGTGAGAAGAGATCACCTTGGAAAGGGGTGGGGAGGGGGGAGAGAGAGAGAGAAAGAAAAGGACCTCTGAGAATTGAGCGGTCAGCAAGGTTAGGAGAACTCCTCAGGGAGGGAAGGAAGAAGATCAATGAAGGGGTGGAAGTGATACAGGAGAGAAGGGGGACAATGGCGTTAAAAGAGAAGGGGGGAAAAAAGACCTGCCTACAAGGGAAGGGCGGGGAAAACCATACAGTCATTACTAATTTCCTTGCCACTAAGGTAATCAGATGGTTTACTTCCTGTGGACACAATGGACTGAATCTCCCCTCCCCATCACCGATTTCCTCATTTATAACAATTTAGGGATTGGAGCCTTTCATCTGTAGGTCACTGGTTCAAATCCAGCCCAGATCAGCAGTGTTGACAAGTTATTTTCATTGGATGGCTGCAATAGTTGCCTGTTTAAAATTAGTTGATGATCTTAGTTCATTTCCTAGTGGAGCTCACCGCATTGCAAACATACTGCCTCCACAGCTGACAATAATTGCCACCTTTGTCAGTCTCAACAGAGATGGTCAACTGAACTGAACTGAACTAAACTCTCACCCCTTGTGATATTTCCACCAAATCTGTGTTGAGACACATTGGTGGGGCAGTATGGTGAATGTGACACTGCTGCTGCCAATACCAAGCCTGTTCTGTGGATAAATTATTGAGTCTCTGAGGCTCTTATTCTGGCATCTCTTACAATAATTTAATGCACTATAAAATAAAAGAGAGATGGTTAAGGTAGATTAGTCAATAGAGGCAAGCCCTGCTTTACTGCACAAAATACACTTGTCATTTACAAGTGTTACTCACATAAGTACATTGATTTAGGCCTTTAATGTCTCATAGTGACACAATAGCAGTGCACATGGTTAGAAACGAGCAGTATTCTGCAATATGATCTACAAAGTGCTCCTATTATTTCTTCTATCAGCAGTAGAATGGAGAACAGAAACCTGTATGGGGACTAGCTGTAGGAAATTACCCATAGACTTTTATATTACAGCCTTCATGTTATGTCCAAATGTCAAACCACTACACTACCAACTGGGAATCCCAAATTTTGGTGACCTTGACAAGCTAACAACATACTGGCTATATTGTTCTTAGATCTGTCAAAGCAACTATATAATTAATGTTGAAATGGGGACACTGAGGCTACTGCTTTCAATATGTTTTTCTGGGAGATATGTACTCATACGAAAAAATAAATATCAGGAAAGATATGTGCACCTCATATCGCCTATCATTGCACGTTTTCTACTTATACTTGCCTCATTTAACTAAATCCATATAAGAGCACTGTAGTAATTTTTCATTTAAAATACCCACTTTCTTGCTTTCATCCCACATCCCACATATGGGGTGCTGTGATTATATATACGATGCAAAAGAGAGAAGCAAAGAATAATAATAAAGGAGATGAAATTTAGCATTGAAAATAGTCTTTCATAACAAGATAAATATGCATATGTTTCAGTCATTTTATGCTGTCATATGTCAGAAAAAATAAACCATAATCCACATCTCTTCCTACTGCATTTCCCTGCCTAAAACTTGTTGAGTACTCCACTTGAGAACTTGTTTTTCTCCTTCAAAACATTCATTAAAACACAAATGACTTTCCCCTTTTGATGTTGCCAAAGGAACTCCAACACCATGCAATTAAATCTGTTTTAAAGTACCTTTCTCAACAAAAACAGGCTTCCACCTCTAAGACTGCATAATAGATGTTATTAACTATAAATATAAATAGAAAATATGTCTTGTAGAATATTATATTTGCTGAATGAGTTTGCCTTTTTCCAAAGTCATCTCCTTATTAATGACTCATGAGTTTCTTTTCTGTTGTTTAAAATTAATGTAATTATAGGCTATTCTGGAATAATTTGATGTATCTTAGGTTCATATCTGAACTTATTAATTAAATGGAACATATGTATTTATAATGTGCTCTATGCCTCTATTATTCAAGATAATCCCTTTAATCCTATTTAAATAGGAATATAGAAGAAGTTAATCCCAATAATATCTCTATAAACAACAATTTAAATAAACCTGTTTCAATCTTTGTTCTTCATAGCATCTGTCCTGAAAATGTTGTGTGAATTGTTTAGCCTGCTATTGGCAATGAACAGTGAGATCCAGACAGTAGCAAAATTATTGCATATGTATGTAGCACCCTATTATCTAAAATGTAGATGGAAAAGTACCTCCTAATACTATTTAATAAAATGCGTGTCCTCAAAAATTAAATGTGACATTCTGATCTTTCTAGGTCACTATATGTTTATGGTGTTAGAGCCCCATACTTCCTTAATATATCCTTGCAATAGCGTAAACTAGATGGTAAGAAGCCACAAATATCTGCCATGTATTGGAGCCTGCATTCAAGTGTCAAGTTGTAGTTTAGAGGGCTTTGGTCCCTGGTGTTGTCTGTAATTTGACCTAGCATTTGGAAACCTACAATAACATAAGGAAGCCATGTTGAATGTGCAGTTTTAGATTTTCATCACTGCACTTTGAGCTGCACATATGGCAGGTCACCAGAAACTGGAAAAGAAGCAATTGTTTTTTCCCTGCTGTGAGTAATAGATTTGAACATGCCTCACATTGTTTTCACGCTGAGTTTTCTCTTCTTCCCCCATAACACAAGTGCAAACTGAGCTTATAAAATTCCTTTAGGCACAAGAAACCACACAGTGTCTCCACAGACCAACAGGTCAGTTCAGACACTTTTTGTCTAAGGACACGGGTATTTGAATTAGTCCTCCTGCCAAGATGAAGCTCTGTTCTTTGAAGGCATTACACCTGGGACATGTGAAGGATACTAAATCGTATGGTTTTGCTAGTGTGTAACTGTCATTCTATTGCAGACATACAGATTGGTATTTAGGTTGGTTTGTTGTTTGAGTTTACTTACAAACTTTTCTATTAGTAATCACTAGTCCCTACAAGCAGCACTTCCTAAGAATCACAATCACATAACTGTGCCACTAAAAAGCCCATTTATAGCTATATACTAAGGTATTATTTGTATGTTCTCTATATGTTCAGTTATTTACTTATTCAGTACAAGTATACCCATTTATCCATGGATCTACTGAAGTATATCAGAAACAGGAAAACAAGAAGTATCAATTGGTGTTCTGCTACCAGTGAGCAAAGGGAGTAATTAAAGAGGGATAAGGACACTGTAGAAAATATAATTTATTTCTTTGCACAGAGGATGCTAGGGAAATACTTACTCAAGGACTAATATTTTCATTTTAAAAAGCTGAAGCACTGTCAGAGATTGAAGTGTCAAGAGAAGAGGTACTGGAACAAATTGATAAATTATAGAAAACAAAGTCACCATGACTGGCTGATACACATAAAGGAGTTCTGAAGAAACTTAAAAATAAAGTGATAGAACTGCTAATATTCAATCTGTCATTTAAACCAACTACTATGCCAGAGGACTGGAGGGGTAGCAGATGTTATACGTATCTTTAAAACATAGTAAGAATCATTGTGAGAACTATAAATCATCTCCAGAGAAATTAGATGTAACAGTAATTAAAGTGAAAGTTATAGAACGTATAGGGCATGTCTACACTTCGATCTGGAAGATGTAAATTCTGGTACTGGCTCTGATTGAGATTCCCGCTAAAAATAGAGAATAGCCATGGTGGTGCTAGACACCCCATGTATTTACCCATCCAAGGTGCTAGGTATGTACTAAGACAGCTAGCCCCTCGTGCAGCTCCAGCTACATTCAATTTTTAGTATACCAACTCAGTCAGAGCTAGCGTGGGTTTATCTCCTAGCACCTCCATCTCAAAGTGTTGACACACCCTTAGATGAACATGATATAATAGGGACAAATCAGCACAGCTCTATGCAGGAAAATTGTGCCTCTCCAGTGTATTAGAATTATTTAGTAGTATTAAAAATAGTGCATAAAAGAGAATGAGAGGAGATATAATTTAACTGGACTTTTAAAATGCCTTTGTCAAAGCCACTCAAAAGAGACTAATAAGGAAATTAAGGCCTTGTCTTGACTACAGGGAAAAGTCGACCTAAGCTACGCAATTTGAGTTATGTGAGTAGCTTAGACCTACTTACCGCAGGGTCCACGCTATGCAATGTCGATGGGAGACACTCTCCCGTCAACTCCCCTTACTCTTATCCATCCAGTGGAGTACAGGAGTCGACGGGAGAGTGATCTGCGATCGATTTAGTGGGTCTTTACTAGACCACTAAATCGACCACCAATGCATTGATTGCCACGTGTCGATCCTCTGGTAGGTATAGACAAACCCTAAGTAATTTTGGAGAGAGAGGGGTCTGCCATGGATTAAAAACTGACTAACGGACAGAAATTAAAGAGTAGCAATAAATTATCTGTTTTAAACATGCCAAAAGTTTTACCATTGGGGCGTCCTAAGGATCCATATTAGAACGATGTTGTTTAATAAATTGATTAATGAGCTGGAAAAGGGAGTGGCAGTGAGATTGTACATTTTGAATATAACAGAATTATTAGGTGAGTCAAGACTAAAGACGACTGAGAAACATGAGAGAGATTTAATAAATCTGAAGTGGGTAACATGATGGCAGACGATAGCATTGACAAACACAAATAATACACACTGTAAGGAATTGTTTGAACCATAGGTAAACTTTGTAAGGTTCTGCATTTACAATGACCACTCAGAGAGAAAAAAACTGGGCATCACTGTGGGTAGCTGAATGAAATTGTTTGGTGTTCAATGATACTCCAAAAAGCAAACATGTTAAAATCTAGTTTAAAATGGGATAGGAAATAATAGTGAAAATATTATGCCATTACATAAATCAATGGCTCCCCTTCACCTTGAATTCTGTGTTTGTGTTCTGGTCACCACACCAAAATAGATAGAGGAGAAACAGGAGAGGTTCCAAAATGGGAGACAAAAATTATTAGAATCATGGAAAGATTCCATATAAAGAAAGAGTATTAAGATTGAAGATGAATAAGAGGGACATGATATAGGTATACAAAAAAAATGAACAGCATAGAGAAGATAAATTGGGTATTTTTGTGTAATCTCTCTTGTAATACAAGGAACAAAGAGAAATATAATGACATTTAAATTCATAGTATAACTGATCAAAGGAAACTCGTTCATTATTTTTGTAACACAATGTAGAATTAACCTGTGGAACTCATTCTCACAAGGTATTATCAAGTCCAAGAATTTAGCAGGATTCAAAAAAGGATTAGTCATTTATGTAGCTAATGAGAACATCTACAGTTACATTAGATAAAAATAGAAGGGATATGACCCATCATGCCTCAGGGCATAAGCCAACCACTTACTCATGCAATTAGGAAGAGATTCCCTATGGACAGGTTATTCCATAACAGTCCATTGCTGGAGTGCTTATATCTTCCTGTGAAGCATCTGGTACTGGCCACTGTGAGAGACAGGATGTGAGCTGTATAGCTGAGCTGATCAGACATTCGTTTCCTATGATCCTAAGAGCACCCTCATCCCATAAAGTGATCCCTTCAGAGAATGACATTACAGCATGACCAGAGACAGAATACCCAGGGATCCACGAGTTGTAGTAAAGGGTTTGATCCATGTAGCATGGTTACCAATGGCAGTGATGGCGGATAAGACCTACAAAATGGGACAATAGTGTGACTGAGAAATCCCTGTGCACTCAGTTCTAGACAGTTGGAGAAGCAGAAAGAGGCTGATTGCACCTGCCACCAAAATTTGTGAGCAGCATTTCTTGCAACCAAGTCCTTGCATATAAAAGTTTCCAGGATAGACCAATGTAGCTTCCTAACAAGAAAGTTGTGTCATAGGTTGGTGGTCACCTTGAGGTTTGGTCTCATTCTGAGACTCCAGCTCAAGGTACTACTGAGGAGCAACTTTTGGATGGGCCAGATGCTTTTCAAATTCTTTTCTGTCTATTCATTTTTAAAGCCCATCCTATCGTCTCTTTCTGATTTACACAACGCTTTAGCTCAGGGGTGGCCAAACTTACTGACCCTCCGAGCCAGATAATATAATCTTCAGAAATTTGAGAGCCGGGCACGCCTGCTGGGGCTCGAGGTTTTAGCCCTTTGGGGGCACCTGCTGGGGCTCGGGCTTTCAGCATCACTCCTGCTGAAGCCCTGAGCCCCGGCAGGTGTCTCCCATGGGGCCGAAGCCTTAAGACCCCCACCCCCTTTGCAGGATAGAAGCCCTGAGCTCCCCCTGCCCTGGTTTGGTAGGTGGAGGATGGGGGCCTCCCCGAGCTGCACTTTAAGTGCAAAAGAGTGCAGTGAGCAAGACACAATTTGGCCACCCCTACTTTCAATAAAGGAATGTGTTAGGTCAGGCTTGCATGGATTATTTGTTTGTTTTTTTAACATTCTGGGCTCTCCCTTCAAGTATTGATGGATGCCTTTAAACAAAATATCTTGTCACCATGCTTTTTATTGTTTCCAAAATGTGCTCAGGGTCTGCGTTTTAGGCTTTTTTAATTCTCGACTTCTTGTTTTGGTTTTGGTGTTTTGAATTTTTTGGGGAAAAAGAGGATTTTCATTGCCCTGTCACCACTGCTTGATGTTATCATCTGCCCCTCCTTCTCTTCTCTTTCCAGTATCTGAAGTCAAGTTATCCACCCTCTTGCAGGCCTTGGGGAGAATCCCACTTGCATCAAAGTCAGTGCTGATAATGAAACAAGAAATGAAAAATGTGAGCAAGAGCAGTAGTATTCTGCTCACTGCTGCCTCAACAGGGTCTGTTGCTTTTATAAGATACTGAAAAAGTCAAGTAAGCAACTTTTGGGGAAAGTCTAGAAAAGTATGGAAGTTATTGAGGAAAAGTGTCCCCTCAAGTAACAGAGGTAAGACCCTTCAGAGTGTATCTACTCCCTCTGGGCTTGTCTGCTGGGCTTGTCTACACACAAAAGTTGCACCAATTTAACTTAAATTTTGAATTGTGGAGGATCTCCTCTTCTCTCAGCAAAAGTTGTACCAGTTTACCTAAAGGTTTGGTTTGATATTAATTTAGTTAACTTTGCTTGTAGACATGCTTATATTGGTGTAAAAGTTAACGAAATCAGTATCAAATCAAACCTTTAAGTAAACCAGTACCACTTTGTGTCTAGACCAGTCCTATTAGGGAAATTAAATACTTCAAGGAGCCCTCCTCCAGCTGAGGGAAAGAGAGATCCTCCACAATTCAGCTTTTTCTAAAGAATGTGAGTATATAACTTTTTTTTTAAAACAAAATCCTCCACCTTTCCCATTTAGCAAGCTGCTTACTTGCTACTTATTCCCACAAATCAGCTTAATTAAGCATTTTAGACAAAGGATGCACAATAGAATTTTAAGATGTGGGGGACATAAAATGAATAAATGTTGGGATTCAATGGGCTGCTTCTGGCCAATCATCTCATTGTCTTCAAAGAAAGGCGAATTTTAAACTTATAATTGTGCTGTGGTGACAATAAAGGATCTTAATGACAGTTCCCTTGAGTCCATGCTCTTTTTCTCCTGGGCCCAGTTGCAAAAGGAGACTCCATTTTCATGGAGTTTTATGGTGAAATGTTCTAACTAAATAAATACCATGGGACATCTCTTAAACAAGTAGCTTACAGAGGAGTAAACCTATTAAAAGAATACATTTCCTCTTCATACAGCTGACAAGCTCTATGAAATGAATATTTGTAGTGAAACTTCCTATGCATTGCAAAGCACAGTTGAAAGAAGTGTTGCTTGGTAAGGGAAATGACCTAAGAACATTTTTTGTATGTCAGGCAAAATAGCCTGCATTAGACTGTGGAATACATTGGGGCCTTTGATAATGAACACTAATTATAGAATGAAATGGTTTAAAATAACTAATCTTCTATCCACTTGAGATGCCCTTTAAACAAGTTTCCAGACATTAGCTGCTGAGGTTTCTCAAGATCATATAGAAGAGATTTTAACAAATAATGTGTGTATGCATGTAGATATACTGCAGAAGTAATGACGTGTGTGAGATATTTTCACTAAATTCACACTGTGCTTATTACTCACATGAATATTTGTACATTGAAAGTGACAAGGGCCAGGGACAGCCTGTGGAATTTAGGAAGTGCTGCAGGCCAGTGGCTCTCAACCTCTCCAGACTACTGCACCCCTTTCAGGAGTCTGATTTGTCTTGTGTACCCCAAGTTTTACCTCACTTAAAAACGACCTGCTTACAAAATCAGACATAAAAAGACAGAAGTGTCACAGCAGACTATTACTGAAAAATTTCTTGCTTTCTCATTTTTACCATATAATTATAAAATAAATCAATTTGAATATAAATATTGCACTTACATTTCAGTATACTGAGCAGTATAAACAAGTCATTATCTGTATGAAATTTTAGTTTGTACTGACTTTGCTAGTGCTTTTTATGTAGCCTGTTGTGAAACTAGGCAGATATCTAGATGAGTTAATGTACCCCCTGGAGACCTCTGCATACTCCAGGGATACATGTAGCCCTGTTGAGAACCTCTGCAACCAGACGCTCTGTGGAGCTTAGGAGTTCTGCACCACTTTGGCCAGGCCAGAGACAGCAGCTCCTGCAGCCCAGCGGTATGCTTAAGTATCTCAGCCTGGTGAAAACAATAATACTTTTCAGTCCTCAGCCAATGCCCATTCAAGTCAATGGAAGTCTTGCCATTGACTTCAGTGGGCTTTGGATCAGAACCTAAATTCTCTGCAGCTAGCAGACCATGAAAGAAAAGTAATACAAATATAATTCATTCCACCGCATATCAGTGAAGAGAGTTCCAGATGTGTAAAAATGGATTATGTGGCTAGGGGGGAGTTAATGTCACTTTCATACAGGTTTGTTTACCAAAGCGTAGAGGCTGTTTTAGCTCAGCTAGAGCTCGCTAATACCTATTCACAGCTACACTGTTTGTTTTTTAAAACTACTAATTTTACTTTGTGTTTTCACATTTTCATTCACACTGCTGCCACTCAGTTATTACTGAGTTATTGCCTGCCTTGCCAGTGAACAAAAGTAACCAGCATCAGTGCATTAAGGATAGCTAGGTAATTATCCTCCTCACATACAACTCCCTACTGGGTGTCACAGTGTGGAAGTTATTATTAAAAGAAAAGAAAAAGAGTACATTTATTAAATATCACCAGAAGACAATAGAACAGGAAAGAAAAATGGTCACCAATAAATTTTGTTCTTGGGAACACACACTATATTTTTCACCATTTGCCATATTTATTGAAAAATCAATGGTAGATGTCCCATAGTGTGACTGTTGTGCGACAAACTCTTATTATAGGCTAACATTCTATTACACCCGTTCATTTGTGTAACACCTTTTGCTAGAGTGGCAAATATTGAATTTCATGCTGAAAAGCAAACAAGCAGGGCCTGAAAGGGGGAAAGGAACATCTTTGACAATGTAGTTCACTAAGTAGCTGAAGAAAAATGTGTTGACGCATGATTTGTGGGAGAAAACAGACTAGTTTGTGGCAGTACACCAAAGTGCAAATCTTCTATTCACAAGCTTGTTAAAATATCTAGTGTAAGTTCACACATATATGCACACCCATACACAGTAGTTAAGTATAAATATCCTTGTAATGGGGAAGATGTTACAATTGCAACTTCAAGTCATGAAAAGCTATTAAAATATTTTAGTGATTTCTTCCATACTAGGCTTGCAGTGTGTTCTGCGGTACGTTTTTGAGCTATTGTATAAGAGAACTGGCATTGGGTGCACTGTGGATAATTAATGTGTATTTTTTGTCTGAGTTATAATTAAATAATATGATTTTCTCGACTAGATCAACTTTAACAGCATTAATGGGGACCAGAATTCAGAGCTGGAGTAGTTCACTTTGTATACAGTGAATCACAGTCATCAATAGGTTCCACCTAAGCTATTGAACTGCTTTAATATTCAGCATTTAGCTGTATTTCTCGCTAACACTGGGCTTTCAAACTGGTATCCTCCTGACAATTTCAAAGTGATTTTGACTGTGTTCAGCTTCTTTCACTGTGGGGGGTTAATCTCATAAAGATTTCAGCCACATGAGCACTAGTGTCAGGGGCATAATGATCACTTTGAAGTTTGTTTGCTTTCCAGTGCATTTAAACAGTTTAAATGTTCTAGAAATAGGATTAGATGCCCCAGTGAATTAATTTCATTTACCCCCAGCAGTGGTTTTCCAATACTATATGGTGTTTACATGGTATCAATTTAGAGGCATGCTGATTTCCAAGATTCATCCCCTCCCCTATCAATTTTCTACCTCTCCATAGGTCCTGCTTGGCAGTGGTTATGTGAGGTAAACAGCTTCAAAAAGGGTTGTTAGGATTGTGGTATCTTGTAATTTCAAGGATTTTTCTAAGGCTTATTCTATAGTTTTCTTTGTAAACTCTTTAAATGCCATTAAAATTTAGAGGCAAAAATGTGTGAGCTGTGAAATCAAAATGTAAGACTATTTTAAATTTAAGGAGGGTTAAATGCTCAAAATGGGTTCCAAGGTCAAACTCACTTCTGGCAAAAGCAGATACAGCTCCACTAACACCGATGGAATTGCGTCCATTTATACCAGTGGTGAATTTGTCCTCCAGGTTGTTGTTTTTTTTTTAAAGCTAGACATGGCAAAGTGAGGAAAAATGTTATTTTAGTTTTGAAGTTGAGAGGCCCTGAGCATCAGAGCACATTGACTTCTCTTATTTTTTCTCTAATGGTAGGAGGGTCTGGCACAGGAAGAGTAAAGTGCTTTGACCTGCCACTTTGTATGAGTAACATTTCCCTTCTTTTCAAATGCCATCACAGAAACAAAAACTCCACCTAACATCCCATTCAAGGAGGTGTTCTAATCAGCCCGAAAGTCTGCACTGTAAAACAACTTTTGTTTTACAATCATTTAACATTCCTAACAGGAGGAGGGAATCATCTTAACCAGATTTCTTTGTCAGTGTGGAAGGTGTTCTGGGCACATCCCTAGAGAACAGTTAACATTGGAATATTGAACGAACAAAGGCACAACCAGAATTGTGCACTCTCTCTCTATGCACATTAGTCTTTTTGGAATTACTTGCATTGAAAGGAGAACAGACTCCAGAAAGTAACATCCTCCATCATCTATACATACCTGCTTGGTGCCATGGCAAACATCATTAAAAATCTTGTTAACCCTTTATTAAAGATACAGAAAAGAAGGGAAAACAGTTAAAGCATTTTAAATGTAAAGTTTTAAGGAAGGCTTCCATTGTAACAGTGTCCCTTGTTCTCTTTACCTTTAACTGTAGAAAGTCATTAGGACACACACACACCCATTTGGCCGTCTTTCAAACGGTATCAAAGATGGTGATAACTGTCCTTTCTGGGAAAAAAGAAAGTTAGTTGAGATGGCCTGGAGCTGTTGCTGGTGTCCAAGTCTGATCCCATTTCCTAGAACACAATATAGGATGAACACATACACACACACACATGCAAGAAAAGAAAAGAAAAGATGGAAAATACAGCTTCTGTGTCTATTGTTGATTCTCACTTGCAGCCTCATGGCTGGAGAAACACAGGCAAGGCACGTGGTCTTATCATCCACTCTGAGACCTGTCAAACAGAATTGAGTTGTTTAAGGCATTGCTTTTAGGTGCTTCTCTCTGGTCACAGGCGTAAAACACTGTTGCAAAATATGCAGTCTTGGCTGGCTAAGCCAGACTCTGATTAAACAGAAGGGAAAAGAAGACGGCTCGAAAAGAGAAGAAATAAGGGGGGTGGGGGTGGGAAGGAAAAGGACACACAAGGGTGTGGCATGACAAAGTCTCATGTCCCACTGATTTTGGTTCACTAATTTCTCGTCCTACACTTCTCTTGTTTACCAGACATGATCTTAACAGAGTCCTTGAGTTATATCAGTAGGTCTTTTTGTTTGGACTAATTCAGTTTTTCTGTCTCCACTTTGCACTGTTCCCTATCAATGTGTATCGTTATATGTGGTGGAACATTTTATAAACTTGTATCCACTTTACCACAGTTGAGCTCACAATTAGGGTAAATTTGTAAGCCCAATTATTACAACATCTCAAACCCATTGAAGCCCATGGTGCTCAATCCATTGACTTCAGTGGGCTTTCGTGCAAAGGAGCTGCCACAAGGATCTAGTGAGGAGGGAACCTGCTGTGATGCTAGCCCTTCCCTTTTACTCCATGCCTCCTGTGATGCTGGGAGACCAGAAGCCAACTCCTACCAAGGTCTGAGGCATCACTGAACACTGACAAATACATAGCTGGATACCAGTCTGGCTTACCTGTGCATTAATATTGTTAAGATAGATATTAGAGTTGTCAGAATGTGTTTTAGACCTTATGAATAGCTTGGAGGATATTGCATGTATTAGCCTCACTTATCTGTACCCCATGTTATAAAGTGATAATAAATATTTGTATTGTAAATCTCTGTAACTGTGTAATTCATCAGACAGGAAAGAAGCCTTCTCTAATGCAAATACTGGCTTCCTAGAGAAGGTGGTAGGTCCTACCCAACAAGAAGGCCTTTGTAACTAAATGAGCCATTGTGAAAAATCAAAAGACTTTTTGCTAATTGTATTCTTCTCCCTCTCCATGAAGAGGAGACCTGCTCATGAACACAGCCCATCAGCTTGGGCTCTGGGGAGAAGGGAATTAATCCCTGAGAAGGAGAAAGTTGGTTCTTTTGCTGCTTGGACTCTAAAGGGGTAAGAATCACTAAGCATGAGCAAAAGATCCTCAGCTGTTGTGCCTGTGTAACCCATGCCTGCTGGGTGTGGTGCTCTGTCCCCCTGACATGGCACCTAGACCACTTAGAGTTTGGTGAATCTGCAACACCCTTGCCTAAGAGCCATGTGGCTTTTAGCTCATGCAATAGAGGCTTATGCATTTATCTCCAGAGGTCCCAGGTTTGACCCCATCTGCTGACGACCAGGGTCTGTCAGCTTTACACCTGGATTAGCCCTGAAGGACATATGAAGTTTGCTTATTATAGAAGTTTACATTATCTATTGGAATCTAAGATTGTAACTCATTTGTGTGTGACAAGAAAAAGAGTACTTGTGGCACCTTAGAGACTAACCAATTTATTTGAGCATAAGCTTTCGTGAGCTACAGCTCACTTCATCGGATGTGTGTATGTTTCCTGCTTTATTCTTGTAAATAACTCCATTTAATTTTCCTAGTTAATAAATCTTTAGTTGTTTTATTACATGATTGTCTACAAGCATTGTCTTTGGAGACAGATCTAGGATACAGTTGACCAGTACATGGTACATGGCTGGTACTTTGGGACTGGGAGTAACCTGAATATTGTTGTGATTTTTGGTATAAGGGACCATCTATTACAGAGGCAGGGTGCCTAGGATGGTTCCATAGACCAGGGTGCCCAAGGGGACTGTCTGTGACTCCATGGTAAGACTGTCATAATGCTTTAGGAGTTCACACTTCTTACTTGGTTGGTGAAATTTAAGTATAGAACACACAACCAGTTTGGAGTTCATGCCCTGTTTCTTCACAGTCTGACCTGAGGTTGGCACCCATGGTTGTGAGTCACTTCAAACAAGGTGACACCTCCTCAATGGGATCCAACAGCTTTCACTCCTCTGCACTTGCATTAGTGGAGGGGAGAATGTGGTTCTTTATTTTTGCTTGTTGAGACATTGATTCTGGTGGTAACTGTGTTACCCCTTCCACTTTTCCTTTTGGAACCTTTTTCTTCCCCTTAGTTTAGTTTGGTGATGGCTATTAATGTCTCTTCTCTTTTGTCCAGGGTGCTGTAGACTTGATCCACCTGGGATATAACCTTTCACCTTTATAAACCATGTAGAGATGAGTGGGAAATGGAACTGATTTAAAAATAGATGTAGGAATTGAACTTAACATACTCCTGGGTGCTCAGAAAGAATCAGAAAAAAAGGACAGAGAGAAGCATATTAGCAATAAGAAAGGGCTTTTTTTCTGCAGCATTTCATCTCTAATGACTTTTTCCATTATAAAGCATTCCATGCCTCTACAGAACCAACTAAATGGTTTACATTTTGGGGAATAACGGCCTTTTCACTTCTGTCACCTATGGGAAATATTAGGAAGGTCTTCAGCTGTAAATGCTATATGAGCAAACACCACTTAAGCTAGGCTTTGCTTCCTAAACAAGTATTTAATCTCCTCATTAAAGATATATGAAACTAGAAATCAATGAGCACTGGTGGTTAGAGCTTTTTAGCGGAACTAATGGCTGCACATTGTCTAAGATTAGAAACTTCACTTGTGGTTTACACCTGCTACACATGGAGAAACATGAATCCAGAAAGAAAGATCTTAGGCTGTAGTGATAATTGTACTGTGAGTTCTGGATAAGCAGGTCACATAAATTATATAACATATACAATAAAGCATTTTCAATTCACATTTCATAATGTTAAATAGATACTGTGAACTCTTACTGTAAAGGTCTAGCTGAAAGGCACAAATAATCACAAAACTTGAGCTGCTGGCATTGTGAACTATTTGAACTGGAGAGTGGTCTGATTGGGTATATGAAAAACAGGTATGATCTATTTAGTTTTCCAAGCAAATAATGGAAAAAATTTTGAGTCCTTTGAGCAGAAAAAAGGGCACCCTTGATGCATTTTATTTCTGGTCTGCGTCTGATTTTCATCAAAAGGATTTGAAGAAAAAACTCTGAAAAACTTGAACCAAACCTTTTATTGAATTAAATGCTAAAAATTCTGTTAATGCAGCATTATGGTGGAGATTTTAAAGGCACAGATGTCAGGAAATTCAGAATGATAATTCCCATCAGCATGGTAAATTGGCCGCCTTTGCATGAATATTATTTTTATTTCTATCTCTCTGTCTAATCTCTCCCTGTACATTGCTATCTAATCTATCCCTTCAATCTAATATACCATATCTCCCTCTCTTTATCTTAAGTATTTTGAAGGCTCTGATGACAGTGGTAGCTATATGCCAGAACCACAATACCATAATGTGTATAGTATTGACTAATATATGAGCAAGATGAATGAGCTGGGATTTGACATATTCCATCTTCATTCCTGTTTGTAAATAACATAGTTGTAATAGAGCAGTAGTTCTTGGGATCTTGAAAAAGCAAAGAAATTCTTCATTCAGAATAGGAGAACAATTATATTTCTTACCTATAGTATATTTTTGGATATGTAAAAAAAATAAAGTATTGTCACATAAAGAAAAAAGGAAATTATAACTCCTGAAATTAAGTGTCATTACTTCTCATATCCATATATACAAAAAGGATCAATGCATTCCTTACACAAATTAAAATTTTGCAGTTACCTGAAGGTAGTTTTCACATGGCAGCTATGTGGCTGAGTGAAATTATTATTTAAGTGTTTATAAAATACTGGAGTTAATCTGTGAACACTCAAGCCTCTGTAGTAATTTGTGTTTACTTTCAGCGGAAGATGTTTTGTGGTTAATCTACAGGTCTAGGAAGTAAGAAATCTGTTTTCTGTCACAAATGTCTGTGTAAACTTGGGCAAATTACTTAATTATTGTGTGCCTCAATTTCCCCATCCCCCAAGACAATACAGTATACCTCACAGGAATATTGCAGGATATAACTCATTAATTTTTGTAAATCTTTTTGAGATCCTTGAATGGAAAGAACTATTACTGGAAAGCAGAATTATTAAATTCTCTGTAGGGTGAAGATATGACCATATTCGTTTAGAGATGTCTGTATTCTAATTTCTGTAGTAATATATAGCTCCGAGAGGATAGCACACAAACTCAGACCATGTCTACACTACAGGTACTACAGTGTCTTAGCCATGCCGTTAACCTTGTAGTATAGACATAGACTACAGTGATAAAAGGAATTCCACCTCCCTGAGCAATGGTAGCTAGGTCAATGGAAGCATTCTTCTAATGTTAAGCTGATGGTCAGGCTTCTGGCACAGAGAATTGTTTGGCAGGATGGCAATGATATGAGTCAGAAGGAACAGATAGGCTATAGTAAGTAAGGACATTTCCTTTACTTTAAATTATGTTTTACACATGTAATTAGAGAATTGTGGCTTGGTATTTCTTTGGATAACAGACATTTTAGGTTCTTCTTTTGCCATCTATGAATAATGATTTTTCTTTCCAGAATTGCTTACCCAGTCTTATAAGAAGACAATTTTACCCAAACTATGATGTTTTACTTCTTAGAATAATGTCTATCACATGGTAAGGTGAAATATTTCATATGGAAATGTAGAGTCTCATATTTTCTCCAGAAAATCACTTGTGATGGACTCTAGATTATAAATCAGCAATTATTGAACAAGCAGTTTCATTTAGATCAAGAGAGATCTTATTTACTTATGTACAAATCCTCAATAAGCATACCAGCCAACATTAACACAGAAACATACCATCAAGCCTCAAAGCTAGTTGTGACCCTAAGGACCCCTGTATTCATACTCTACGCAGTATTGTAATAATCTTTGTACAAAATATGCCATCTGAGGTATCATTTGAAAACTAATAACTCACTGATCACTGGTGCAGGAGGTTGAGAGGGTAAGGATGAAGGGAAGATGATGGCTGGGGAAAATATTGTGGGATCTGTATTTATGCTAGTAGGAAGAAGCATGATGAAGAGGGGAAAAAGAGCAAGTAAATCTAGTGGGAACTGTGGGGGGGGGGGGAAGGGGGAGGGTAACAAAGAAGGGGAAATGGAGCCAGTGTGAGAAAGAAGTAAGGAATGTGAATGTTTTTTGCAGAATCGGGGCCTACATTATGATTATTGATTGTTTGTATAGCAAACCAACAGTGTGTTTAGGTATCTTTCAAACTTCTGGGAATGGAAGATCTTTGCTCCAAAGTGCCTTAAACCTACATATACAAACCTTGGCAAAACAGATGCACTTGGGACCTGTTAAATATTTAACAAGTATATCGGGGAGTATTAAACATCTCTCCCATAAGGCAGTAGGAAGTGGCATAACATTTTGAAGGCATCCTCACCATACATAAGAAAGATTACAATTTAAGAGGTAAGTTGTGTTATTATTTATGTTTTTCATTACCAGGGACTAATTAGGGTTGAGTAAGTCATTTTGGATAAAATAAGTGGACCACCATACAAACAGAATTGGAATTTAAAATATTTAATTAATCCTTTCATTTTTATACTTTCTAATTCTGGTCAGGAACAGAAGAGGAAAAACTGAAATACTTAGAGGGGCCAGAACCAAAACCTCTCTGAGCTTTGCAGAATTCTGGGTTCTAATTCAGACCACAACATTGCAGATAAATCAAGCTAACCAGAAACAGGGGGTACTAAAAGTCTGCTGAGTACCAGGCTAGTTCTGAAGACCAAATGTGGTATAAAATAAGCCATAGTCTTGTCTTATGTGAGTTTCAGGGCTCCAAAATGATTTGGAAACCTATAAATATTTCACAAGCAGTGATTATAGGATATGGGATTGACCCAATGAAACTGTCACGACTGGGACACGAGTGGTCAGACCTAGTGGTCAGAGCAGGGTCAGCCAGGGTCAGTTTACTAGGAGATCAGGATTGGGCACATGAAGTCAAGGACAAACCAGGGTCTGAAGCTGGAGTCTAGGGTCTATCGCAAGCAGGGTCTGGAGCAGAGAGAGGCAGGCAGTCTGTTGTTGCTCAGACAGCTCCCTTTCATGGCTCCCTGCTGTAAGTACTGGCCAATCACTGGGATGTGAGGGGCCAACACTCAGGTTCTGCTGGGTGGTTCCTTCTGCCAAGACTGGCCTTACAGGGCCCACCGATGGGAGCTTAGCCTAAACCTTCTGTGATGATGCAGAGGTGTCAGTGGCTGGAACTCCCCTGGTTCCAGCCCTGCAGGTTATTACATCATGCCCTGCCCCCCTTCAGGGTGGTGCCTGTCCAGATGAGCTTCGTGGAATTCCTCCACCACATCAGGAGCATGGACATAGGAGGCAGGCTCCCAAGTGTGCTCATTTGGGCCAGAGCCTTCCCAGTCCACTAGGTAGTGCAAGCAGCCACACATCTGTTGGGACCTTATACTCTTATTGTCTACGTTAATGAAGTCACAGCAGGTTGTGTTTGAATTGATATAAGGTAGACAATAACGCTAGCTGGAGTCTCCAGAGGTATTAAGGTGAGACAGTATAAGGTGAACATCTCATCATCACCTTAATGATGTATATATCATGGAGGTATAAGGTAGACGATAAGAGCACAGGCAATCTGAGTAGCATCTCTTTTGAGAAGGGCCTATGCTGGATATTTTTAAGATGGCAATCTGGAGTTCAATCCATACCTTCACAAAGCATTACACTTTAGTCCAAGCCTCTTCTGCAGATGTAGCCTCTGCAATGGCAATATTACAGACATCTATACTGCCTGTATCCTTGCACCTGCCTGCTATTTGACTGCTGCTTACCAGTCACCCATGTGTGAAATACACATATGGACCAGCAATCACAGGTAAGGAACCTTCTTTTTTCCTTTGAGTGCTGGTTCTTCGAGATATATGGGCCCTATCCATATTCCACTACCCTCCCTCCTTCCCCTCTGCTTCAGATCATGACTGGATATGCAGTAAAGAAGGAAATGAAGAAGCTGTCAGTTTGCACTTCCCCTTATACCTTCAGTGCTGAGCCTGAGGTGTTCCAGCGTGGAGGCACAGACCTACAGCTACTACTGGCAAGATTTTCTGGTCTCAGCAGCATGGTGTGCATGTGTACCCTCATTTGGAATACAGCTAGAGACTCCACACCTCAAATAACCTCCACTTACTGAAGTAACCCCCATTTTCTGGGTTGCAGTTGTGTGTGCCTGGGAACTGAAGAAAGTATGTTTCTATTAAGGCGCCTGACCCTTGAGGCACTGAGCATGCTCACTTCCCACTGAAGTCAGGGAAATGGGGCAGATTTGAATGTGTGATCCTACGAGATGTTTAGTTCTTATGCATGCAGATTATATAGTATTAGAAAATTGCAAATGATATAATTTATAAACAATGGAATCTGAGAAAGCAGCTATACTGTGATTAGATAAATGTGATAAAACAATAATAGTAGTAGTAATAATAATACAATATGCATCCTGCAAAGGGACATAAAGGGTAAATCAAATGTGCTTAATATTCGTTGTGCCCTCGCCTTTGGCAACTCTTTTTATAATCTCTTTTGCCAGTGGTATGGGAAACTTCTAAATTCCATATCTGTAAAAGAGGCCTGTTGAGGGGAGATGCTTGACTTTTTGTTCCATCATGTTAACTATTAGCAGCTCAGATACAACAAAGTGAGTGCTTTTGAAGATACTACTAAATGTCGGCTAAGTGCTGTCACATGTCTTAATATAAAATAGTGAATATTTAAGTTGGTGTTTTAAAAAAAAACTTTCAGGTTCATCTACTTCATAATAGGTCAGGGGCATTTTTCAGGGGGAGAGATTTTCTTTCTTTCAAGTCATATTTTTACTTTTAAAACTTCAAAACATATGCGAAAACCTGCAGGTTTTCAGCACGTCTGGAATAACAGTAGTCTGATTCCAAAGCCAGAAATGCATTATTTAAAAGTTGCACTTTCTGTATTGACCCTTGCTATTTAACTTCAGCTTCCCTACATTGTGTGGCTTTAAGATGCTCTGCAAATAGCATAATTTGTCTGTTTTCTGATACTGAGAGAAGTCAGCTACAGAATTCCTCCTTGTTTGAATCACTTCTTCTCCCTCTTTCTACCAACATACACGAGTTTATAACCAGCTTTGTATGAGTTAGTTCAATTGCTGATTCCAAACTGGTATTCCATGCTTTTTATTTAAATTTAAATGTGTTTGGTTTTGGAAACCAGTCTACAATGGCATTAAAATGAGAATTGTCTAGTTAGCTGATATATACATAGTCTGTACATTAATACAGCAAATACCTTGATATAAAAGTTACGTTTCCTTTAAAATTGTTGTTTAATTGTCCTCTGTCCACTTCTGTGTGATCAAAGGTGCCACCTTTTAGGTGTCAGTCCTCAAGTTTTAAGCAGGAAACGTGAGTCCACTGGGACCTTTTGAAGGTGCTCCAGGACTCTGTTACCAGGTTAAAGAATGGACCATGCCTCTGCCAAGGGACACAGTTGTCACACTGAGTGCAGGCATTGGTCCCACCGAGAAACTTTACAGGAAAGCCCAGAGTAACTCTCTTATAAACATGGGAGAAATGTGTCCAGTGTAAGGATTAGATTATGACTCTACGACCCGCCCTTTGGATATGTCTACACTTGTGATGGTGTATAGAGTGCAAACACTGCACACCCAGCTCGCACAGATATAAATAGCAATGCAGATGTTGTGGCATTGCTCAGGTGAGTAGACTAGAGGCATGCCAGAACCTCAGAATATGTGCCCTACATGCCAATCAATGCCGCCAATATCTACATTACTGTTCTTAGTAGTGTAATGTCTCTGCCTCCCTGCTGCTTGAGCCTTCCCTGCTGCATCTGCGTTTCCAGAGCCTTTCCTTGCCGCAGTGAAAGGCTTGGTCAGCAGGGAACTGCTGGAGCCTTTCCCCACATTCTCCCCCCGCCAAAGCCTTTCACTGACACGTGTAGCTACACGCAACGTGGAAACGGCCTGCCTTTCGCTGCAACGCAAATGTGCTAGGTCTTAGAGAGAGCTGATCTCTCTCTGATCACTCTACTACTCAGAGGAGGGAGTAAACTGTTACAGACCGGTGCTGTGTGTGTTCCCTGGTGCTCCAGTGCAGCTCTGCTAGCTGGGCATTCAGGGAAGAAGCAAGTACATCTGGAATGGCTTTATTTAAGCTAGCAAGGGATAAGAAACCAGAATGTATGAAGCCAATAAAAGGATCCCCCAGATTTGGCAAATTCAAACTCAGTCTTTTTACAATGGAAAGTCCATTTAAATTTGTGAAATGTCAGGGCATAAGAAGTATTGGGCACGTGCATGAGTTAGGTAATGCTCCTAAGAAGTAAATACTTATTAATGGTAACACTTAACTGGGCATAAGTCAGCAAAGGATTAAAATTAATGGGTAGGTTTTACTTCTCTTTTGCTACTAGTGCTTCACTTTGGCCACCTGCAGATGCTAAGATGAAAGTATATCAGTTAACACTGCAAAAAGTAACCTCATTTTTCCACACACACCCCCATCACAAAAATAGAGCCAAGTCTAAGAATGCCACCAAATTAGTAGAAATACCCTATGTCTGCTGAATTCAAATGTTCTGAGCCTGGAGATATCTATTATCCCAGCTGATAGCTTAAAAATGGTTTTAAAGAAATCCAGCCAGACTCTCAAACTAAATACCATGACTTCTTTTGTGTTTGTACGATACTTCACAAATTGTTGATGCTACTGGAAGCAAAGAGTAACAACGACTTATTCTATGGGTAGAGATCTTATTTGTCAAGGTTCAGTCCCAGGTACCTTTTTTTAATAGCTCTTTTTTAAACTTTGAACAAAGATTTACAGTACAAATGCCCTAATAAATACTGAGTGAAATGTACGATTTACAGATACTTAATGATAAACCGGTTTCTTTTACTGTTTGCAGCAGATATAATCTCAGATTGCTATGCAGTTATTCTTACATTAGGTCAGGTCATGAAAATCCTTATCAAGGCAAAACTCCCTTGACTTCAGTGGAAATGTACCACTAAATAAAGACTTCAGGATGTGCACTCATTAAGAATATTTACTACAGTAATTGTTTTCCAAACTGTGGTCCATGGACCAGCCAGTGGTCTATGGAACTGAGCTTTCTGAGAATCAATAAATGGAAGACAGGAGAGTTGAAAAGTGGCATGCAGAAAGAAAAAGTAGAAAAATCACTGCTACAGTATTTAGAGAAGACAATCGGAAAATGAAAGGATTATTCTTAGGCTTTGTAATGTCATTTTAAAGCTCTGTAGTAGAAATAGAAGAAGCAAGTAAGAATAGAAATTAAATTGTTATTAGCAAATCTCTGTTTGCTGTAGGCAAAGAAATGTAATATCTTAAAAACAAGTGACATTAATCCCTTGAAGAATTCACAACCAACGTGATATACTCTATACCTAGCATGGCTATGTCAACATTTGGCATAAATAACCCCTTGCACTCCAGTAAAATCATTGTTAAAAAACATGGCTGCTGTATACACACTTAGTTTTTGGTATTCAAAGGGTTAAGGGAAAAGCTGTTTAGATTAGGATGGCTTTGGCTTCAGTGTTCACTATTATCCAGACAAATAGACTGGTTGAAGCATTTTAGAAAAATCTACTTTTCCCCTGTCAAGGATGGCAAGAAACAACCATTTCTTAAATGAAAAGGGGGAAAAATGGTCTCTCTCATATTGGTAGCAATCATATCTTTTGGGGTCTGTTAATTCTCAGGTCAGTAACAGTGCTGTGAAATGTACCTCAACCCTGACCTCAAGGGAATCACTCTTGAGTGGTTTAGAGGCTATTTCAACTGAGCCAGATGAATATTTTGAAGTGTTACGTTATAGTTGTCCCAGTCATTCGGAAAAGCCCTGTGAAGCCCTCTGCCACCCCCCACCCCCCTGTTGCAAAAAACCCTCTGCCATCTGGCCTCAGGGTGTACCAGTTCCATGATAAGTGAGTAGTGGGCTGATGAGCTCATCACTCTCTTGGCCAAATCTACCTTTCCACGTCACTCCACCCTTTGAGGATCTATATCTTATCCATTAACATAAGTGAGTCCAAAGTCGAGAAGCCAACTTCTCCATAAATCAATTTGGCTTTTTTTCCATTCAACATCCTCAGTAGAAAATGTTTCTCTAGGTTTCAGATACCTTTGTCATGCTTTACTGAAAAAGGAAATCTGGCAGAAACTTAAGCTCCCCTTGGATGGTGCTTTTAGTTACTGTTTTTAAAAACATGGCCAAGTTAAGGTTTGAAAATTTGGCTGCAGCACAGGGTCAGTAATTGTTTTTTGTTACATTTATTTTTGTACATAAATATCTATCCTCTCTACGTTTTCTGTCAGAAGAGATGGTTTGTTGTTGGTTTGTTCTGAGTAAAAGAATTTAGTGCTTGTGAGGGCACCAGGCCCTGGAGACTGCAGTTCCTTGTTCATCCATACAGCAGGTACAGCATTGACAGTGGCAGTACAAGCTTTCCCCCCACCAATGCTACAACAAGGAGTCTCAACCTTGTTCTTATTGCCCCAATACAGTCAAGCCTTGACCTCCCCTCTGAATGTGTCAAAACAGTCTTGGTGCCAATTGTGGCAGTACCATGATACAGCTGTTTCTTACACACCACAAAGGGCCCCACAGCTTCCGATCAGCCCTCATTTATTCAGTTAGTCTCACCAAAAACTCAGTCCTACTTAGTGGTCCTTGCTGACATGGTAGGTGCTGGATGCAAGCTTTGTATAAAGGGGGATCTGCTGAAGGTGTTGTAGACTGCTGTGTCAATCCCGTCTTTATATTTAAAACTTTATATGAATGAGAAAGGTTACAAATTCCATTTTAATTGTGTTGGGCATAAGATCTGATATAATTTCCATGAGGATGGAATATTCTACTGCATGTAATCTTAACAATGGATTTTTTTTATAAAAAGAGAAAATATTAATTAAAAAAATACATCTCATGGATACTGTGGGATAGGACTGATATCGAAACATAGGGATTGTTCACATCCTCATGCTGCAATGTCTAAGTAAAATTTCAGTTGAGGATTACATTTTCAAAAATTTCACTGAGGATTAAGTTTTCAAAAATGCCAAAACCCAACCTCCAAATTGGCACACACAGTCTTGCAAACATAATTTGTATGTAAAAAAACTGAGTTTACTTAAGCAAATAGGACTTAGATGTCTATCTAATTTGTGCACACAAGTGCAATTTGCATATATGCATTCTTTTTTACACAGGCAATTGGTTGAATGTTCAACTTTAGAGTTTATTTTAGAAAATTTGCCCCCAGAACATCCTGTGCTTTGTGAGAAACCTTAGTATAGTAATATGATAGAATGCAGTTAAGAGTTTAATGCAGATTTCACTCCACAGCTTGTGAAACTGAACAGGACATTATTATATAGGGATGGGGAGAGTAAAATGAACAAAGAAAAATCCATCAGATGCTGCTGGCCCATGTATGGCATTCTACATACTTGATCAAAGTTGTCTCATGACTCACATCTGGCACCACTAGTATTGTCAGGGAGTTGTATTATAAAACAAGGGAGGATAGTTATACAAAGGTGAAGTTTAGTTTGGGTTATGAACAAGCTTTGCTGAAAAAGAACCGTAACAGGCCTTGTATGAGATTCCAACATTCCATGTTTCCCTTTAAAATAAAATGCAAAAGAAAAAGAGGGGGAACTTTATGCTAATTTTAAATGTCAAGGGGAAGAGATATCAGAAAGTAACTGTGGCCTCTAAATCTATTCCATTTAGATTCTTTTCCTGAACAGGAAGACTTTAGGATACTTAATTCTCCTCACATCAACATTACTGAGTTTTGTCAAGTGCTGTTTGGCACAACAGATGTTTTCATTGGACTCAAGCTACAGACTTGTAAAGTAGATGTTTCCAAAGTTTGTCAAAACTGTATAACTTGCTGGCACCTTCTATTGAAAATCTTAGGAAACACTTTAGGAGAAAAGATTTTCACCTGGCCTTGACATTTTAAATGCAGGGAAGAATACAAATATTTAAAATGGCATGATTACACCACTACTTATCAATAATGTATTAATGACAAAAAAGAAGGCTGGCACACTGGTTCATGTTCTGTGTTAACACCTTCAGATAGGACATATATTACCTGTGTGGTGTGAAGGGAACAGAAAGCACTCTATTTGGTATTCTAGCTGAGGACAAGAGGAACCTAGAGGTACTAGGGTTAGAATTTGGGTTTTGATGACCTTCAGTAACTTTTGGGGTTATATATCTTTCTCCAGTCTTAAATTTGAACCTTCTGGCTTGCAAGAGAACCTGTGCATAGCCAGGAAATGTGAACATAAAGAAAGAGATCTGTTACAGTTCTGTTTCCATCATCCCACTCTTCCTTTGGTGGCAGTACAAATCATATAGGTCTATGATACTATGGCAATGTTCTATCCTCAATAAAGCATTTGTATCAATCATCTCTCATTCTGGCTAGCCAGGACTCAGTGTGGGGACAAACTGTGTAAGATGTGGGAGCACTGTCTGGGAGCATAGCTTGCCCAAAATTTCAGCCACTCCCACACCACATCAAAGTTGAACTTTGGTGGTAAGGTGCATATGAACTTGGCCATGGCATTTCACTGTTCCTTTGAATTACTGAGCACTGAGACATTTCCCCCTGTAATTTCTATGGTTCTTTGTAAACTGTCCATTGTATTGGACTTGCTTTCTTTGTTTTCTAGGCAATTTCCATTGCTTGGTTTGAGCCATGATTTAATAGCCTCCACATTTCAACAACACAGTCTCATTTTCAGCCCCAGTTCACAGAAACCTTTTGCAGATAAATCAATTTGCTATTTTCCCCCTCAGACTAATCTGTTTCCTGGTGCTGTATTTTTTTACACTGTTCCATGATGATATCAGTCAGTCTCCACTGCACCTAGTGGTAGTAATAAGATGTACTCAGTGCACTGAGAAGAGTTGATGCATGATTACACCACTACTAAGCAATGGTTGATCACAGGGTAAGTCTCTCTTTTTTTTTTTCATGCAAAGCTATGAAAAAATAGGATTTGATCCACCAGGAATTTGAACTCTGAGAAACAGACAGCTTCTCCTCTACTGAACATAACTGGAAAGAGTGTCTGTTTTAGTATAAGGAGTTGTATCACTTCTGAATTTGGCCCATTGTTCTTATGAAGTAGAAAGTAATGCCTATTTCATCATAACTCAACAGCCTTAACTCTGACCAACCCCAAAATACAATTATTACCTCTTGTTTCAAAATATAAACTCAACAAAAAGCCCTTGTGAGGAACACCCCCCCAATTATAAATGTATAACACCCATGGTCAAGCCTGAAGTGCAAGAGCACATAGGTTTATAATTTTACCATAAGTCAGTAATGTTGTTCTCCCATTAAACTACATTTCCAAAATTATTCTCAAAGGAGAGAATTTTAAGTATTTTATATAAAAGTCCAACTCTGTCAGTTGAGAAATATATTTACTGATGTCTTTCATTTAACTGTATTGAAAAGAAAATAGTTGGGGACTGCAGCCAACATAGAAAAAAATGCATCTCAAAAAAACAAAAGCCATTATAGAGTTCAGTGCTAAGGCTGCATTGTGATGAAATATGCATTTCTCTTGCTTTGTAAGAATAATGTGTTTTGCTTCTTATGGGCCATATTGTGGCTCAGTCAATGTATGTGAAAGGCAGGGTCAAGTGGGAGCTGCCTGTGTGGCACTCCTTCCTTCTTCCAGACAGGTGATGGAGGTGGGAATGAACACAGGCTTGACTTCATTCCACCTCCACCCCTCATATATCTTTATGTGGTATGCACCTGTAGCAGCACAATTCCTCTGAGGCTCAATTCCTTCCCTGGGGTTAGTCTTGGAGCAGCACGGCCACACACTGCCCATTTCACAGTCTAGCCTTATGTCATTAGTGTAAGATTTATTTTGCTCTTAACTATTCATGAATTTGCTTTTAAGTGCTTGGGATGTCATTGGTAAATGCACTGCTGTCACTTAGCAATCTTAATTAATTTTTTGTCTATTGAAAAAGGTTGTTCACTCTCCTGTTCTTGGAATGGGTATTTAATATCTCTCTATATATCTCTATAGCTAGCCTTGATTTGGATAGCTTTGAAATATCAGTGGGGAAAATCTCAACCGAATTTATTCCAACCAGGGACATGTGTTCCTAAATCACTTAGATGCTTTAGAAAATCCCACCTTGGATCTTTCTTTATTAACCTTAAATTACCAAGTATTTTTTTTCCTGAAAAACTAACTTGAGGACCTGACTTGGAAAGTTTTTAAAAGCAAGTGCAGATTGGAATATGCCACAGTAAAATAATCAAGGGTTAGCATTAATAATGGCTGCTTCTTGTGAACACTTTAATTGCCCTTAGTGACCAGAGAAAAAGTGCTTTTTGTTAAAGTTCTGACAGATCCCATTACTCTGATTTATGTTTTTTTCACTCTTTTACATGTCTTGACAGCTTACAAAATACGCCGTATTAAAGCTGATGTAAAACTGCTCTCTTTTTTTTAATGAAGGTGCTTTTGGACTTACAGTATGACTAAAGTTAACTGGATGCTTTACTGTATAGTTACTGAATGAAAAATAAAGCCTTGCACTATAAACACATTAAACAACAGCAGCAAAGAGTCCTGTGGCACCTTATAGACTAACAGATGTATTGGAGCATACACTTTTGCGGGTGAATACCCATTTCACGTATCCGATGAAGTGGGTATTCACCCACGAAAGCTTATGCTCCAGTACATCTGTTAGTCTATAAGGTACCACAGGACTCTTTGCCGCTTTTACAGATGCAGATTGACAGGACTACCCCTCTGATACTTGACATTAAATAGAATAGAATTTATAGAATGTTGAATGGATTTTTGGTTTTGCTGCTGTCAAGAGTTTCCCATTAGCAGCTTTCAATTACCTGCCCCCAAAGTATAAAAATATTAAATGAAAAGAATTGCTGGATTTATTTTTTCTGATTTCATATTGGTGTGTATGATGTCTGAATCTCTCTCAATGTGTTAATTTGATTCTTCACCATACTAAAACTAGACCATAGTGGCTATCACAACTTCTACCTATTTAAAAGCTTACAGTTGTCTTTCTAATGTAAAATATTCCACTCCACAAGAGCAGCTGCATTTATTGAGGTTTTCTTTCCTTACAGATCCACAAAATTGTCACATTAACAAATTTCTTCATACAGGATTTTAAATACAGATTAAAAGGCAAATATCTCAATATTCATTAAAATACACTTCATTTGGAACTATCTACCACATGGTTTATCTATTTAAACATTAATAACTGTGATAAAATAGTCTGTAAATGGGACCAAACTGCATCAGTTGTTCCTCTTGTTTCCTAGCTTGATCTATAGCGTCAGTTTTTGGAAAGCATTAATTCATCTATAAGCAAAAATAATCTGGTATTGAAGATTATACTTTTTAAGCATATAATTCTTTGTTCAGTGTGTAGTTTTTGGTAAAGGAGTGATTTTTTTTTTTTTGTTACTGAAAATGACAGTTCAGGAGGAATGGTCGGCTTGCCAAATGATTATAGCTAGGCAAACAAAGAAATTTGGGTTGTGATGGTGGTTCAGTTCTAGAGTCACAAGGTTCGGCAAACCCATAGTTCAAAATACAGAATGTTGTGATGATGCCATGTTGGTATTTTGAGCCCAGAAATGCCCATTCTATAAGTACCCACCCTCTGGAGCACAGTAGACAATAGAGAGCTGACCCTGGGGACAAGTGACTAGACTTCTTTCTCCTTATGGTCTTGGGATAATCCAATGGAAAACAGATCTCTCCTTGGCTACCTGATATTCTTCTGCCGCGTGCACTCCAAGGATGAGTTTTTCTGGGACTTACAGTTTCACAGTCTCCATTAAAGCTGAGCTGACCATGTTTGGCTTTGGTTTGGCAGACTGAAAAAAAACAAGTTTGGATGAGCTCTGTTTTTTTTTTTTTTAAACTATTGACCCCATTGAACAACCTAATGCTTATAGACGTGATGTGGAACATTGCACACATTGTTACTATATTTTAATCAGAAGACTTCAGGAGATTTGTTTGATTTTTAGAATGGCTCTTAATACTCTAAACACATATTATGATTCCTAAATATTTAGGGTGAGTGATACTGGGTTAGCAAGAACAGATAAGCACATATGATATATACTGTACATGATTTTTAAAGGGGAAATGATGGATCCAGCCCCAGAATAAAATCCTGGGAGGACTATAGGTTGCTATTTAAATTGAACCTGCACTCTCACACTGGGAGTGTGGTTTAAAAAAATACTATGACTATTTAGGTCCTAAGGCAGTTATTTGGTATTTTTCCTTCCTTACTGCCGAGATGACACCTGTAGCTGAGTCACTGTAAAATCCATAATGTCATGTAACTTCAACATCCAAAACATATGCAACTCATAAAACATCCACACACAAATTTAATGTGGGTAGTCTCTCCAAGCCAGCTCTATATTAATGGAAAAGTGCACGACAAAAGATTTGTGGTGTGGCAGAGGAGAGAAGAGTCTGGAATTAGTCATGATGTTTTCACTTAATTTAAATTGAAGTTGTTTTAATTAATATGTTTCTATTTGGCAGAAGAGCCGTTCTTTATCATAGTTACCCAGAGGCCAGACACTCCACCAAATTGTACACATTTCTCTTGACTCCCATCCAGTAATGGATGTGGTAGACCTGATTCAACACTGCATTCCTCCATTGTTATGGAGTTCCAGTGGTGTGAAACTAGCAAAATGCACTGGTCAATCAGGGCTGGCCATGAGCAATGGCCACTTCAAACAGAGCAGGAGTTCACTTATCATTTTGTTCTGGATCCATTATTTCCCCTGTAAAATAACACAGTGTATTGCATGTGCTTGTTCTTGCAAAATCATTATAATTCAAAAGTATACTTGAAAACTCATGTAATGCAGTGGTGAATCAGGCCAAGTATGTACACATTTTGCCCAGTAACATCAGAAACCTTCTGTTCTTTAGACAGGTAAGTTAGAAGGGAACTTCTGCGTCACTGATGTCGTGCTACAGCTTCAGCTGGAAGTTATGCTTGTGTATCTTTAGTGAGGCAGGAGGAGGATGGGGGCAGGAGAGAGATGACAAGAAAAAATACTTGAAGTGCATAGACTAATAATATGAAATATCCACCTACGAGCCATTCAGAGATTTATGGAAAAAACAAAATTAGGCTTATTTTCATTACTGCTATTTTTAACTATTGTTATTTTTTTAATGCTTCAAGTCACGTAAGAGTTTAGCACCACAAGCAACTTCTACTGACTGTATTTTAGGAGATACAAAGTTGTACAAAGAAGCACTTCTGTGGGTATTTTCAGCTTAAAAAACTGAATACAGTACCTTGCTAACTGAAAACTGGAGCTTGTGTCAGGCTTCACTAAACACACAAGGCTCTGATTTTGTATCATTAAAGACTCATTATCTCTTTTAACTTCTGTTGAAAGCATTCATCCATAACCATAGCTACCACTGAAACAATAGAAGCTACTAGCTCAGAAATAATGCATTTTTTGCCAGCTTAAAAAGCGTTTAAAGGACAGATTAGATTTCACAACATGGGAACAAAAAGCTCCTATATAAGGAAATAGGGAGGGTTACTTCTATAAGTAACTTAAATTTAAAAAAGGGAAAAATTAAACAATTATATTTTTGTGAGAGCTGTAGGTGCTCACTTAGCCCAGAATATAGATCAGCATTAAATTCCAGTTTGGGATAAACTGCATTTCTAAAGGACAAGAAAACTGTTTTTCTAGTGCTTAGTCGTGAATAGAAAATTTAAGAATTAAATGGGCTCTGTATATTGATTGCAGCAATTTGTTGTGTATTAATACATAGTTTTCTTATAGCAAAATTCTCCATTGAATTCAACAGTGGATTATACGGACAGTAATTTCTACATTTACAGGTTTTGTTTACACTTTCATTATACCTCTACTGCATTATCTGATGCCTTTATACAGTTTTCAATCTTATAGCCACTTTAATCTCCTCCTGCACTCAGCATATCTGAATGAGTTTGTTGGCATAAGGGAATTTTGAAGGTTATATTGCAGTACATGAATCAATGGAAAATGAAATGCACTCGAGACATGATCAGCCAGTTTTAATTCATTGCAGAAAGTTATAGATACCAAAATGCATTTAGTGTAATCTGATCTCTTCATTCAGGTCCTGAATTTATGAGCAATTCAGCAGGAGTAGAATGACACCTTTGTTTTAAAAATAGTAGTCTGTATTAAATGCCATTTTAATATATCTCTGACATATTTACATCTAATGAATAGAGAAGTGGAATCTTTGAGCATACATTTTTCTGTTTACAGAAAAAGCCTGGGAAATATAATGCTTTTGTTCACTGAAACATGAAATGTCATTATAAGGTAGGTCAGCTTGGTGATAACCATTACATAAATTCACTTTATCAGGACAGCCAGTAAACAGATTAGCAGCCGGCAAGATTAGCACCATTTCATTTTAAGAAAGAAGTAAATAGCATCGGTGTGCTCTTCTCTGTAAAAGGCTGCTTTATGCTATCAGAAGCCAAGTTGTGTATTGATCCTGTATGATCAAGTGTCCACAGTCAAGCATGTTAACCAATCAGTGTCTATAATGGTGCCTTGTCCTCTTCCATAGAAAATGAGCTTACTGTGAACATCACTCGTCTGCATCATGATTAGCTGACGTTATCTTCCCAATCTGTTCCCAGACACATGCCTGGTAACTTTGGGCCAACCATTACCAATGGTCTTGCAGGTCATTATGTGGTCTTTTGTTCCTTAATTTAAAAGAATAATCCTTTTTTCATATCAGAGTCTGATTGTCATGGTCCAGAGTTTGTCCTTAGGAAAGGTTGAGATATTAGTTCCCAATTTCCATTTTGTGGAACCTTGAAAACATAACTAATATCAATGCTCTTGAAAATAGGTGCCATTCTTTGGGCTCTGACAATCTACTGACTCTGGCAAAAGTACACCTGTGATCACACAGAAGAAATCTTTTATTATCCATTCAAGTAATGTGGTATGAAAATTCACACTGTAAACCATATAAATGATCTATCTGGGTCTACCTAGCTCATGCTAAATTGTGTGTGTTACTGCAACTTTAGAATTGAGAAGTCGAACCGTTGGTTAGAAGTCAAGAAATACAAAGTTAAGGCTGATCACTAACTGCAGTGGTAAGAACTCTATTTTACTAGAGCAGGTTGAAAAACTGAATAGATTTGTGAGGGGAAAATCCAGTTTTGTCTTTCATATGATATTATAATAGAATATATTTATACATTTATATATAATGTAAATATTGAATATCAAACGATATAATATTTTGACATTACTAAATGAACAATTTGGTGTTTGTTAATTGAAATTTTTTTGGAATTTCCATTCCATGGGAAATTTTGACTTTTCCAATTTGGAACAAAAACCCATTTCAGAATATTCTGAATTTCCCAAGGGAGAGAAATTCCATTTTCCAACCAGTTTTATATATTATTGAGGCACAGAAAGGTTAAGTGACTTTGTCAAGGTCACACAGGAAGTCCAGTTCAGAGCCTGTGTTTTATCCAGTAGATGTTCTTTCTTCCTTCCTCTCCTTTAACTCTGAAGTGTCCTGAGCACTAAGGCATCTGGTACCTACAAGTGAGATTAATTCAAAGCTCAAGTACTATACAGTGCTCAGAGTACGAAACCACTGTAGGTATGCACTGATATTAAAAAAAAATGAAATAGTTTTAATGTGCCTACTTGAAGCACCCTTAACATTAATATTGTATTAATGTGGCCTGACTAGAGCTCAGTGAACAATTTATTTTTGTTTTCTGTTTGGTTGGTTTTGGGTTGTTTGGGGGAAGGGACTCCTTTGGTCATTCAAAATATTCAGTAAAAAGGTGTGTGGGGTTCTGTCATCACTCGAAAGAGCTCTGAATGTACGAATGAGAATCGGAAGAGGGATAGGAATGGGGTTTAGTTAAATGCATGGCTGCCTCTTTAAGAGATGAGGTGGGTATGGTAACATCTTTTATTGGACCAACTTCTGTTGTGAGAGAGACAAGCTTTTGAGTCACAGAGAGCTCTTCTTCAGGTCTACCACACTGACTGCCTGTCTGACATTTTCAGAAGCCCTAACAGGAAAACCAAACAGGTGCTGCTCTAGTTGTGTTTGTGTCATGACTAACTCAGTGGGCACAAAATAACACTCTAATTTATTGGGTCACAGAGGTACAGCACACCTGCAGACCTTCTTACACAGTGATTGCAAAGAACACTGCAGACTACAGATTATTACTGTGCACAAAATGAGAGGGAGGTGTCTGGAAACTGAGAGGGAATGAGCATTTATGTGGGAACTTCAGAGTTTACTGTGAACATCATCTGCATCATGATTAGCTGACGTTATCTTCCCCAGAAACAGGGGAGGCTAGCAGAAGATATAAGGGGCAAGAATGAAAGAGGGTTAGGGACACAAAGAAGTACAGGCATTCTCACTCACTCACACAGAATGCTGAGGAGATTAAGTGCACTTAATCTTATTTCTTAACAGAAACTTTTGGTTACACAGGGAAAATTTACATCATGGCATCTTTAGAGAAAAGGAAATAATTTATAATAACTGTTCTCTGAAGATACTGTTTTGCTGGATGACCGCTTTTACACACACAGACTATCTCCCACGCCCCCATTTGGGAGGATGTTTATTTACCATCCTGGCGGTTGCCGTGGATTTTTCCACCAAAAAATACTGTTAGTTTATGCCTTTTCTGTTTGTTTTTGGGAGCATTTCTCCCCCCTGCACGCTGAACTGTGGTTGTGTGTGTCTGGCTAACACAACTAGCATTACCTACCAGTGTCTTAGAGGCTCACAATTCTTAAAGAGCTTTGGGAGCTCCCATCTGCTCACAGCCAAGAAGTACAGACCCAAAGAATGGGACTCCAGTGAGATTGCATTTTAGAAGAAAAAAGTACGTTATTTTTATTAATATCTTCCAGATTAGCTGTTAGGACCAAACAACAGAAAAATATCATAGGCATAATTTTGTTGTTCTCCTGTTGTATTGCAAGAAGCTTAAATGCTTGATTTCCCAATTAATAACAAGGTCTTCTGAATTTGAACAAAGCAATTTCTGGTTGTTTCAGGTATGAATTGTGCTATTTAGCAAAAGATTTTTTTTGTTAGCTATTTGGTGTTAAATGACATAATTCAATAAATATCACAGCAATCCATTTTCTGGTATATGTCTCTTTACTCATGTTGGTTGTTGGTCATGGTTTTATCCCTGATCCAACACTAGTGAAAGTTAGAGTGTTTCCATGGATATCACTGGATGTTGAGGTCTTACATGCTGATTTAAATTTTGCTCCATTATTTTACTAAGAATTAAATTGGATTTTGAAGATGGTAATTGCCCAGATTTCACTTTATACCCCTGCTCCTTTTAAAAAGATTAACACCACACTTCCTTCACCATTCCTCATGTATCAGCATTGTCTTTTTGTGAATTTGCTAAAATTTTCAGTGGCTCAGTCGATTCCTTCAGTAGTTTAATATCTATCGTAGGATCTTAAAATGTGGTAATGTTATCCAAACCTGCTGATTTGTATTTATTCAGTTTTTCCCTAGTGTCCTGTTACTTGTTCCTTATCAACATCAGAATTGACATGATCTGTATTACTTTCTAATTTCCCAAAGTACTATATAATGGACAGATTTTTAGAGAAGAAAGAATACACCTGAATAGCAGTGCAAAGGTTCAGGTGAGAGACGCTGAGTGCTGTCTGGAAAGTGTAGGGGAAATTGTTTTATACCTCCCAGAATTGTGCTAGGCAGCTTAATGTACTTAGAAATTTCACAATGTCCCCGCCTCAAAGCGCTTACAGTCAAATTTCACATATGGCAAAATGACCTCACCACACATTAAGTGGTCGGGGACATTGGATGGTTTCTTGGAAAAGACATGTGCCCGTTTAAGGGCTAGAGAGTCAAGGAGTGGCCTTTTGCTGCAGCTGCTGACAGCAGGGGAATGCTGACCCATTGCACCCAGGTGAGCAGAAGAGAAAGTGGTCCATGCCACTGCAGGAAAAGCCCTTTTTTACCTGGAACCAGGCAGACAAATGGAGGAGCAACAGATTAGTATGGAGAAGGGGCAGCAGGAGAGAGAAAACAGGAGTCACAGTAAGATTATTTAGTTACTTAGTGAAGGCTTGGGCATAGCGTAGTTGAGGAGAAAACATTAAAATTAAATCTGAGTTGAGGCACTTCTTGTGAGTATCACAGAAGAAGTGAGTCGTAATGAATCCAGATTCATCTCTCCATTGCAGGGTATTTTTTATGCATTTTTGTTAGAGGAAGATGATCAAGTATCTACAATCAGTTCTCTTTCTTGCTATGAAAGGAGGGAGGTGGCAAGATGGGAGTCTTTATGTTCTAGACTTTATGTTCTAGACTAATTGAAAGTTGAACTCACCTGTTTTCAAGTTTCTTTTGCATGTGATAGTGTTTAATTATTCAGAAGTGAATCTGAATGTCTGAAAGTACACAGGAGTCTTAAACAGTTTTTTCAATAGTTTTGAAAGTACACACATAAAGCATCCCTGTAACAGAGTTTTAAATACAAATCAAATGAACCTAAAAGAATGTAATAGGCACACTCTTCAGCTTTTATTGTGCTTCTGCCTCCTATTTTAAGTATAATGTAATTCACTCTCAGCTCTTATTGCCATTTGATGAAAACATTACATATAGAGATTTTGAATTTTTCAAATTGAGCCAGGCTGTATGAATTTCAACACCAAGTTCAGAGGGATTTGAATACAGAATTTTGTTTCAGCCTGCTACAAAGACAAAGGGTCATTTTATAAAGTTTAGATCAGAATGTAGGTTTTTCAGACTTTGACTTAGGTACATCTCTGTTTAAAACAGTAAGATTTTTTCCATCTAACCTTTGCATGGTGCTTTTAAGTTATTTTATACTAAATTATATTAGGCCTCTGACATCCGTTTCTTGGTATCTACTCCACATTGCACCTCCCATCCCAAACGGACTGGCCTCCTCACATTCTGGTGATCTACAGGAAAGGAAGCCACTGCAGATGAAACCTTTCCAGCTACTTGTAAAGGCTAGCAAACATAGGAGTATTATTATTCTTTCCTTATCTTTCTAACTAAAAGAGTAAATTCTCTTTCCCTCTTACCTTACAGTGAATTAGTCTCTGAGACAAACTTTGACGTGGTCCCATCTAGAAAGCGTGGGAGCTCTTACCCACCTCTACGGGAAACTCTGGCTTGAGGCCACCAAAAAGGAAGCAGGCACCTGGTCTAATTAGTAACCCCTCTCTCCTTCTTTGTCCCCAGGCCTTAAGTTCCACTGCTTCCCTCTTAGCCCAAAGGGCTTTACGCAATCTTTGTGGCTTGCCTGTTTCTGGCTCTCCAGCCAAACTGAACCACCTCTCCTCAGGGTATCATATCACAGTACAGTTGTACACAAGAGTAGACTGGTCTGTTCATTTTCTACCCTTGCCTCTCCAAGGCCTTGTAGCAAAAGGAACAAAGTCCAAAGTAAACAAACTCCTCTCCTAGCCTTCCTTTGAGTTCACTGGCTCTCCACAGATGGCCAGTGTCCAAATCCCAAAACTCCAAACACCCCCAACCCCCAAGTTCCTTAAACAGAGTGGGCCCGGAAGCCTCTTCACTCTGTGTTTTCTTCATATTGGGAGATTAGAGGCCGGCTAGTTTTTGCATCCCTCTGACCATCCCAAGATAATTCCTCATTCTGTTTTAGTATGTGCTCTGATGAGCTCATGTCTCAAAACTGTATATTGGTAGGCTCAGGACATTCTCCTGGGCATGTTAGTTCTGCAAAAACAGCCAGTTTTTATGTTCTATAATATTAGTGAAGATGGCTACCAGGTTCCTCTGGCAACCTTAATTCTGGCATTTCCTCACTTTTGAGTGCTTGAATTTTCAACCTTTATGTTCTTTTAACATAGAGTGTATGTGTGGGTATAATTATATATATAAAATATATGTGCTCTGATTCTCAAGGTAGGTATACAAAATGATTCAAAATCTACTCCTCTCACTAGAACAGATAGCAGTTGCTTATGAACATTAAAATAAGTCAGCAAATTCACTCCAAAACACTTTAGATAACATTTTTCAATTCTGGAAAATAAAAAGCTAAACTAACCATAAAAAATGTTTTTGTTGACTTTGAAACTAGGTGCAGTGCATCTCAAAAATTCAAGATTGATCCAAAATGTTTATTACTGTTATCTGGGATTTATCCCCAGAGAGGATTAGTGGAAAACATTGCATGTTGTTAAGGCAATCTTGGACTTCTATCAGATATATTTATTTTTATGCATAGCCTCTTGTGAAGATGTATTTTTATATGTGCATGATACCGTGAGCACCTGCAATTGTGATTGACTTTTGGTGAGGAGTGCATACTCAGAACTAGGCCCTATAGCACTGTGCTGCGGTTGTGTTGATTACCATTTTAAATACTGTGGCAAGTTTCTATCTAGCACGTATAAAGCCTCTCACTTTAACTTCCTCCTGCCAACATTTTTTTAATATTCACTTTCCTACCAGAAAAATCCATGTTACAGGAAGAGTTACAACCCAGTAAGTAGTTACATGCAGCTATTTCTTTTTTTAAAAAAAGAAGAGAACTTCATTTCAGAAAAGACTAAAATATCACTTGGGTTGTGGCAAACCAGCTCTGTGTTAATTAAGATGGTGGTTATCTGGGAAAAAGATTTAGCCGCCTTAGTTATGAGATTGCAGATGCTAAAAACTGAAATCAAACAGTTTTCAGTCTCCAGAGAGTATGCCTGCAAATCCCTGAAGTGGAACTGATTCTGATTGTGAAAACTGACATCCCCCCTTTGCGTTTCTTAGATGCCCTCCAAACCTGAAGAGAAAGTCCTGCAGGAAATCAAAGGTAAAATGGCTCATGGCAGATGTGGATTTGAGAACTTAGCAGACTGAAGTACTTGCTTTATGCTGATTTCCTTGCTCAGGGTAAGGGGGTGGGGAAAACCCAAAGTTTCAGAAGTTGTCATTCACCGAGATAAGGAAAGATCCTATAGTCACTGTGGGAGGTCTGTGCACATTATCAACAGGAATTCTGTTCATGGTGGTGTTGGAGGATCGGGCCCATGGTGGCTATTTTTTAAGGACAGATAATAAGGTAAATTCTCTGGGCACTTATATTCTGTGCAGCCCCATTGAAATCATGTTTCACTGAGGCACATGTAATTTGTACCAAAGGTGAGGAATTTCTCCATGAAAAGCTGAGTTCACAGGAAAATGTTGAAATTTCTGTATGGATCCCATCTGCAAATTTCTGACATTCGGTTTGGGGATCTGATTCCTCACAATAATTAAGCTATGTCACCTCTTTGCTTGTAGTTGGAACTTAGGTTTCTAACCTTTGAGCTGAATGGAATAATGTTCTCTTAAGGCATATCAAAGATACTTTATGTAAAGCATTAAAGCATTCACTTATTGATTAGAATATGTCATATTGCACACTATTCATAACAAATTAGGAAGTTTCAGAGTAGCAGCCGTGTTAGTCTGTATTCGCAAAAAGAAAAGGAGTACTTGTGGCACCTTAGAGACTAACAAATTTCCGATGAAGTAAGCTGTAGCTCACGAAAGCTTATGCTCAAATAAATTTGTTAGTCTCTAAGGTGCCACAAGTACTCCTTTTCTTTTTGTGAAATTAGGAAGTGGTTTCCCCCCACTTTTTCATTCTTTCTTGCTCAGTTTTTTCCTTTTCATTGTTTCAGCTCTTACCGACAAGTTTGCTTTCTTCTTTCTTTATTTACTCAGAATTTAAATCTCTCTCTCTTTCATTAAACACTTCTTTTGTGAATTTAGTGCTGGTGAGCAGTGCTGGATTGATAATCCTGAAGTGGCTAAGGTACTTAAGCAGATGCCTAACTTTCAGCAAATGAATAGTTTTATTGAAATAAATGGGGCTATTGACTTAAATGCTCATAGTTAAGCAACTACTATGCTAAATCCAGGCCTACATCCAGCCCCAGAGTTAGGTCAACACCCCCTGACTGCTGTGTTGACCTATTTTTATAGCAGCCCGACAGGGTTGGGCCCAGTATAGAAAGGTGTCGTGGAGTAGCTCTACGGCCATTCCACAGATGAGAGGTGCAGAACCACTCAGGAAAGGAGATAAACACTTATGTGAACAAGCTGAAACCTCCCTCCCCTCAGGCTCTTTCTGTGCACACCTACCCATCACTCTGCCCTGCAGAAACAGTAATGGAGCAACTGAGGGAAAAGTTGGAGCTTGGACCCACAACTAGTCTCTGCCCTCCTGAAAACTCTCTTGCTAGATGCTGGGGTGTAGCAAGGAGTTGTGCAGGGTGTGGGACATATTTGTCATTGCATCCCTGATTTGCTTTTTGTGGAGATGCTTTTGATGCTGCCAGGATCTGTCCCTCTCTTAACTGACAGTAATTATCAGCTTGAAGTACAGTGTAAGTGGTGCTTCCTTTATGGTCCTCAGTCAGTTGAATGTAAGCCAGCTATATACCCTAGCCTTCTACCCATAGCCTGGAAGGAGAGCACATGTGCAGAATCTCACTGGTGTGGCCTCCAAGAGGGGATGGATGCTCTCTTGCATTTTGTTTTTTCTAAGGCAAACATGAACAAATAACATTCTATATTATCAAATAGACTGTAGAGTTGCTCTGGGAGAATGGAGAAACATAACCCATTCCATATTTGCATGTTGGAATTAAATGACATGGAGGCTTTGTGACAAGGCTAAACTGTTGCTACTAACAACACAAAAGAAGCAAACATGCATAGGTGATCACAGAAATGCTGCACAATTCAATCTATGTCCTGATTCTCCACTGAGTTGCTCATATTTAATTCCAGTGTAACACCATTGAGTCAGTCTTACACTGATGTACAATTCTTCTAATGCATTGGTGAATCAGGCCCAGTTCTGTAGTCTTAGTTCATTAACCATAGGAAACAATGTAGATTTGCATTATTCAATTCCACAGAATTTCTCTAGTTTCTTCCTGGAGAGAAACCTCTTTTCTAGTGGATTTTAATCTGTACACTGGAGAAGCAGAAGGAACTCATCTTTAGTGGAACAATTAATTAATATATGGCTTTTATATCTTGGGGCCAAGGTATCCTGGAGGGGAATTTAAATGTAACAATATTGGTGGTCTCAGGTTATTGTGTGTATTGTAATTTAAGTTGTTTAACATGTGAAAACCAGAATGTATCTAATAACAGATACAGGATAATTTTTCTAAATCTGTTTCTACTATCACTCAAAGTCAAATTCAAGAGGTACACAATTATTGGATTGTGGGAACAGAGTGTTACCTATTGTGTAGGTGAACTTAAGAACTTGGAAAAGGAGCTGAGATTTCTTGATTTGTCTGATTCTACCACGTGGTGCAGAACTATTTTCCAGTTTGGGTTGTCTCATTACTTGAATGCTGGGCAATATGTTCAAAGTTCTCCTATATAGCCAAACAATGAATTGTACAAAAGGAATGGAGCTTAACCACAATTATGTATCCCTGGCATCTGATAAAGTTTATTAACAGTGCACCAGTATGGAATTGATGCATTTCTCGTGAAAATCCCATGCAGTCCTATGTTCAATAGTTGGGACCCAGAGGCATCGTCAAGGAGCTAGAATTTTATGAGTGCAGCTTGAACACAGCTGTGTCTTTTCCAATCTGTGGCCAAAAGAGAAAATGCAACATGAGATTTTTAAACATTCCAAGGCCCATCTGCCATGTAACCCACTTATCTTTGTGGCTGCAAGTTTGTTATTGATCCAAAGTGGTAAGAAAGAAAGACGGGGGTGGAGGGGGGGAACCAACAAAGGGGAAAAATGCAGGGGAAAAAAACCATAAATCCATTCTTTTGTTGTTCTTCCAGCAGCATCTGTGAGCAATTGTCACAATTACTAGTCAAACTATATTTGACTTGTTGCCAACATGAATTTTCCAAAAACCAAATGTAAACAAACTCTGCAAGTGCTTCCTTATTTGCCAAGCCAGTAATTATTTACTTTGTTTGGGCCTAGCATTACTGTCAGTTCAGCTTTACAGCCTGTAATGTGTTTGTTAATGAAACCATGAGGTCTAAAGCTACATATTAACCTTGTCACCCTTCAATTTTGAGCTCAATAAAGTTGCACCATGGTTTTGTAAACTAGGGTTGGGGACAGGCAAATAATTAATTATATTTTTCTGTTTTCCTTTATCCAAGCAAATTGTTAATCTTTAAACCTGCCTTGCAGTTTAAGCTTAACACATTGAAATCAAAGCATTGGGGGAGATATATGATTTAGAACTGTCATAATTACCATCTTTATGCCATATCGGAAAGTTGGCAAACATACATACCCAGACTCAATTTGGTAACCCATGAAATCGTTTCATGATGTATAATACAGAGATAGTAAAAATATATTGAGCGGATGGGAGAGACTCAGCTGGGAGAACAATGTCTGAATATTTGGCATGGATAACTACCAAATTTTGTCTTGGCCTAGATGGGCTGAAGTCTGTGGCAGATACGTTCATTTATACCTGCTTCTTGAGCTAAATTTAGCCCCAGAAGTCCAAGAATTCTGGAATGGGACCTAAAAGTAACTACATTGATGGATTCAGGTTGTTGTATCACTAGACATCATATAAAAACAGAATTACTTCTTACTCAAAATAATTAAACATCGGTATTGGCTGATCAGAACCTTGCTTTTGCTCTAAACCCTCACATTCAACATAAAAGGCTGTATAAATTCAAATGCCCTTATACTCTTCTTTCTTGCCATTTTCCTATTCAAGGTTGGTGACTTTAATAGCCCTCTTCCAAAACTCATGATAGTATACTAGATTGTCATGCAGATTGGTCTTTTTGAGGTACACTAATATCCAATCCCTATACTGTGTCTTTGGTCTCCCTCTTGGTCCTCTTGCATCCACAGTCACTGTAAGAGCATTCTACCAGTATAGCTCTCCAGTTTTTGCTGGATATGCCCATACCAGTGTAGTTTAGCATCCCACAACTTGTCTTCAATTGGAGCAACCCACATTAGGCCCCTTATAACCTCATTTTGTTTCTTATCACAGAGTATCCAAGCGTTTGAACATCTCAATATCTTCATTTCCGTGGTGAAGATCATACTGATGTCCTTTCTTGTGGCTGGCCACGCCTGTTTGGTACATGAAGAGGGGTCAAATTACAGTTTTATGCACTCTACATTTTCAGATTATTAGCAGCTTTTTGCCACAGAGAACTGGGGTCAGTTCCCACCATTTGCACCATGCAGCTTTAGTATGATGCTGGGCGTCACTCTGGAGGGCAACACCATTGATTCTAGCTATTTAAATTCTCACTCTTCTAAGCTCTCTGCCTGTGATATCCTTTCTGGTGAGTCTTCCTCCCTCAGTTGTCATATCCTTGGTCTTACCAATGTTCAGTCTAAGTCCAACCTGCTCAAAACTATGTTGCCACTGTTCATACTTGGCTTGCAAAGTCTCACAATCTTCCATACATATCACTCGTTCATCAGTGAACAGCATATTCAAAGGTGGTTCCCTTCATATACTCTCACTTACTACATCCATGACAACCTCAAACAAAAAAGGGGCTCAACGCTGACCATGATGGAGGCCAATGTTTACTGGAAATTCTTTGCTGTAGCCCCATTTGGTTTTGATTACAGTAGTCACTCCATTGTACATATTCTGGATAAAATAGACATATCCTTCTGGCACACCTCTTCGTCATAAACTTCGTCTCAAACTTTAAGGACAGAAGAGACCATTGTGACCTCATGCACATTGCAGGACACAGAACCTCTCCCATCCACTCTTGTAATAGACCCATAACCTCTGGCTAAGTTACTGAACTCTTCAAATCATGATTCAAAAACTTTAAGTTACAGAGAATCTGACATTTACACTAGTTTAAACCTTAAAGTGACCTGTGCTCCATGTTGCAAGGGAAGGTGAAAAACCCCAGAGTCTCTTCTAATCTGACATGGGTGAAAATTCCTTCCCAACTCTAAATATGGTGATACTAGATGCATTCCCTTCCTAATGACATCAGAGCATTTACTGGTACTTCATCTAGCACAGGTGCTTTTTCTTTTTTAATTTTCCTAAATGCCTCTGCAACCTCTTCCTCTTGTATTCAGTCTATCATGCTCCAGTTCTGCTTACATACTGTTAATCCTCCCTTGGGATGAATCCACATTCATCAGTCTTTCAGAATAATCACTCCAAACTTTTTGCTAATTGATTCACCTTTTGTTTGCAATATTCCATATTCCTGTCTAATCTAAGCAAACTCATTCACATCCCTCATCATTTTCTCTTGCTTTGATAAGTCTATAAATGTCCTCCTAGTTGGTTATAAAGTTCATCACAGGCCATACTTTTAGCTGTAGCAACATTTATTTGGCCTCCTTTTTTGTTTTTTGTTTTGTTTTTGTTTTTTGGGTTTTTTTGGTCTCCATGTATTCCATCTTATAACTGGTGAAGCCACTGGCCTGCCAGTTTTTAAATGTTACCTTTGTCTACCAACCCAAAGGTTTCTTCAACTTGAGGATTCCAGCACCAGATTCTCCCTTGTGATTGTTTTTAGCACTGGTTTTATCACTTCTTGGACTTCATATGCCATTTCCAGCAAAGCTGACTTCCCTGTGTGTAGTCAGAAAGTCTACATATTACTCCTTGTTTGAAGGCTTTTTTATTACCGTTTTTAAGTTTTCACCTTTCTGGTGATGATACGTTCAGATATTTCTGAATTCTATGAGAAGTCTGTGCTGTTTCACAATGCACTTGTCCAGTATTACCTTACAATTGATTATTTGTGATCTAGTGCTTCTTAATTTGGGACTTGTGTCCTCTGCTGGATAAATTATGAAATGGCTTTTCCTCTTCTGAAAGTGTGTGTTTTCAGTCACCAAGTCCACTGCCAAAAAGTCTGTAGAACTGTTTCCGCCTCAGTTTCTGATTCCAATGGTGTACCGTCTATGGACTATTTTCATATCCAGCCTTCACAGTTCCAATGTGTGCATTTAGATCTGCTCTGATAATTAACTTCTCATCGGATGGTATGTTTCCAATAAGGCAAAACAAGTCACTGAAACTCTTTAAACTTTTTGATCCTCTCCTATCTGTGGTGCATACCCACTTACTAGATGGATAGTTACTTTTGCCAAGCACTGTTTAACACTCATCAGTCAGTCCTACCTTCTGGTAACCTCTATGACATGTCTCTGCATGGCTTCATCCAGAATAATTCCAACACCATTTCTGGAGGTTGAACTCCCTTCAGCAGAATCTTGATTTTGCAACCTTCCATTTGGTCTCTTGTACACGTGCCATATTTACTGTTCTCTTTAAGACCTCACTAGCTCCAAACTTTTTCCGGTAAGTATTCCTACATTCAAACTTGCATGTCTCAGCTTACTCACTCAGTACTTTAACTTTAGCAGCCTTTGCCCACTGTCACGTGTTGGGAATGCCCTAAGATCCCAGGATACACTTGACATAAGCCCCTTACACTATAAGGGCCAAATCCTTGGCTACAGTTGAATTGAACACAGTGCAAGTGAGGTCAGGGTGTTTATGTGTGTGCGCGCATGCATGTGTGCCTGTGTGTGTACACAAGTTTTAAAGCTCATCTTTGTACACCCTGACTGTTTCTGCTGCTATGCCCTCCTTGTGCTGAGTTAGACACTAAGGGCTGCTGTGATTGACACGGTATGCTATCAGCCCCGAGGGGCTCAAATTGCAGCCAGACAATAAAGGCATTCTGGTCATAACCCTTTTCCTCTAGACAGTTCACCTTTTCTCTGTTATAATGGCTGAATGGAGGGGTTGCGGAGGGAGAAGAAGTGGTGTTACAGCTTCTATGCCAGCTTTACATCACTGGATCTCTTTGGGTCTGGATACGCCAGCTTTCAGGTTAGGTGGTGCTACAGCAGAAAGCTGCTGCACAACATGGGAAAATCTGACCCTGTATGTTTTCCCAAAAGGAGTTGTGGGTATGTAAACAGGAAAAAGACATTTCTTGGCATGATCCCTTGCAAGCTGATGATCATTCTCAGGAGAGCTTTGGCAATGATGTTCTTCTTGGCAGAATATCTGGACAGTGCCAGAGAAATGCTTGTGCCACTTCAGTAGGCTCCCATGGATGACTTAAATCTAGAGACCTCCCTCATGTGATTGAACCTGAAAAATTTCAGCACCAAGCAGAATATAATTCAGGGAAGTCCTATGGCCAGTAGGTCAAACTAGACTATCACAGTAGTCCCCTCTGGCCTTAAATCTATAAATGTATAAGATGAAGCTGTTAATATGCTGAGGACTAGATTAGTTTCTTTGACTAAACTGTCTTCTCCCAAAAGCCAGCCCTTTACTAGGATTAGCTTGGCAAGACCCAAAGATCTGGGCTTGTGCCTCCAACTTTGATGGAAGTGAAGGTGGATATGAAGCTAATGTTTGAAAATAACATTTAACAAAATACTACACTAAAAACTGTTCTGAAAAAGGTATTGACTAATTTTAAGAAATTTTTAAATAGTTACTGATTTTGAATCAAATACTTTGTCTACTTTCCATAAACCTAAACCATCATTTCTTCTTACACACGTCCTATATCTATCTACCTCCACCTCCACAATGTTAGCTACTTCCATGATTCCTCCTCTGTTCAAATCCTCCTCCATGTCTTCACCTTCTCTCATTTTGACATTTAACTTCCTTCTTTGAAACCTCCAAGTTCCAGCTCTCCGAACACCATCTTATGCAGAATGTTGCTGCCCACAACATCTAGACAAAGAAGATGTCCACATCATTTCATCATCAAACAATTCCACTGGTTCATCACACATTTCAGGATTTAGTTCAAAATTGACCCCCATATTTATAACAACCTCCCCAGTTTATTCCATAGACCTTGGGTCATATTACTACTGGCATAAAATGGTACAACTCTATTGAATTTCATTGTTGAACTTCAAATTCATAATTAAGTTCAAATCCAGTGAAATCAGTAGAATTCTGAAGCCTGCTCTATTCTAGCAGTAAATTTGGCCTGTGATTTGTCTTTCTATCTCCTGTTCCCCTTCCTCCAACTTCTAGCACTGACTTTCTCTAACTCAATTCACACAATCTCACTACTGCTAGTGTAAGAGTCTTCTCCTTTACAGCACCTATCATTTTCAAACTTTCCTTTTCTTCCCCACCTTACTTACCTCATTTTGAATCTCAGCTAAAACATACATATATTTTCCCCTAGTCTGTCTATATTATGCTTTCTTTCCCTATGGTATTATTTAACTCTATAATTACATTATTTTATTATACAAAGTGTTTTGAAATACAATTTGTCTGACAAAATTAGGACCGAAACTTGCAAAGATTTAAGCACATGAGTTGTCTCTTGAGTTTAATGGGATTACTCATGACTAAAATTACTCATGTGCTTGAGTCTTAAAGTTGTATTGAATTATCTGTTATGGAAATCTGCTTCAGAAAATGGTATCTGATTTATTTAATATAAAGGTAAATTTTCTGAGAAGCTGTGAATAAATCCTCCAAAAGGAATAATTTTGCTTACCATCAGAATCCAATGGTTGTGCTTGACTATGTAGTTTGGAGCCTAGAATAGGCATTTTATATAGAAATCAGCATAACTCATGGAAAGAATCTAGTGTGTATGATTTTTATAGTTAGCTATACAAATGCAAGGTTCTACAATAAGTAATTCTGGAAAGTTACAATAATTTTATTTGGGTGGAAAAGCTTTACACTTAATGGTTTTTGCTGGTGAGAAAAATAGCTAAACTGTACATGTTAGACCTCTTAAGTAAGGGGATAGATAATATAAGTGATTAGAAACTGTTTTTAAGTCTGTTCCATAGAGTAATGCCTCATGCTTTTACTATATTATTTCATGGATTTTTTTTTCAGATTGTAAAGTTTCTGACTTGAGTCAGACAAAAAATCCACACAAGTGTACACAAATCACTGGCAGAGGCTAAATTGTGGATAATTGGATTGAGCTATGAGCTTAAAGATGAAGGGGACAAAAGCATGTCCCAAAGCTGCATTTGATAGTCTTAGAGTCTTATCTGGGGATGTTTTACACCAGGCTTGAAGACTGTATTTGTTCACAGTGATTTGTACAATCTACAGTGACATTTTATTTGAGCTGGAATCACACAGACAAGCCATAACATACATCTACATTTAGTTCTTTCTCCCTTGTTTTTGATGAGATATCTCAGGAAACCCTCTGCAGAAGACGATGCTTGAGAGGCAAGGATTTAGTGCATAATACAGAGATGAATGTTGTAAAGGGATGATGATAAGGGACTACAATGGAGTGCAGTGGTAGTCTTGTATCAGAGGTTACTTATAGAAGAGCTATGCTTCAGAAATCCTGGTTGCAGGGTATTTTAAATAGCATTTTGATCTTGTGTTTTGTGGTATCTGGTATAAGAAAAGCATGCTATTGTTCCTCCTAACTATATGCACTCTCCAAGTAAATCTTGTGAAATCCATAGGGAGATTTGATTTTTTTTTAAAGTGTCATTATTTGTGATAATGATAGCTGGAAGAGGTACAGAGGATCTTCCAGCTTGCTTATGGTTGGCATTTTAAAAAGGAACAGCTTTGGAGAATGAGATTCTTTCTTGAGAATGATTTTATAAGCCTATGCATATTTCATGAGTATAACTGAACTATGTTGGATGCACAGTACACAAAGTAGCATTGGAGATCTTTCTAGATTTTTTCACATGGTCAAAGGCTTCTAGATATTTTTTAGTTAAATTTATCTCTAGACAAGTGAGTTATTAAATAATTATCTTCTTAGGATCCAATTGTGCTCTCACTGAAGTCAGTGGGAAAATTCCCATTGGCTTAAATGGTGCAGGATTACGCCCTTAAAGACTATATGTACTGCATACATGAGGTTGGTTGACAAACTATCTGATTTGTCCTGACAATATTTTATACTTGTGTCCTAGATTAAGAAGTTCTTTGAAAAAATTGCCCTCTAAGATATTCAAAAACACTATTCTTGGCAAGTGAGAGAGAGAAAGAGAGAAAGTATGAAAGCAAAGATATTTTTAATGTAGTAATTTGGATTTTATTGTGGTTTGTGTGGATTATCTTCACAGTCACAACATAAGACTATTGATGACTATCCTGATGATGAAACAGCACAGCTCCATTTACTTGAATGATTATTGAATGAATATTTGAAAAACTATTTTTAAAAAATTCAGGACTTTTATGACTTTGAGCACACAGAGCAACATTAATTTTATGAATGCTTTTGGACGGATGGCAGGTTAACTCATCCAAGCAAAGTTTTCAGCTGCCTATGGCCAACATTTTCAAATTCAATTGCTGTCACAGATCTAGTTAAATGTCCCCTCTTATGCACTCAGTGGACTGCTGTGAGGAGATCCAAATTCTGAATCCCCATGTGCTTTAAGCCTGTAGAGTCTGAACAAAGTCCATGCAGTGCCCCTGGCTTAGAGTGCCTAGGCACAGTCTTGGAGTGCAAATCCTCTGTCATGCTGTCTAGAGTGACTTCCAACTGGGAATGCCTATGTCAGGACAGCCTCAGAAAACAGGGCAGACATCCCAAAGTGGTGGTGTGTTCTATAATTAAATTTCACCAAGCCAGTAACAAACGTGAACTCCTGGGTCAGTATATCAGTCTTACCATAGAGTACAGATAGTCCCCTCAGACTCTCCAGTCTATCTTGCCACTCAGACAAACTGGACTTTGATAAAAGGACACTTAAACCAAAAATTACACCCCATCAGGTTGCTCCAGATTTTATATCAAAGACAATGCTAGTAGCCAATTCTATAGTTAACTAACGGTTTATTAGCTAAGAAAAGGAAATGACAGCTATTCATAGATTCATAGATACTAAGGTCAGAAGGGACCATTTTGATCATCTAGTCCGACCTCCTGCGCAACGCAGGCCACAGAATCTCACCCACCCACTCCTGCGAAAAACCTCACCTATATAGCTATGTCTGAGCTATTGAATTCCTCAAATCGTGGTTTAAAGACTTCAAGGAGCAGAGAATCCTCCAGCAAGTGACCTGTGCCCCATGCTACAGAGGAAGGTGAAAAACCTCCAGGGCCTCTTCCAATCTGCCCTGGAGGAAAATTCCTTCCCAACCCCAAATATGGCGATCAGCTAAACCCTGAGCATATGGGCAAGATTCACCAGCCAGATACCCAGGAAAGAATTTTCTGTAGTAACTCAGATCCCACCCCATCTAACATCCCATCATAGGCCATTAGGCCTATTTACCATGAATATTTAAAGATCAATTAATTACCAAAATCGTGTTATCCCATCACACCATCTCCTCCATAAACTTATCGAGTTTAATCTTAAAGCCAGATAGGTCTTTTGCCCCCACTGCTTCCCTTGGAAGGCTATTCCAAAACTTCACTCCTCTGATGGTTAGAAACCTTCATCTAATTTCAAGTCTAAACTTCCCAATGACCAGTTTATGTCCATTTGTTCTTGTGTCCACATTGGTACTGAGCTTAAATAATTCCTCTCCCTCTCCGGTATTTATCCCTCTGATATATTTATAGAGAGCAATCATATCTCCCCTCAACCTTCTTTTAGTTAGGCTAAACAAGCCAAACTCCTTGAACTGCACCCAATATTCCAGGTGAGGTCTATTGAGAGGTTAAAGCAGGTAAAATATATGTACAGACAAGTCACATTCCAAATGTTAGCAGAGTAATCTGCCAGTTTCCCAAAATTCTCTCCGGATTACCCAGAATAACTCTGGGGATCTCCATCTTTTCCTTTCAGTTATTCTGCTCTGTTAGGTTTCAGAGTAGCAGCCGTGTTAGTCTGTATTCGCAAAAAGAAAAGGAGTACTTGTGGCACCTTAGAGACTAACCAATTTATTTGAGTATCAGCTTTCGTGAGCTGTAGCTGTAGCTCATGAAAGCTCATGCTCAAATAAATTGGTTAGTCTCTAAGGTGCCACAAGTACTCCTTTTCTTTTTTTTCTGCTCTGTTAGAATCCAAAACAGTCCAGAGTTGAAGGATCTTTCCTTGAATTCATATTTATAGCTTCTTCTAACCAAAAATAAGCTGACAGGATCACTACCCATGTGGGCTTTGCCTTTGATGTCAGGGGGAGTGGAGTGAATTTACAGTCTTTAACCTCCAATTGTCACACACAATGACCACTTGCTTTGAAATTAGCACTTTTCTGTTAAAGTTCTTCATTTGCATTCCACAAGGCCTCATCCTGTTTGAGGGGTTAGTTAGGTACAGGGGTATACACAAAACAAATGTTTGCTGTTACATTATAACAGGATACAGATAAGTAAAATCAATGCAATTAACATCCCAGTATTGTTCATGAAGTTTAAACACCAAATACACTCTTATACATTTAACAATCACTTTGATATATGCTAATATACAAGTGAATTGGCTTAGGGCTCTAGCATGAGCTGGCATTTGGTCTCCCAGTATCCCATCCTTTATCTAGCATTCTTTCTTGAGAATTTAGACCCCATGGGCCAACAGCCTAGCTACTAGGACTACTAATGACCCCATAATTTAAATACCCTATCTCCTGGAAATCCAGCTGTGTTCTGGGGTCACAGATGAACATGATAGGTGTAACACAACACACAGACTTTGCACAGATTCTAAAATACCGTTGCTTTCTACTTAATAGCATGAAAATTACATAGATCTATACAAAAATAATAACCCTTACACGTTTCCCTGCCTCAGTTTCCACAACATTCCAGAGCATTCTTTGGGTTGGTGTTAGAGTCCTCTGAGGCAGTCAGCATCTTTCTCCTACAGCACGTGGCTTGTTTCTCAATCATGGAGCCTCTCTCTGCCTCTCACCAGGCCAGCCTGCTTTGACCTTGGTTGGCCCTGCAGCTAAACCATCCCCATACCCCAATACAAAAGCATGCCAATCTCTTCCCTCCTGACCAAAACTTCCTGTGTGTCCCTGTGAATCTTCCCCTGACCCACCTAGCCTCTGTGGTTTCTAAAGATTGGCATCAACACTGTGGTGTCTTAGTAGAAAAATTCCCAAATACACAACCATCTCCCCCTGCCTGCAGAAAGGTTGAAAAAAACTGATTCTCCTAGGCTTAAGCTAACCCATTGCCCCTAGGTGCTTTCTCCTGAATAGGTGGCTGTACCCATTGTACCTGGTCTGGTGGGATGGAACTCTGTTGTTGTTAGCAAGGATGGAATTCACTTACGCTTAGAGGTATTCAAAAATACAGCAATTTCATAAGAAAAACTTCAAGCATCAGAGAGAATTCAGAAGTTATATAGGTTCTTCAAATTTCACAGTTGCCTTAATCCAGACTTAGACACCAGAAGAAGTGGTCTGATTTTTCATATGGCTACACTGGTGTCTAACATGGCTATATGTGGTGTCAATTTCTTTTTCCCCAAGAGAAGGCTTTCGTACTGATTATTATTAATTGGCTCATTCCCACATTACAAATTCAAGTGAAAATATCTTTTTCCTTGAACGATGTGTTGGGCATCATCACTCATCATCAATCTTTGTTTATCTTACCAGAGCGCCTAAGTGTCCTAATCAGACTAGGTCCACATTGTGGTAGAAGCTTTACAAACAGAAAGTAAGAGAGTTCCTTATCCCAAAGAGCTTGCAATCTAAATCAACAAGACAGGCAAATAGTGGGGGGGGGGGAGGGAGTAGTATTATCCCTAGTTTACTGATGGAGACTGAGGCACATACCTTAAGGACCAGGTCTTCAAAAGTGATTGAGTGGTTTAGTTTTTGGATGTCCAACTTGAGATACCTTAAAGGGGACTGTTTATTCCATATTTCTTATTCTGCAAATATAAGTTGCCTTTATTCCACATTAGAAACTCAGTATACATCTGTGCTGGCATAGAATAATGTCTCAATAGTTTGTCCAACTATGTGAATTCTGTTTAAGCCATTGGAAAATGGAGTCCTCTTTCACTCAGTTAAGCTGTGTACCATACTACTGTGTGTAATTAGATGCAATTGTAGCTGAAACTGCATGTACCTGAAAACATTTGCCATAGAAACAGGATATTTTTAACAATAATTTTTCCATATTTTTAAATATTGCATCAACAATCATAGAAATCTAAGACTGCAAGGATCCTTGATAGGTCATCTAGTTCAGTCTCCAGCACTGAGGCAGGACTAAGTTTATCTAGACCAGACCTGACAGTTGTTTGTCTAAACTGTTCTTAAATACCTCCAATGATGCAGATTCCACAACCTCCCTAGGTAATTTGTTCCAATACTTAACTACCCTTAAAGTTAGGAAGCTTTTCCTAATGTCTAACCTAAATCTTCCTGGCTGCAATTTAATTCCATTACTTCTTATCCTGTCCTTAGTGGTTAAGGAGAACAATGTATCACCTGCCTCTTTATAGCAACCTTTTATGTACTTGAAGACTGCTATCATGTCATTCTCCCCTCCCCACCCCAAGTCTTTTCTTCTCCAGACTAATTTGTTCAATCATTTCTCTGAGGTCATGTTTTCTAGATCTTTAATCACTTTTGTTGCTCTTCTCTGGATTTTCTCCAATTTGTCCACATCTTTCATGAAGTGTGGTGCTCAGAACTGGACACAATACTCCATATGAGGCCTGATCAGTGCTGACTAGAGCTGAAGAATTACTTCTCATGTTTTACTTACCACTCTTGCTAATACATTCCAGAATGATGCTTCCTTCTTTTTTAACAATACTACATTGACTCATATTTAGTTTGTGATCCACTATAAACCACAGATCCTTTTCTGCAGTGTTCCATCCAATGCAGGCATTTTCTATTCTGTGTTTGTGCCACTGATAACTGAAATGGAACATTGCCTTATGGTATTTTTTCTATTTATGATCTTCACAGATAGGAATGTCTACAGACTAGGAAATTTATCTTCCAAGGTACCTGGTTTTGGCAATAACATAAAATGTGCTGGATTGTATTGTGCAACAGGAAAATTGTGAAACCTACTGTGCATTCCTAGATTATTCAGAAGCCATGGACACTGCACCCCAGGATGTTTCTAACATATAGACTGATTCAGAAAATATGTACTCTATCAGCTTTTGGGACTAGTACCTTTTCCTAACTGGCATTTGGATTTAGCAACACATGGAGTGACTCATGAAAGAGAAGACCAAGACTGAATGGAAAAATACACAGAGGACCTAACAGCTCATTAGCAACCTAGAAAAATATTGAAATAACCAAGATGCATTCTGTGAAGTGCCACACACAGACAAATTTTTAGAGAAGGCAGAACCTCAAAAAGTTCAGAGGTTGAGATAAACATCAAAAGGTTGGATGCCTGTATGAACCTAGGGCCTGATCAAACAGCTAATAAAATCAATGGGATTTCAAAGTATGTTGGATCAGGCCCCTACTGCACTCTTTCTCCCTGTCCTCTAACAGGTCTGACTGTCTCCTTTACAATTCTTTCCCACACCACAAACTATCTTGGCATGATTCCGTTGGACCCAGAACCAGTTCTTGGTTCAGTTTTTGCATGCTCTGGGACCTGGGCATTATTTATGAAAGTGCCAGTAATAAAACCAAGCTGTGTTTTAAAGCATTACATTTAGATGGGAGGCAGGCCTCAAACACTTCAGAGAATGTTATTTACTCTTTTGATTCAGATAGTTTTAAAAATATAAGAGGAAATAATAAAGGTCATTACTTGAATACATCTCGTGTTCACCACAGATAAAATATAATCTAACTGTATATAGCTATTGTGCATTTGTACATGTTATATATAATTACTTAAATGCAAGTATTTAAGTAAATATTCCAGGATAATATTATGGGAGGAGGTTTTCAATAAAATAAACATCCACTCACTCTATGTCCCTTGTTTTTCCTTCTCTCTTCACTCCTCTCCCTCTTAGTGTCTCTTTCAACTCCCCTAATTAATTCCCCTTTAGCCATTCCTCCTCTCTGCCTGTTCTTGAATCCTCTTTGTACAGAAGAGACGGGACTCTGATACACAGACTATAAAAAAGACATTTTTATTGAAGCTCTTGAACAGACCACATAATCCTCTCTAGCTTTCTCATACTAAACACACATGGCTAGATCCACAAAGGGTTTTAGACACCTAACTGTCTCACCGGCAGGGACGCTCGCTGACCCATTGGGCCATGCAGCAAACCGTGACCTACCCCGTAGGTGAGCAACGAGTCACGGAAGCCATGGACCCGCTGGTAGGCCGCAGCGGCCTGCTTCCCGGTCCTTTTACCCTCCCCCATAAGGGCCCTTGCGGCCCGGAGGATCTGATGAAAGTGCCCCCATCACTGGAGAGCAAGCTATACCTTGTGCGGGAGCCACAGACATCTTCTAAAAACTCCCACAGCTCCTCTCGCAGCGCATTGGGGGGTGGGGTGACTGTCTCCTGGTCATCCCCTGATGGGGCCCCTGGCACAGTCCTGTGGCCCACCGAGATGGGCAGGCAAGGTGAGGACCCCCGACAGGGTGCCCGATGGCCTGGCGCCACATGACCTGCCTCGAATCCTGGGGCAATACGGGGTGGCGGAGGGAAGATAGCAGCCCCTAGTGGGTCGGGGCAGGGAAACACAAAGGCCGCTACCTGGGGGTCATCTGCTGGAGATGGAGGGAAAGGGAAGGAGACAGCCCCAGGGGTGGCAATAACATCGCGGGAGGTGGACGGGATAGGGACAGGGTCAGCATTAAGGGCAGGGCCAGGATCAGGGACAGGGGCAGGGGCAGGGGCAGGGGCAGGGGCAGAGGTGAGATTCTGGGCTTCAGAAGCCAAGCAGCTGGATGGTGGCACCTCCTGATCAGGCTCAAGGATAAAGGGGTTGGGGAGGGGGCTCTCAGTGATGCCGGGCGCAGGCTCTATGGTGGGTTTGGCAGCCACAGTATCAGGAGGTGGACTATTTTCTGTAGGGCCCCCAACCGGGAAGGAGGTCGATTGCTCCACACCAACGAGGGGTGCCCCTTGGGGCTCAGGTCCCGGCCGCGTGGCGCTGGCCATCACCTCAACAGGCTCGGCGGTCGTCAGCGGGGTGCCTTCTGCGGCTCGGTTGATGGAGGAGTCCAGGGGCTCCTCGGAGGTGGGAGCGGAAGCAACGGTTAGGGGGAAGGAGCATGGGGAAAGGAGGGCTGGAGTGAGGTCGCCGAGATGGAGGACCGCTGGCAAAGGGTCATCCTCCCCCTGGGTGACTGGGGTTAGACCTAGGGCCTCGATCTCCTCTTATATGGAGGGAAGATCACTTTCCGCCACCCTGAGGTTCTCCCCACCAGCACGCGATGCAACGGTTGCCTCGGGGCTCACTGAGGCTTCAGATGGTACCAGGGCAGGGCAGGAGGGGCTCCCTCGGCAGCCTTGGAGGGGAGGGACTCCCGTGGAGGGGTGATACTGCCTTCCAGTGCTGCCACATCTTCCCCAGCCGGCACCGGTGGATGGAATACACCCGTGGGCAAAGCAGAAGGCTTGGCATTGGTGCCCCCCTTCCTGGTCTTCTGGGGGGCCTCCGCATCAGATGGGAGGAGCAGAGCTCGAGCCTTCAGCTTGCCCCACTTCCCCTGAACTAGGGCCCAGCCCTCCATGGCATCATCCGGGGGCTGGCTAGCAGGGGTCATGTCAGGGGGCAGAGGCGATGGCTCAGGGACTCGGGGGGATAACGGTGGGGCAGCATGAGGGAGGGAAGATTCCCCTTGGGGTGGGCCCTCTCCCATGCCCGGTGGTGTCCCTGCCGCACCCTCCTCCACAGGCCCTGCCAGATTGCATGCAGCAGGGGCGGGGCTCTCCCTCTCGTCTGGGCATAGTGGGAAAGGTGCCCCTTGGGCCTGAGCAGGAGCATGGCTGGCGATGACGGGGCCGGCGCCCTGCCAGGGCTCGGGAGTCCCGGATGCCCCTCCTTGCCGGGCCAAGGGGCATTCCCTCCGGAGGTACTCCATCGCTCGGCAGAGGTAACACCGGGCCTCCCCCGTGGAGTAGTGCACCCAGTAATGGGCCCCTTGGTAGGGGACCAGAAAGGACCCCTCGAGCGCCTCTCCGTCATGCGCCGCCGGCCACAGTTGAAGCTGCACTTCCTGGCGGAACGAGAGGACGTGGCGGAGGGTGGGATCTTTGCAGCCCAACGGGAGAGGGCTGATGACAGAGATGGGTTTCCCCAGGGTGGAGAGGGCGGGTAACCGGGCGGCATTGGGAAGAAAGGAAGGGACAGAGGTCAGGACCAGGCGGACGCCCAGGTCCTCTAGCGGCTCCAGGGGGATGAACACCCCCCCCCACCCCACTGCCAGGCCCTTCTCCACCGCCTTCTGGGCGGCGGCCTCCAATGCTAAGAAGAAGACATACATTTTGGAGGCCACCACAATAGCCGTGAGCCCCACCACCCTCGCCAATGCCCACATGTAGGTCTCCATGTGGGGGGAGGCGGGCACCAGGAGGCAACGGACGCCGTGCTTCCTGGTCATGGTGGGAAAGGGGCCCCAGCCGCTATAGATGGTAGGAGGGGTGGTGGGCGAGAGAGATGACATAGCGGCAAGTGGGGGGGGGCTGCCGCCACCTGGGCGTACGCTCTGGGGGCCGGGGGAGGGACACCCGCAGAGCTGGTGGAGGGAAGAGCGGGGAGGGACACCGTGGTCATGGTGGGGCGGCGACAGTGGGGGCAGCCCCTGCCATGGAGGGTCTGGTCTTTTTAGCGGGGCCCTTCCCCTTCTTCTTACCCTGGCCCTTCCTGCCGGCTGGGGGGGCTCCCCCAGAATCTGAGGGGGGCGAGGGACGTGGCATCAGTGGAGGTCACCCCAGCATCTGCCATTGCCGGCGCCCCGGCGGGGGCGGTGGCAGGTGGTTCGGCGGCGGCAGCGAGGTAGAGGCTTGGGGGGGTGATGGAGGGGCAGGCAGGGGAGGGGCAGCTGGGGTTGCTGGAGGGGCCCCACCCATCTCGTCCCCCGCGATCATGAGCAGGGAGGGAAGGGGAGACACCAGAAGGAGGAGGGGAGAGGGGAAGAAGGTCGACCACTCCCCCCGCTAGGCTGCAGGCAGGGGAGGAGGGCACCAAAAGGGGTGGGCTGGACGAGGGGACAAAACAGGGGTTGGGGTTAGTCACCGACATGGGGTGGAATTCCGGCTCCTCTAGCTGCACTAGGGGATGGGGGATACAACAACATTGGGGGTGCAGTGAAGAGGGTTTAAACTAAAATGGGGAGTGGCACAAGTGCATGGGAGGGACATGGGCGCACAGAGCAAGGGGCTAAGCGGGCTGGAGTTAGGGCTGGGGAACCAAGGGGCTAGCTTCAGAGGCTGGGGCAGGGCAAACAAACAAAGGCTGCAGAGGGAAAACGGGCGGGGCAGGCAAACAAACTGAAGCTAGTAAGGGGGCTGGGGCGAAAGGGGGGGCAAAAGCTGCAAATGGGACAGGTAGCAAGGGGAAAAGCAGTGAGGTGGGCAGTCCGGGGGTGGGAGGGGGCATGTGCGCCCATGTGCGCTTGCACGAAGAGTCTGTTTAGGCTGGCTGCTGCTTCTGGTCCAAAGGGTGGAATCAGGGCGTGGCAAGCCAAGCAAGCAGCTGAGTCCAGAGGCAGGAGCTGAGGCAGATGGTATACAGCCAGTGGGGGTGGTGGAGGGGGCAGCTGTGGTGGTAGTGGTGAGGGTTGGGGGGGACACAGATGGATGGGGGGGGAGCTCCATGCCACACCCCCTGTGTCCCTACAAACACAGTCAGGACCCCACCACAAGAGCACAGTTTGAAAGTTACTCAGTTCAAAAGGCTCCCTCCACAGTGGTCTGCAAAGCCTCTAGGTGCTCCCCCACTGGTAGATGGTCCTCTCCTCCTCCTCCTTGGGGCTTCAGCAGCTCCAGGAACTCCAGGTGGTGGTCCAGGCAGGAAGAAAGGACCCCTCTCAGGTGGGGGTGGTGGTGTCCACAACAGCAATGGCTAGGGCTGGGGTCCCTCACTCCCCCCTTCTGGGGAGCAGGCCAGCAGGCCACACCACCAGGGGCTGCAGTTGGAGCAGTAGCATCACCCAAAGGTGGGGGGTCCAGCAGCCGGCCAGCAACCAGGTAGCAGAGAATGGTGGGGAGGGGATCTGGAGCAGCTGGAACAGCAGTAGCCGCAGGGAGAGCCCAGGGCCTAGCAGCAGCAGGAGCAGTAGCCCTCTCCCTCCAGGCCAGATGGCTACAGGAGAGTAATTTTTTTTATAGGAGAGTAATTTTTTATTTGCATAACACACTTACAAAACAAAACAACAGCATATGCAATGTGTAACACAGCAACCAATCACAGTTGTTTTCTCATTAGCTTCAGGGGAGGAAAGTGTTCAAGCTTGCCTGGGCCCAGAATGGGGGGGCTTCCTCGACTCTCGTGGTCTTCCACCCCCTCGAGTTACCTGGCGCCACACCCGAGTGTCACCAACAATTCCCTCCTCTGAAAGCACCCAACAAAAGGGGCAGGCTGTGGGGTGGACAACCCGGGGGGGGCACGTGCACCCACGTGTGAAAGGACCCCTCTAAGGTGGTGGTGTCCACAGCAGCAATGGCTGGGGCTGGGGTCCCTTACTCTCTCCCCCAATCAAAGGGTCAAAACAAAGGGAGCCGGATGGAGATACTGAGCAGAGAGCCCCACCACTCCTCAAAAGCATCAAGGGAGTCAGTGGATGCCGCCCAGAGGAACGCCGCCCGGATATGTGAATGGACCGAGGATCGGAAAATGGCTCCACAGTCACAGGAAACTCCATCGGCCAACCTCCTCGCTCTGGTTTTATAGATGGCCATTTTAGCCAGGGCCAGGAGGAGGTTAACTAGGAGATCCCGCGACTTTGTGAGGCCATGGATAGGGAGTGCATAAATAAAAAGGTGAGGGGAAAAATGCAACCAAAAACGTAATAAAAGATTTGTGAGGAGCCGGAACAGGGGCTGCAGCCTGGTGCACTCCAAATATATGTGCACCAGGGTTTCCCTCACACCGCAAAAGGGACAAGTATCTGGGATGGGGTTGAACTGCGCCAAGTAGGTGCCCATGCTCACAGCTCCATGAAGGAGCCGCCAACTGATGTCCCCGATGGGCCTCGGAACCAAGGTGGAATATAGGCTGGCCCACCAGGGCTGCTCACCCTCCAAAGGTGGCAGAAGGTCTCGCCACTTTGTGTTGGGGTGGGACACTAGGGTGAGGGCATCAAGGGTGTGGAGCACAAGCATGTATAGATGTTTCCTTGGCGCGGTTTGGAAGCATACCGGCTGCAGTTCATGCAGCCGGCTCACCGTAAAGGGGTGAGGGGGTCGATTGGGTCTACGGGAGAAGGGTCCAATTAAAAGGTCTGGCGGACCTGGGGTAGAGGGTGGGCGGGGCATGCCCTCGAGCAGGACCCGATCAAGGTAAGCTCTAGCAGTGGGCAGCAAAGCGGCCTTCACCTCCTGAAGTACGCGCTGGGGGGTACGAGGTCTGGAGAGCCCCATGCGCCGAGCGAGCGTCAGGAGATCCAGCCAGTCTCCCCGGTCGTAGTCCAGGAGGTCTCCGACTCTCGTGACTTCTGTCAGGATCAAGCTCTGGCGCACCGAGCAGGACTCCGCCACCTGCACACGGAGCTGAGGGTTGTGTAGCAGGGGCTCCGCGAGGAGATCTGCCCCCTCGGTGGCCGCCACGGACCTCCTCATTAAAAACAGTTTCCAAGTCCGGAGGAGGTCCTGGTAGAAGACCGGCAGCCTGGAGCCTTTATTTCTCCTGGACAGAAATAAAAGAGCTGCCGGTCATATCGGAGCCCTCGGATGCGGCGCAGGATGGCGTGCGCCAGTATGCTCCATGCCGAACTGCCTGCACCATAAAGGAGCCTCTGTAGGGCCTGGAGGCGGAAGACACAGACCTGAGTGTGCAGACACTTCAGGCCCTGTCCTCCTTCCTTCAGGGGTGGATGAAGAACCCCTACAGGGGCCCAGTGCATTCCTGACCAAAAGAACCCCAGAATCGATGTCTGGAGGTTGGTCAGGAAACCCGGGGCCGGGACCAGGGTGTTGAGCTGGTACCAGAGCTTGGACAGGACTAGTTGGTTAAGCACCAGCGCTCTCCCACAAAGGGAGAGACATCGGAGTAGTCCCGTCCATTTCCGGAGCCGCTCCATCACCCTGCCCTCTAAATTTTCCCAGTTCTCGGCGGAGAGGGATGCGTGGCAGAAAGGTAAATGCCGAGGTAGAGCAGTGGACTCGCGCTCTACCGGATGGTCTGAAGCGCAGGTGGGAGGGAGCTCGCCTGCCGCCAGTCTCTTACCGCCAAGCCAGAGCTCTTGACCCAGTTGACCCAGGCAGAGGAGGCTGCCGAATAGATGGCCTGGCAAGCCTCCACCCGCACCAAGTCGCCTGAGTCCTGGACCATGAGGAGCACGTCATTGGCGTACGCCAACAGGACCAGCCGCAGCTCCGGCTCCCGCAGCACCAACCCTGTCAACTTCTTGCGGAGGAGGCAGAGGAAGGGCTCGATCGCCAGAGTGTACAGCTGGCCCAAATGGGGATACCCCTGCCGTACTCCTCGACTGAAGCTGACCGGTTCGATCAGGGTCCAGTTGAGCTTAACCAGACACTCTGCGGAAGCGTACAGCACCTGGAGTAAACCCACAAACTGGGGTCCGAAGCCAAATGCCCACAGAGCGCTCAGGAGGGAGCCGTGGTCCACCCTATCAAACGCCTTCTCCTGATCTAGGGACAGGAGTGCGAACGACAGACCGTCTCTACGCCCAAGTTCCAGAAGGTCCCGAACCAGAAATAGGTTATCAAAGATACTGCGGTCCGGGACGGTGTAGGTCTGGTCTGGGTGGATCACGTCCACCAGCACAGACCCTAGCCGCAGCAAAATTGCTTTTGCTATGATTTTGTAGTCCGTGCTGAGGAGCGAGACGGGACGCCAATTTCGTAAATCGCGGAGGTCCCCGCTCTTCGGCAATAAGGTGAACACAGCTCGCCTGCATGAAAGAGGGAGGACCCTGCTCTGCAGAGACTCTGCCCAGACGGTGAGTAGGTCTGGGTCGAGGATATCCCAAAACACGCGGTAGAACTCCACGGTCAGCCTGTCCATGCCTGGAGACTTATTAGTGGGCATACGACGGAGGGCTTCCGAGAACTCGGCCAGATTGAGAGGCAACTCTAGCCAGTCTCGGTCGCTCGCGCTGACCGTAGGGAGCTCCTCCGAAAGCACTCTGCAAGTGCTAGGGTCGGTCGGATCCAGGGAGAAAAGACTTGCGTAGAAGGCTCGGGCCCTCCTGCACATCTCCGCTGGTTCCATGGGGGGGGTGCCGTCTTCTGCCAGGAGGTAGGTGACATGTTTCTTGGCCCCCCTCATTTTCTCCAGGGCATAGAAGAAGCGGGAGCCACGATCCATCTCCCAAAGGAGGTGGATGTGGGATCGAACAAAGGCGCCCTGGGCCCGATGGTCCTCGATGGCCCGGAGCTCCTCCTGCTTCTCCCGGCACGCTCCGCAGAGGAGCGGGTCCTTGGGGCTGGCGGCCAGATGCCTCTCCAGCTCTAAGACCTCCCATTCCAACTGCTCTATCGCCGCATTTCTCCATCGGCTGGTGCCCCGGGTGTAGTCATGGCAGAAAAAGTCCGACATGCACCTTCCCCAGGTCCCACCATTGCCACGCCGAGGGAAAGGCATGCCGCTGCCCTCGCCAGGCCAGCCAGAATTCCCGGAAGGACGTCACGAAGCCCTCATCCTCCAACAGGCTGTTGTTAAAATGCCAATAGGCTGACCCCGGCCTCTCAGCACAGAGGGAGGCTGTCACGGTGGCTAGGTGATGGTCAGAAAATGGGGCCAGCCGAATGCTGGAGGAGTGGGCTCATGAGAGATGGAAGCGTGATAAATAAATGCGGTCCAACCGGGAGTGGCTTGACCGATGGGCTTCCACCCGGACAAAGGTGAACGTGGAAGTGTCATCTGGGTGGTGGTCACGCCAGATGTCCACTAGGGAGTGATGTTCAACTATCTCCTGGAGGGTGTCCGCGGCGGCCGGGCTCTGCTCGGTCTCAGAGAGGTCTCGCTTCTTGAGGGTGGTATTAAAATCCCCTCCCAGGACCAGGCACTCGTGAGAATCTAAGGTGCCGAGGAAGGCGGACGCCTGCTGATAGAATTGCAGCCACTGCGGGCCCAATGTCAGGGCATAGACCTTAACGAGGTTAACCACGAGCCCCTCTATACGGACCCGGAGATGCAGCAGGCGACCCAGCATGACCTCGGTGACCCCTAGCACCTCGGGCCGTAGGTCGGGGGAGAACAGGGTCGCCACTCCAGCCTGCTGAACCGTGGAATGGCTAAAGTAGACCCTGTCCCCCCACTCCTGTTGCCAACTGTTTTTGGCGGTCAGATCCGTATGGGTCTCCTGCAGGAAAATCACAGAGTACCCTCCCTCCCGAAGGAAGGAGAGCACCTGGAACCTGCGGAGAGCCATCCTACAACCCCGGGTGTTCAACGTTGCGATGGTGAGAGGTGTCATGGGGAGGGCCGGGGGGGCTCCTCACTGGCAGGGACGCTCGCATCCCCCAGCAGGCCGCACAACAGTCCTTGACCCATCCCGTAGGTGAGTAATTGGTCACGGAAGACACGGACCCTCCAGTAGGCCGCAGCATCCTGCTTCCCCGTCCCTTTACTTCCCCCATGAGGGCCCTTGTGGCCCGGAGGATCTGAAAAAAGTCCCCCCATCGCTGGACAGCAAGCTGTACCTTGTTGCGGGAGCCACGGATATCCTCTAAAAACTTCTGCAGCTCTCCTCGCAGCTCATGGGGGGGTGGGGTTACAATTTCCCGGTTGTTCCCTGGCGGGGCCCTTGGTTCAGCGCTGTGGCCCACTAAAACGGGCAAGCAGGGTGCGGACCCCTGACGGGGTGCCTGATGG